>NC_136942.1:12752444-12869944 GCF_949987615.1 Pollachius pollachius
CCACTTGGGCCACCCGAGTTTATTGCGTTTCCACTCCTGGTATTGGTATTGTGGATAAACACACACTATCCGGACCTCCACTCAATTCGTGCGCATCACCATGGAAACGTTTACATACCTTGTGGCCAGGCCTGGACGGCACGCTGAGCGTCAGCATCCCGGTGGAGACGGCTCTGCGGCCGCTGCTGGGCGACAAGGTGGTGATCCCGTGCTACTTCCAGGACACGGCCGGCCAGGAGCCCGGGGCCGACCCCACCACGGCGCCGCTCGCACACCGCATCAAGTGGACCTACGTCACTCCAAAGAAAGTCACCACCATCCTGGTGGCGTCCGGGGGCAAGGTGGCGGTGGAGACGGAGTACCTGGACCGCGTGACCATGGTCAACTACCCGCTGGTGGCCACCGACGCCACCATCGAGGTGACGGAGCTGCGGGCCAGCGACTCGGGTACCTACCGCTGCGAGGTGCTGCACGGCCTGGAGGACAACTACGACTCGGTCAGCGTCCAGGTGCAAGGTGGGCCACCCCGTCCTCTTTTTATTACTTTTTATTGTTGCATTTCTATGGTTTATTATAGAGTGAGGTAGAGAGGAAGGTATGGGAGAGAGAGGGGAGGAAATGGAGCAAATGACCACAGGCAGGATTCTTAGCGGGTCGCTGCGTTCATCACGGAGCCTATATGGTACGCGCTTGTACCCGGTGGGCCACGGAGGCCCACCGGGTACAAGCCCCCAGCCCCTGGCTGGGGGGTCTTCTTCTGCTCACCTAGCCCCCTCTACCGTGACATTGCTACTGCTAATGTTGTGTGTGTGTGTGTGTTTTGATTTCTCTTGCTTTAATTTTGGTATCTCTTGTTGTTTCTACGTCTGTCCTGTACTTTTGTACCCTAATTGTCCTGACCAGGAATAGTAAAGTGCCCTCTCATCATGTTCATTACACACAAAAGCATTGAGTGAGACACCAAATGTCAAAATAACTATTTGTAAGCATATAATAGCATAAAATGCAGGCTTAACATAATTATGTGAAGTTGTTCGTATCCAAGTGAAGTGGATGTGAGTCATCTTATGTCACGGGACAATGCACGATAGGCAGTGTAAACAATGGATTGGTTACTCACTATTGGTCTGAACATCACTGAAATGTTGTACATCGTGGAGTCCCACATTAATCCGACCCAACCCCCTAGCACAGGTGGTCATTGTGGGACGTTTGATCAAGCGTTTGGCCACTCTATGGTTCCCCAGGTATCGTGTTCCACTACCGTGCCATCTCCACCCGCTACACCCTGACCTTTGAGAAGGCCCAGGCCGCGTGCGTGCAGAACAGCGCCACCATCGCCACCCCGGCCCAGCTGCAGGCTGCGTATGACGATGGGTACCACCAGTGTGATGCCGGCTGGTTGTCTGACCAGACTGTTCGGCAAGTCCACAACAACACAGACAATTTTCCCCAGAGACGTCATCGTAATACAAATGCAGGTGTCTCTCATAACACAAAATGACGTGTCTGCTCCTTCTAAGTCCCACGGCACGGGTAGTAGACTTATCTTCACGAGTTACCTCTACTACCAGTGCCCATTGAGCTGTTTTCTAAAATCCCACTATGAGTTGGTTTTGAACACATTTTTGTGTCAATGTACTCTGCATGTTTTCATTTAATAAGTTGCATTGAGCAATTGAGTCGTTCCGCCCTGCTAGATAAACGAAAATACAGTTATTCTTTACTTTAAGAAAAGCATTCAAATGTATCTTCTCAAGGCTCTCTGCATGGTACTCCCCCCCCCCGAAAAAGGGGGCCTGATTTGCTTTTAAATAAACAACGCTGTGTTGTCCTCAAGATACCCCATTCATGAGCCAAGGGCCGGTTGCTACGGAGACAAGGAGGACTTCCCTGGCGTGAGAACGTATGGCGTGAGAGAAGTCAACGAGACGTACGATGTGTACTGCTTTGCAGAAAAGATGTCAGGTACTCTCTAAACTGATGCACAATTAACATGTTTTCAACTGTTTTATAATTTATGTCAAATTCTTTATAATCTTACATGTTACATACTTACTGCTACTACTTTTTGTTACCGGTACAGCAAGCTTGGTACATATTGTAAATGAGTGTCAAGCATATTTACCTCCAGTCCAGCCATTATCTGAGAAACAAGTATCGAGCATCTGCAAAAATGTTGGTAGAATATATCAAACATTTGTTTTAGATTCAGTCAGCCTAATTGGAGCTTTGGCTGCCCAAAGAAATGGATCGCTCTCTTATGAAAGCCTTTACAGACCTGAAGAAGCGCCCGTTCAATGGAACACCAACCAGAGAACAGTGAAGCTATT
The DNA here is from genome assembly GCF_949987615.1 of Pollachius pollachius. Lineage (NCBI taxonomy): Eukaryota > Metazoa > Chordata > Actinopteri > Gadiformes > Gadidae > Pollachius > Pollachius pollachius. The sequence goes on from NC_136942.1 coordinate 12,754,778, forward strand.
GATGAACTATCCTCACTGACTCCCCCCCCCCCCCCCCCAGGGAGGGTCTTCTACTCCTTCTCCGTGGAGAAGTTCACCTTCTACGAGGCGGGAGACCAGTGCGGCAAGCTGGGTGCCCGCCTAGCCACCACGGGGGAGCTCTACCTGGCATGGAAGGACGGCATGGACGTGTGCAGCGCCGGCTGGCTGGGAGACCGCAGCGTCCGCTACCCGATCAACCTGGCCCGGCCCCAGTGTGGGGGGGGCCTGCTGGGGGTCCGGACCGTCTACCTGAACCCCAACCAGACGGGATACCCTTACCCTGATACCCGCTACGATGCCATATGCTACAACTGTAAGTGTTAGTCCCAGTAGATGAATTTGCAAGTTCTAAGTAATTTTACATTACTTAATTGGATAACTAGAGTAAAGAATTAAGAGGGGTAACTATACAGTGACCAAGAGGGGTAACTATACAGTGACCAAGAGGGGTAACTATACAGTCACCAAGAGGGGTAACTATACAGTAACCAAGAGGGGTAACTATACAGTGACCAAGAGGGGTAACTATACAGTGACCAAGAGGGGTAACTATGCAGTCACCAAGAGGGGTAACTATGCAGTCACCAAGAGGGGTAACTATACAGTCACCAAGAGGGGTAACTATACAGTCACCAAGAGGGGTAACTATACAGTGACCAAGAGGGGTAACTATACAGTGACCAAGAGGGGTAACTATGCAGTCACCAAGAGGCATCACTATACAGTAACCAAGAGGGGTAACTATACAGTGACCAAGAGGGGTAACTATGCAGTAACCAAGAGGGGTAACTATACAGTAACCAAGAGGGGTAACTATACAGTCACCAAGAGGGGTAACTATACAGTGACCAAGAGGGGTAACTATGCAGTCACCAAGAGGCATCACTATACAGTAACCAAGAGGTGTAACTATACAGTGACCAAGAGGGGTAACTATACAGTAACCAAGAGGGGTAACTATACAGTGACCAAGAGGGGTAACTATACAGTAACCAAGAGGGGTAACTATACAGTAACCAAGAGGCGTCAATATACAGTAACCTAGAGGGGTAACTATACAGTGACCAAGAGGGGTAACTATACAGTAACCAAGAGGGGTAACTATACAGTAACCAAGAGGGGTAACTATACAGTAACCAAGAGGGGTAACTATACAGTGACCAAGAGGGGTAACTATACAGTAACCCCCATTGATCGCAATAAACAGGTTTGTGGAGTGAAACGTACATCTGAATTGCAACAATTTTGGAAGGGCTTGTGAGACCAAGTGGAGAGTTCACGACTCCAATGCCTTAAGAACGAGGTCGAGGCGTATGGGTCCCACTCCAGAGGGGGCCGGTGGGTGTGGCTTGCGAGAAGCGGCAATGCAACCTGGCGTCAGCACGATGTGGGTCCCTCAGCCGTCCTAACTGTATATAAAATGAGCCCCGCCGGATTGAGGAACACAGTAACTCGTCTTTGGTTGTGTCTGGTGACCAGCTGAAGGCAGCGGGGGAGTGAAGCCCGCGGTGCTGACCACTCCGTTCCCCGGCGTCATCCCCATGACCCCCGGACCGGTGGAGCTCCCCGACCGCACTGCCCCATCCCAGGAGGCCCACGGAGAGACGGTGACCCTCTCCCCCCTGCCCATGCCCGTTACCGTAGCAACGGGAACGGGGGGCCGTGGAGTGCACCTGACTGATGAGGATGCTCCCATGGGACCCCAAGGTGCTCAAGACGTTGTTGTTGTTGTTGTTGTTGTCTTTTTTTCGTCTTTGTCTTGAAAGAACTGGACACCGCGACTAAATATTTTATGTGTTATAAGATTAATTTTGAAGGTTCAAAAGGCCTGTTATATCTGAACTATATTCAGTACATATGATTTGGGGGAGAGCTTCAGTATTTCATTCTCAGTCCAGGGAGTTGGGGAAGGTCGCATTTTTTAAGATAAATTACAACCTAATCCCATATAGCAATTGACAGTGAGTCATGCATGTACAATTCTTCGCGGAACCCCCTTTAAGACATGCACAAAAACAAATCGCTTTGGTTAAACTTCTACTTATTAACTTCATACTAGCAGTAGTTGTAGCAGTAGGCCAATATACAAAACAGACTTCATTGGTTGGGGTGTCAATGTGAACCCATGACCTCCCTAGGTGTTGTGTTCCACTACCGGGCCACCACCGGCCGCTACACCCTGACCTTCCTGGAGGCCCAGCTGGCGTGCAAGAGCATAGGAGCCACGGTGGCCAGCCCCCAGCAGCTCCAGGCCGCCTACCTGAAGGGCCTGCACCACTGTGACGCCGGCTGGCTGCGGGACCAGACCGTCAGGTGAGGAACAGTCAGGAACACGTATCCCTATAGGCCTTTTTTTATTGGGTTAGAACTGTTTAAGTGTTCAGCTGCAAGATAAGATAAGGTAATGCTACTATTGATCCCAGATGGGAAATTTGAGATTGGGCCTTGAAACTAGTCAAGGGTGACCAGATTGACCAGACATTTGTAGCTTGGCAGTCTATCTATCAACAAAATGTCAGATGTTATTATATATGAAATTAAAAAGGGGAATTCAAATTCAAATTTTGCCTATCAATCATTTTAGTTAATATCCAGACCAACTCCCTATACTGCCCTATAACAATCTTATATACATGGTTTCTCATGTGTGTGTGTGGTTGTGTGTGTGTGTGTGTGTGTGTCTGTGTGTGTGTGTGTGTGTGTGTGTGTGTGTGTGTGTGTGTGTGTGTGTGTGTGTGTGTGTGTGTGTGTGTGTGTGTGTGTGTGTGTGTTTGTGTGTTTCTTCTCTTGTGACATCTGTTTTCCCAAAATCATGTTCCATTAAACCCAATACTGATGGTACCTTTGATTAACTCAGTTTCCATCACTGACACTGTCCCTTGTTTGACCTGTTGCCCAGGTACCCTATCGTGTCTCCCAGAGGGAACTGTGCAGGTAACCTGGAACTCCTGCCAGGGGTGAGGTCGTATGGCCTGAGGACTGCCAGCGAACTCTATGATGTCTACTGCTATGTGGACCACCTCCCAGGTGAGACACAAGTTGTTTCAAATATATGTGCCCTGACATCACCGCCATCTAAAACCTCCTGATTTGGTTACAAGCAGACAAAAGACTTGAATGTCTGTGTATCTTAACCAATGTCAATTGGTTCAACGCTAGTTAGCTGGTCAATATGGGCTGCAGTGAACCTGTGAACCTTCAAAAGCACTTTGCTTTCCAGGGAACCGCTTAATCACTTCACTTACTTGGTTATTTAGTTTTGTTGTTGAAATACTATCATTGGATGATAGTATTATACACAAGAGTATGGATAACTTAAATAAGAAACAATGAGTTGGTTTTACACTGAAGGTATCCTTTGAACATTCCCAGCCTCATGTTAAGAGTTGCGTTGAGGAAAAGCGACTGCTTAATGACCGATTGAAAGCGCAGGCGTAGGTTCGTTCTCTAAACCCCCATACAAATAAACACCGTCTCCCAGGCAAGGTGTTCTACTCCAGCGACTACGACAGCTTCTCCTACGAGGAGGCGGTGCAGCACTGTGAGAAGCTCAACACCACGCTGGCCACCACCGGCCAGCTCTACGCCGCCTGGAACCAGGGGCTGGACAAGTGCCGCCCGGGCTGGCTGCTGGACCGCAGCGTCCGCTACCCCATCACCAGCCCTCGGGCCCACTGCGGGGGCGGGCAGGCTGGGGTGCACATCATCTACGCCTTCCCCAACCAGACGGGCTTCCCCGACCAGCACTCTCGCTACGACGCCTACTGTTTCAGAGGTATAACTACGGATCTGGATTGAGTGAAATGTCGGACACGGGAACTATTTTCTTAATTGCTATGTTTATGTAGACCTTATTTTATTGTATGTTCCCCCCTGAGCAATGTGTTGTGTTTGGCTAAACAAGTATTACACAAGTATTGTGTATTCAAATATAATTTTTAATAGATTCTTTGGTGAAATGTGACATGCAAAGGTTTTTTCGGCGGCAAATCTGAATTTGAAAAACATTGAAACTCCATCGAATACAAGAAATCCAACCCTTTAACCCTAAATATATTCTACAGAAGTTCCCTGTTTCACTATGGGTCGTTTAAAAATGTACTTGTTTTTTTCAGCTGAATTTCCTGGACTTAAGATGGAAAATAAAACCAGTTTGGATAAGATTTTTGAAGAGGTGGTGGAAGAGCTAATCAACATGACAATCATCACTGTGGACAAAGCTGCTCCAACTGGTAAAAACAAATATGTCATGAAATCCAATTGTTAAAAGAAAAAAAAAAAACATCTGTACAAAATTACAGTAAATACATCCTTACAGAAGTTCACTCATTCACTATGTGTTATTTAAAAAAAAATGATTTTTCTTTTCAGTTGGGATTCCAGTAGTTCAAATTGAAAAGAAACCCAGTGTGGAGAAGACTTTTGAAGAGACGATTAACGAGCTAATCAACATGACAATCATCAACGTTGTCAAAGCTGTGCCTACTGGTAAAAAATATGCTACATAATAAACGTCATAAAAAGTAATAAAAAAAGTATAATTTGATCAGACAGTGAAATTCTAGTTTAATCCCAGCAGCATTATTATACATTCAGATTGCTTGTCCAAATGTCTCCCATGTGGTTTTTTGATTTTCAGATTCTGTTTCCGTCACAACTGAGACAACTGTGAATGCAACCTTCGTGTTGGAGGAAGTCATGAACAAGACGGAAATTACAGCTGACCAAATTGCTCCAACAGGTAGGATACTTTTACATGCTTTTAATAGCTTTTGATTTCTTATTGCAAAGTGTAGGCCAACACTAAAATTAATTAAGTGGATCTTCAACAGAACTTATTCACACCTATCCTCACTTTAATGTCTATATTTTCATCCTGATTCCTCAGTGGTACCCATTAAACCCATTCTTACTCTTTTACCTGTAGCGACCGTGGATGTCTCTGGCTCTGGATCATCTGAGCAGCACTCAGCCAGTGGTAGTGGAAGTGGGGATCAGACAGGGGGGTCCGGTGACTCCAGTGCCAGTGGTAGTGGAAGTGGGGATCAGACAGGGGGGTCCGGTGACTCCAGTGGCAGTGGTAGTGGAAGTGGGGATCAGACAGGGGTCTGCGGTGTCTCAAGTGCCAGTGGGGAGGGCTCCGGATCGGGCTTTCAGATCCTCTTCAGTGGCAGTGGACACATGGCCTCTGGAGAAGGATCTCCATCTGGCCAACCCCATGAGGCAAGGGAGGGAAGTGGTGCCGTCACCTATCCTGGCAGTGGACTGGGATCTGGTTCGGGATGGGAGACTGGGTCTGGTGCATCTGGGTCTGGGTCAGGAGAGGGGCCAGATGGACAGCAGGGATCCAGGTTCAGTGGCTTTTCTTCAGGATCTGGTTCGGCAAGTTCTGCGAGTGGAAGTGGGGAATTCATTGGTAGCAGTGGCGAGTCCTATATCATTATGGTGGATGGAAAGTGGGTGGAAAAATCACATCGGAAACACACAGAGCAGGAGTTTGCCAGAGGGGCAATTGATTACATCCCTGGATCTGGGGCTGTGTCCGGGTCAGGATCAAGCTTCGGTTCAGGAATGATGTCCGGGTCAGGATCCTCATCAGGGTTAGATGGATCAGGGATCGGTGGCTTCAGCTCCGGCTCCGTCTCCGGTTCAGGGCTTCCAGACGTGTCGTTTGACCACCAAGGCCTCGAGGACCTCACAGAACAGACCTCCGGGGAGCAGGAGCTGTCGGGCTCTCCGCCCAGCACTCTCCCCTCTGGCGGCTTCCCCTCTGGAGGGTTCTCCTCCGGTTCATCGGGCAGCGGTCTGGGCTCTGGGACGGCGTCCGGGGAGGGATCTTTCGCCGAGGGCGACCTGACCTTCCTGACTGAAGACGGCATGATGGAGCTCACCACGCAGCGGCAGCCAGAGCAGGGCCGCGGGGTGGTGGAGGTCAGCGGCCAGGGGAGTGGGTCAGTGAGCGGCGGCGGCTCCGGCAGCGAGTCCGACAGCCACCTGCACTTCTCCGCCAGTGGACTCCCTCACCAGGAGACCACCACCCCGGGCTTCTCTGTAGAGATGGCCCCCGGATCCACAGCGAGCCACCCAGGGAACCAAGAGTCTAGCACGGGTCACACAGAGCAAACCCAGGAGCTAGAGGAGGAGAGGGAGGCCCGTGGAGGTCCAACGGAGGAGGCTTATGTGACTTATACTGCACCGTCAGTCCAACTGGCGACCCCTGGTGTGGTGGAGCCACCTGCCGTCGTGGATGGTAGGCACCTGTTAAACATTATCAATATAAGACCAAGCTCCTCTTATTAAACGTTCCCCCTGCCCAGATCCTATAGGGTCTGCAAGAGGTGCTTTGCTGTTTTGCTTTATTATAATTGCTTGTTTAAGGTTGAGCTTTGGGAAGAATAAAAAGTTTAATATATGTGTATTATGTGCTAATGTTATCCTCTGTGACAGATCTATATAATTATGAATGTACTTCTGTACAAACTACCATACGTATGTTTGTAAAAGTTTCCTATAAACCCATGTGGGCGTGGCACATATAAGGGTGCAGGACACTTACGTAAAATGTATTTAACTTTTTCATTTTTTTTTCTTTAATGTACACGCATAAATGAACCATGTACATGCAGTGAATCTTTAGGTTCAGATATATTTTTGGTGTGTTTCCAGCGTTGATGGGCTGCGCTGATGGCTGGTTGGAGTTCATGGGCAGCTGCTATCTGCACTTTGAGGAGAGACACACCTGGTCTGAGGCGGAGCTGCAGTGTCAGGAGCTCAACGCCCATCTGGTCAGCATCACCTCTGCGCAGGAACAACAGTTTGTCAACTGTGAGTAGTCTGAGGCGGGCGTAAATGTTTGATATTACGGGCCATTTCGGCATGTGATGAAAGTGAACCTGATTCTTGTGCTTCATTTTGGACATGCCCATTGTGAAACAACCATATGGAGGATTAATGTTTTCCATGTGTCTGTCGTGATGTTGGCACGCTAGCCAACGCCCAGGACTACCAGTGGATTGGACTGAACGACAGAGACGTACAGAATGAGTTCCGCTGGACAGACGGCAGCCCTCTGGTAAACTTTGTTTAGAAGAATTTACAATTGCTTTTAGCCATCAAGAAATACGGATGCATGAGCAGGAAACGGGTAAGGTTAATTGTGTAATCCATTGATTATAACAGGTACTTTGCAGTGTGAATGCCTCTTTACCTGGCTGTTTTACAGCCTTTCTTTCACTGCCACACAACTTGACCGATGTCATTGCATGTTTGCAGTTGTGTGTTGTCCGTCTTCCCAACGTTCCCACTCTGACCGCTCCATCAGGCGTTCGAGAACTGGAGGCCGAACCAGCCGGACAGCTACTTCAACTCTAAGGAGGACTGCGTGGTCATGATCTGGCACGAGGCCGGCAAGTGGAACGACGTCCCCTGCAATTACCACCTGCCCTTCACCTGCAAGAGTGGACCAGGTGAGTCCGCCGGCTGTCCTCCTCCGGCATGTCCCGTGAAGAAGGCTGCTGCGGTAGGACTGTCCTGTTAAACCGCTGATGTAACTATTCTGTCCACCTGTCAGTCACATGTCAAGCACCCCCGGAGGTGGAGCACGCCAGGCCGCTGGGCGGGGACAGCAGAGACCGCTATCCAGTGGACTCCATAGTCCGCTACCAGTGTGAGGCGGGATACACCCAGCGCCACCTGCCTGTCATACGCTGCATGGCCGACGGCCAGTGGGGGGAGCCACATGTGGAGTGTATAGAGGGTGAGTCGGAAGAAGTCTAAAAGATCACACAATACCTTATATTTTACTTATTTTTCTTGAAACCAATGCTTAAATGGACCCCAAATGACATAGGCTGATAATTTAACAAATAAATACAATTTAATTCCATTAAAGATGTCACTTTTGGATCAGTCGGTCAGTGCAGAATGTTATATTAGTGTTACAGAATTGTTGGCACATAAGCTGACTTTTAGCATACTGTAACCAACACTTACTTCAATGCTTATGACCTTGTTGTGTCTGTGTTTCTTCTCTCTTAGCTGCCAGCAACAGGCTACACAAAAGGTCTGTAAGAAGCCGGACAAAAACAAATCAACGGTCATAGAGAGAAAGGCTCTAGAGCAACGCCCAAAAGGACATACAAATAAGAGCCACAGAAGGACCCCTCTTGAACTCACAGCAGTGCAATTCTTGATTGAAAAAGCCCCTCTCATTCCCTTTGTGTACATACAACACACAGAAAGCACATTTAGAACATGGTAGTCCCAACTGACTGGTGCTCGGGATCTTGCAATGTCACTCTGTCTATTTTCATAGTGAGTTTATGTGTTATTAACTTTATTTATAGTTTATTTATAGTTGTCTATACCTATGTTCGTTTATTTGGAAAAAAAATAGATCTTATATTTTCGGCAGTGGGCACTACATTTGTTTTAATGAATGACGTCATTGGGAAATCATTTGTGAAAGTGTCAGAGTGACATTGAAAATCCCCCCAAAAAAGCAACAATTGAAGTAATAAAAGTACAATAGATATTTTAAACTAGTTTACCTGCAGAAGGAACCCACTGTTCCCGTTTTTTAAAATAGTTTTGGTATTGTGTTACTTTTAATTTAGTTTCTTAGTATTTTAGATTTGGTTATATGTCCACATCTGTGTTTATAGCAGTAGATACAGAACCCTTAAATTTGATTTAAACTGGAAAAAATAGATACACCAACCCACAATATTGAATCATTTGTTATTTAGGTAATGTCAAAAGACAAATGGTTGCAAAAGGACCTGGGTTACCATTGTAAGCACTCATGCACTTTTGGGAGTCTTCAGTCACTTCTTTTGTGCTAAGCATAATAAAATCATTCAGCGCACCTTACTGATTTAAAAGAACACTCATCCCAGGTCCGCTTCAATTGTGTTAAAAAATAAAAAAGCATATTGTCGCTGGACAATTGAACATATTACAAATAGTTGACATGCTTTGCAACCAATGGGGTTCTCTGGGGGACTGTATCGCCCCCTATTGGATCCCTGGCAAACACACAAAGGCACAGCTTGAAGCGTGTTTCAACAAGGAAAATGTGTTTGAGAGGATCCTACTTGACTTTATATCTAGGCCTTTTATATCACCTGTTAATCCTTTTATAGTACAACTCACACAAAACAGCAGGATCTGTGTTAACTGAGCTGATTATACTGATCAAATAGTTGGTGCGATTGATGGATTAATTGGCCCATGCTTGGTTCCTAAACTTTAATCCAAAATCATATATTCAGAAGATATCAAAACAATAGATTAGAGAAGATATGCTTAGCAAAATTGCACGCAAAGATCTAACTTCTTTTTTAATATAAGACCCTTTGAGGAATTATAAAACCTGAGATTTAAAACCATTTGAAACATAAAGAACAACAAAAGCTGTGAAAGCAAGACGTGCAGGCTAATGAGAGACCTGAGTAGATATACTGACCATGACCTCTTTAGGGTCAAGTAGACCCAAATAAGCAGAGATCCAGGTTCACACTCCAGACATAACATCTAGTATTAAGACACTCTTTTACAGACCGACCTCCAGCAGACTCACACATTGAGAAAACAGGTACACACAGGCACAGAAATACATCGATTACACAACACACAGAATTACAAGGTATGCAGGGCTTTAAGCAAGTTGCTTTCCGGTCATTTGTCTCTGAGAGTTTGAAAGTAAGCAAACAAGAGCGAGAGAGTGACAGTGGTGGCATCTTTGGGTGAATGATGGCAAAGTGTTGATATGATAAGAAACATCCTCCATGACAGATCTGTGATCTGTCATGAGTACTTATGCAGTGATACACATGCACACACACACACACACCACACACACACACACACACACACACACACACACACACACACACACACACACACACACACACACACACACACACACACAAACACACACACACACACACACGCATGGTTGATAATACACTGTTGTGATCCAAATGCCTGATTAACCAATGCCAAATAAAGGGATTACTCTGTGAATGTGTTAATTGAGAGTAATATATGAGTCCTTATATTTGTATTTATTGATATAAGATCACTCACTGAATTGTGAGTGTGTTACAGAAGCCTCAAAAAAGTCTGAAAAAAATAATCCCTTCTTAGATTTCTCTTTTTGGTCAAGTTCATCCACGTTCATAGTCTAATTGGTCATCATTCATACCTTCACACATTGAAAATGTTTTTTTGTGATTTGAAGCCATGAAATGAAGATGTACTTCCATACATCTGAGCGAATGTGTGTATAGGCCTAGCTATTATACAATACAAGGGTAATCGTCTTTGATAGGGCACAACCACAAAGCAGTAAATTCGGAAGTTCTGAGTTCAGGGTTCCGACATTATTTGAAATGATATAAGCTAACCCTAACGATAAGTTTATATACTAGTTATAAATATAGAGTAAAACGTGTTTTACTCTATATTTTTTCCACCATTACCCAAAATAACAAATACCGATTTCAAATGACTTGGAATGGCTCCTATACATGATTTATTTTTTCTTCCTCTGGAAACCAAGAAAACAGCGACAGACAGTGGCTACCTTCATCTGAACATGGCAGCACAAACAGATTCCCTCTGTGGATGTATACCCGTTTAATACAGTGTCAGTGTGTGTATGTGTGTCCGAGTGAGTGAGTGAGTGAGTGAGTGAGTGAGTCGGTGTGAGTGTGTGTGTGTGTGTATGAGTGCGTCTGTGCGCGCGTATGAGTGCGTCTGTGTGTGTGTGTGTGTGTGTGTGTGTGTGTGTGTGTGTGTGTGTGTGTGTGCGTGTTTGTGTGGATCTTCATGAAAAAGATGCGCACACACAAGGGAGCAAATGTGTGGACACAGACGCACAATTCAATGGGACACATATATATAAAAAACATCTGCACCTGAAAATGCACAGGCTAGTACAGTGTTAGCGTTGGTATACAGTTGTGTACCTAAGTGGCATATTAACTCATGCGTGGACGGGATACATCAATGTTTGCTTACCTCTCTGCTGCGTGTCTATGCTTGTCTGTGTGTCCGTCTGACCACCGCTCGCTCCACCCATGTTTGGCCAAAGGGCGTCAATAAGACGTGGCCTCCAAGGCCTCTGCCCCCCATCCCATCACTGGGGCTTCTGTTTGTCAGGAGGGTGTAACGGAGCAGGTCGCTCTCCCCGCTACACCTAAAAGCATCACGCGGCCAGACAGAGGGGCGCGTGTGTTTATGGCCTGCTGTACAGTATACTGGAGAACGGCTGTGAGTCAGATACACTGGCCGTTTGTTTGGTCCGGTAAGTAGGCCCTCTCACCTCTCTACCCGCATGGGCTGAACCCCCTGGCATTCCTGCTTGGACACGAAGCAATGCTCCCAGTGTCGAAGACCTGCAGGACGGCAGAACGCATGGAGTGGATGGTTCACTTGCAGAATGAGCCAAACTGATATTTTCTCCTGAAGATGTATGTTTGTAGAGCCGGGCTCTCCTTGACCTGTCCGGCTACACAGTTTAGAAATTATAATGCATTCCATTATTTAAATTAACCTGTAGAGAGGGAGCTATTAATATGGAGTTCTGTACACTTAACTTTAGGGGAAAGCCTGTTACTTCCCCTAACTACCAATTCACCTGTACATTAACTCCCTTTTCTACCTGTGTCTCTTCATATTCTTTACTCACACCCTCCTCCGGCCTTCTCCTATATCTAATATCTATTTCTCCAGGTCCAGAGGGGAATTGACAGTTCTTCACCCAACTACCTGCTTACTGCGTCCTACTCATCAATAAACAAACTGAACTGACCACTGTTGAAAGTGAAGTTTGTACTCCTGAAATAGTGATTCAATAAAAACAAGGATTCTGTCTGTTTCACAACAAAGGACATGATTTTCAATTACATATAAAAAAAAGCATTACATTGTAGAAAATAATACAAAATACATACCCCATAGACAACCTTTGTTGAGGTATAATAACTACAAAATGCTATTATCCTACAATAGGGCTTTAAACAAAGGTAGTATAAGTTTCATGGCTATAATAATAGGCCTTTATCACAGAGGTGTAAAAGTAGTGGTGAAACCAGGTGTAGCTAAATAAGGTAATTATGGGGCTGCAGGACTGTAATTAACATCATGAGCTACACCTGCGTCTCCCCTACTATATCACCTTGTTAATATCAAACAAAGGCTGCTGCATCGTAGCACAGCCCTTGGCTGACACATCTCTCAACACATAATAATACATTACACTTAATACAGTAAGATACACTTTCAGAATTGCCTACTTTTCCATAGTGGTACTTCAGTACAGAGCATTACATAAACACAGTTTTGATGATCAATAAATGAACTTCTTCGCCATAAATTTCCTGTAGCAGGAAGGCACCAGCTGAGCATGGTAGGGAGGCGGCCAACAGCACGATGAACAATAGTGATGATGGTTCTACAGAGCAGTTTCCATGTGTGACATTGTGAATCTATACCTTTTGAAGTAAGCCTGAAACACATTGTGTATGCACAGTGAACATAATATGGATAATAGTGAAGGAGTAACAATAACCTAGTTCACCTCAGCTATTGCTAACCTCCAGGAATTCAAACGCTAAGTCAGTGCTCTGTGGTTTTGCTGGTTAGGTTTGTAGCATTTGTCTCTTGGGTAATCGTCGAGTGCCGTTGATTAGGTCAACCGGTAGCAATAGACACCAAATTTCTTGTTATGTGCAGGAAATCCAAAGCTCCGCACTCCCGGCTCCTCTGTCCCGCAGTTGGTCCGGGCTTTGATGATGGGGTAACGGACACTTCCGTCAGCCAACCAGCCGGCGTCACAGCGGTCCAATCCCGTCAGCCTCCAGCCGGCGTAGATCTGTCCCACTGTGGCGATACGGCCGCCGTCACTCCTGCACGCCTGCTGGGCCTCCGAGAAGGTGAGGTTTGACGGGGTTATCAGGAAGTAAACCGTCCCTATGGCAACGGAGGCCGATACACAAAGAGTTGATTTGTTAAAGTCGTTTATCAAAGACATTTGTGGAAAAAATTTGAAATCATTGAAATGAAAAAAAGTTGTTAAATTTGATATTGTGTTTTTAATTTTGTGAGGTTAGGAACACACGTATAGTTTATTCCGTAAGCTTGAAAATATGCCTCGATCATGCATGTTTACTGACCCTTGAGCGAGGCAGAGAAGCAGAAGGCATCATAGCGGTGAAGCAGCCGATGCCGTTGTCCATAGCTACGCAATCCAGGTGATAAAGCCACGCCCCCACAGCCCGCACGGGGCGTCGTGATTGGATACTGCACGGTGCCATCGGCCAACCAGCCGGCATTACACCAGTCAAGCCCCTCCTCCCAGGCCGTGAACAACTGCTCGAACGACGCCAGAGTAGCGTCCTGCTCCTCACACGCTGCCTGGGCCCCCAGGAAGTTGTAGTGGTATCTTCCATGCTGGGAGTAGTAGGGAAATACCACGCCTAAAGAGGGGTGACAGGATTAAACCAATATCAACAAATTAACTTCATCGCTGTGTTCCAATTGGATCACTTTTTCGCTGATCCCTTTATAGTGAACACTAAATCGTACACTATTTAGGAACATGTAAGGCAGGGGCACCGGACATCTATATAGGCATGACGTCTACTGGCTTGGATAAACAAGCCGACAGCTGTTAGATAAAGGTGTCAGTAATAAATCTGATCAGGAAGGACGCTATGTATCTTGGTATATGGGGTATGAATATTTGCACATTAGTTGTGCATTTGTTTCCCGGTGCATTATGGATAGTGCACTACAGTGAGCCAAATTTGACAGCACCACCAAAATGGCGATGCTCCCAAACAGTGCACTATATAAGGTGTGAGGGGGCCCAATGTGGCACATTTGGAATCAGGTCCTTGGTTACCCTTAAGCCGGCACACACACACACACACACACACACACACACACACACACACACACACACACACACACACACACACACACACACACACACACACACACACACACACACACACACACACACACACACAGACCGACCGACCTCTCATCTCCAGGTCCACCGTGACGCTCTCGTCCTCCACGCCGTCAATGACCTCACAGCGGTAGCGGCCGGTGTCGTTGAGCTGCAGCTCCCTGATGACCAGCGACATGTCGCCGGGCGCCGCGCGCCGCAGGCGCACGCGGCCCCGGAAACCGCCATAGCTGCGGTGGCGGTTGCCCATGGCGACCATCACCTCCGTCTCCCGGATGAGGTTGGGGACGGTGTCCGGATCCGAGTCGTCGTGGCGATCGTTGGCGGGGAGCCAGGACCACTTGATGCGTGTCCGGCGCGGGGCGCTCAGCTCGGGCTCGTAGCGGAAGTGGCAAGGCAGGGTGACACTGCTTCCCCTAGTGGCGGACACCAGGGGCTGCTGGGACTCCACGTGCAGCTGCACCCCGTCATAGAAGACTAGAAGAGGTGGGACATGACCACAACACACAGGGGAGTGAACCAGCTGGAAAATGCTTTAATATAGAGGGCAGGGGTTTATGTAAGGTCAATTTAGGCTATTTGTTGTAAATAAACAAAGAACATGACAAGTTATACTAGTTATACGAGTTTCTGGAGTCAACTGGAGACATCTTGTGCACTTTTTTTTTTTATAATTTTCAGTCTTGACCAATGAATGAAACCTACAGGTATATATTTTTCTAGTCAAATAAAGTCTAACTGCAAATATTATATTCCAACCATAGCCCTCACCGATGAAAAATAAAAATAATTGAACCTACTCTCTTTATTCCCGTGTCCGTTACTAATATCATGGTAATAGAAGCCGTTGTTGTATTGCGGGGTCCCGAGGCAGCCGGGCACCAGCAGCAGTAGCAGGCAGATGGCCGCCAGGGGGCGCGGTGGAGCGATCATTACGGGAGTTGTCGGTGCCGTGGATGCTATCCAAGAAATGTATAAATCACAATGGCCTTACAAAACTTATGGACATTCTTTGAAAATTTCAGCAGACAGTTAGGTTGTGCTATCACTGAAGTGTAAAGAGCTATCGAGAAAAAACAAATCATTAATAACTCAAACTTAAGGACATTATATGTAGGCCCTCGGAACAGATTTAAGTTTGGAAAACCAAACATTCAACTAAATATCCGATTATTTGGAGAAAATGTAGACCTTTACATTTTTCCCATAACTAACAACACGTGAACAATAGGCGTATTTAGATCGAGGGCGCCATAATACGTTTAAGACAGATAATCATCGGTTTTAGACATTTCTGAATCAATAAATTAACAGCAGACCTAACAGCTTGAGAGCCGTGGGGAAAGTAAAACGCACGATTTCTGGAAATCACATGGAGACAATCACATGGAGACAATAAATATTAACATTAGCCTATTCGGTCGACGGTTTCTTATTTCAATGGCACTCTCTATCAATTAGGCTATAACAATCCTATAGCGAAGATAGGTGGCTCGTAGATATGATGCCCCCGAGTCGTGATCACTCTTTTTACGAATAAAGTTGACAATAGGGTGTTTGTCGGCTCCTTTACTAGACGAAAATTAATATAATAAACTTACCGAAGAACTGTTCGAAGCCCGTGTGAGATCAATTAATCTTCTTCTCTTACATCCGACGTGTCTTGTCCTCTCGTCTGCTCCACCACAACACTTCCAATGAAAAGGGGCCGAGCGGGATGGCTGGCGTCAGTGGTTAACGCGTCCCCTTTGAAGTAATTGACAGCAAGAAAAACTATTTTTATCTATTTTGGAATACGTCCCAGGAATGAAGATGAAAAAATACACCCAAATAAGGGTGTATATATATATAACAATAGCATGCATTCATTAATTATTTATTCTTCCTCAAGAATACAACAATAATTGAGGCTATCAATATTAACAGACGAGAATTCCATCAACATTTTACAATGCAGGTGTTTTTTTACGACCTAATGTAAAACGGAATGGTTCAACCCAGGTTGACCTGGTTGGGTAAGAACGCAAAGCTAGCATGAAGAGATATAATCAAAAAACAACAACTATTCACCACATATCCAGGGTCCTCTACATGTAAATCATTCTGAGGTGAAATAGACTATATCAGAAGCATAGCTCTTGTTAATAAAGGACGGTTCTGCTGATTTGTCAGCAGAACCTCAAGCCAAACATTCCTTTGGCTTGAGGACAGCAAACAAACAACGTCTTTGTTGTCTAAACAATCTAAATATTTCCCAGAACTTGAACATAAAAACACACAAACAAACACAGACACAGACACACACACACACACACACACACACACACACACACACACACAAATATCACATATTTCTCATTGTTTTTGAGGCCCCGATACAAATATTTGACAAATATAAATATAGTGTGCTTGTGTGTTGTTGTTGTTTTTTTTGAAGTGGCCTCAAATAACATTAGAATTGCCGGAGCATCTTGTGTTTGGGCTGCCATAATAGCAGCTGTGGTGGGCTGCCAAAGTAATTCCACTACTCTTTTGGGGCTGTGAAGAATGTGATGGTATATCCTCTGTTGAAGAGCAGATGGGAGGTGCCCTTCTGACACACACACACACACACACACACACACACACACACACGCACACACACACACACACACACACACACACACACACACACACACACACACACACAAACACACTCACGGTCACGGCTGTAAAGTGGGAGAGGGGAATGACCTGCAGTGGTCTGGAGTCTCTTGACCAAAGACGCCACAATATGTGAATAAGAGACCGACCTAGACAGTGGAGGTGGGAGTCAGTGTTGATGTGCGCAGTATGCGAGAACGTATGCAGAATCGTGCGCACACGCAGGCAAGCAAACGCGCACACTCAACCAACAACACACAGACAGCCCTCTATCCCATTCTCTCTCTCTTTTCACTTCTCTTTCTATTCACACACACACACACACACACACACACACACACGCATACACATTAACAGAAACACATTATGCACTGGACCTCATTCACTTGGGTTCAGTGTAAGAGTATGGAGAGGGGAGCCTGAGAAACATCCTCTTGCTCCACAGCAAGACATTCTTCAGGCTGGGTTACCCTGAGCCCATCATCAAGCAATGCCATCCCCCCCCCTGAGGTTAACCACTGTTAGTTATTCTGCACTTACTGAGTGACATCCAACAGACATAACAAGGCCAGACCACCACAACTCTCAGGGTAGAGGAAGAGGAAAAAGCTGTCGGGAGCCCCCCATTGGAAAGAGACCAGAATGTCACGTGAAAGGGCCGGGACAGAATGGGGGTACATGCACGTTGTTGTGTTCACACTTGAACACTATTTTTCCAGGTCTTAAATAAAAGGATGTTTCTGTTACCGAAAGTTGACGGCAGGGGTTCAACAATGAACGCTTCGATGCAGGAGAACAATAGTGAGTCCTGAACCCTTCTGTCAACTCGTACTAAAATCCTTCTGTGCTCTAGAACATTTATCTGTTTTCTTTCTTTTATTGACATTAATTGAATGATAGAACGGTCACTTTGATGACAGCACGAGACAGAGAGAGAGACACCTGACCCTGGCTGTCCCAGGTGGCCTCCGTATTCCTAAAGCCCTGGCTTACGGAACGTGAAAAGCACTTGTCAGCACTGTGCATGTGTGTGTGTTCGCCTCAGTCATTATGGTTGGAGTGTTTGAAGAGACCCTGCCAGGCTCTTCTTAAAGCCCCAGATGAAAGGCGCTGGCCTGGGGCCCCAAATACCAGCAGCCCTGTCAACTGCTGGGTGACTGCGCTCCTTAAAGGGTGTCATTTCTTTTTTGCAACAGTCGACATAGAAACCCAAGAGAGGGCGGTTTGGCCAGGACCCAAACACATAAAGGGAGAACAAATTAGAGCGGGTGTTAATTAGGCACTGTGTGTGTGTGTGTGTGTGTGTGTGTGTGTGTGTGTGTGTGTGTGTGTGTGTGGGGGGGGGGGCTGTGTGTGTGTGTGTGTGTGTGTGTGTGTGTGTCTGTGTGTGTGTGTGTGTGTGTGTGTGTGTGTGTGGGGGGGGGCGGGGTGTGTGTGTGTGTGTTGTGTGTAGTTTGATTTAAATCCAAGGGGTCTATCGTCTGCTGACATTAAGAAAAATGCCAACTGTGTGTGAGTGGCTCATAAATGTTTAACATGGTCAGCTGATGGAAACATAGAGAGCTGAATGAACAACACATTTGTGCCACTTTTGCATACTGGTTTGGGGGCATGAAATCGACCATCAAATATTTATAAGCAGTTCAGATCCGTGAACTGGTCATTGCTATGCCCTGGCGACCCTGGTTCCCCAGGAACACGGTCTTCCTCCTCCCAGTCCAGTTATCATCTGAGGACATGAGAGAGAACGCTGGCACCAACCGAAGGCCTTTTAAACCTGAAACATTCAGTAATAAAGTGGTTGATTGTGTGCCATTCTAGTAATTGTTTTATGATAGACCCATAAATTGAAGTCTAAAGTCATGCTCAAATGTGGAAGAATATAGCAGGCTATTCAAATGTTGCAGGTTTCCATTAGATATAGGCTAACAGAACTGGAAGAGGGAGGTGTTGACGTAGATGTAGCAAAGGAACACAGGTCTCTGTGTATGTATGTATCCATGAAAGAAAAAGAAAACAAATGCAACTATTTCACCACTACCCTTCCCTCCATCCCTTGGATGGAGGGAAGCAAGGAACATTGAAGCCATCTGTAATAATACCATTCTATTACATCCTATACCAATCTGGCCACACCAGTGTTTCCAGAATGGTGGTTGTTCCCCCAGTTCTTAAACAGGAAGAGGTGGACAAACCACTGGAGAGATTTGAAGGGACACAGAGGGGAGAAAGCAAAAATGACGAAACACTGTGCATTAGGGTGGACCAGATGGTTGGTTTTTTACATCATGACAATTAGATGGAAACTCTGACATCACTGCACTCTTGTTGTTCCCTTCAAACTAGACAATAAACGTATGTGGTCAAAGGTCCATTTGTCAAGTAAAATGTACTTGACAAAAAGCTGAGGGGTGTGTGAGGGGAGGAAAATTGTCGGAAAGAACAAAAATTTGTCAAGGCTTCCTATCCATGCGAATGTAAAAGGTGAAACCGTGCTGACAAAGAGCTTTAACCGTCAAGTTTGACCTTCCCCGGCCTGCACAGAAAATGAGACGGGTAATGACACCCCTCGAAGATAGGATCTTTAAAGAAAGGAGTCAGGCCCCCAGGGTGTAAAAATGGTAAACAGCCAATATGGCCCAGAATGCTGTTCTTTGATCCTCCACCTTTTTAAATGGAAAGTGGCTAGATTGATTCCAGTGCTTCTCAAGCTTTAATCCAATGTATTCATGGAGGCCAAGATCCACACAAGCCACACTGAATCAATTATACTGTTGGAATAAATTCTTTATTCATTATCTTTAATGTACAAAGGCCAAACGTAAGGGAAACTCAATATAGAAATGTATTCGCTGGAAGACAAAAAAACAAAACAAATTCCGTATGAAATATTGACGTCTAATTTCTGAGAACATCACAAAAATAACCTTCATGAAAGCATAAAAACACAGCTTTTCATCAATCATAGAAAACTGGAACAGGAAAAAAATAACTTATTTACAGTAACATAAGATGGACAACATCATCAACAACATAAAATCTTTGTCACTAATAAACCTAAACTAGACCCCCTGAACTTTGTTCAATTTACCAATTAGATGCATGCAGGGCTGCATAACCCACCAACATCTTTATGCCTGCAACAACAGCTAATACTGTACAGTGTTTGACACAAGTCTACTGTTAGACAGCTTCCGTGCATACCCATGTATTTTTGCAGTAAATTTAGCTTAACTTTCATTCATTTTCAATGCATTGTGATATTGCACAGGCCCTGAATGCCAGTGTTAGTATTTTAACTAAAGAATTTGATTCTATGGCAAATCCCAGCTCTACCGTGAAGGATCATGTGTCGATGTGGCTTATCAGCAGGGCCACACCTGCATTCGGTTGGACACACTTTTGGATTACATGCTTTTTAAATAATTGGCATAGGATATGCCTTCTGCAAAATATACTTTATTTAAACAAATCAAGTTAGTAAAAATAATCAAAGTTTGTAAATGTACATCATATGATAATACTATACTTGAATCACTGGCATTACCCCAAGCTGTAATTCCTCATTCGTTAAATTTTTTACATTGTTCTAATAGCTAATGAAAATTTTTTCTGCAAAATACTTTTTTTGGTTTCATCGTATTACAAAACACCTAAACAAAAACATCAAATTTGAAAAGTGTTGTTAAAATTGATGATCAAATGTTCAAATGTGAAAGCACAGAGTAACTGAATTGAAATCTGCAACGACAACAACATCAACAAAGGTTTCAGTAGCATGTACAAGTGTGCTAGCCCAGACATGAAGGAATATCAAGAAATAACTCATCCAAAACCTCCTCCCCTATTGTGTAGCTCATTATGATACAATGATTGTTGATGATTCATGAATTTAATTATATAGTGTATGGCGGGAATGACAGGAGAAAATAGGCTACCATAACTTCTATGAATTGAAGTGGTGTTTGGCCCTTACAAGGCAAAAAGAAACTTTGAAACAATGCTGCAATTATATGCCATTAAACATAAAGGGGATATTACTTTTTTACATAACCTCCACAGTGGGTTTTTCATACTAAATATATCTACCAAGCACACAATACCTACTTACAATGAAATAATAGTAGTTTAACGAAAAACCAAAGGATAATCGTTGGGAAGACCAATACAATGGCTTTGTAAAACATGTTGCTGAATCCAAGAATAAGGGCTAAAAGATATTAAAAAATTACTTGAAATCATCAAACTAGAGTTTAACGCTGTACAGATTTTGATTGCATTCATGGCATCAGGGTAAAAGAACCGGACCAACATGTCCTAGCGGAGAGCACTTTGCTTTGAGCCTGAGGCTGTCTTCACTGTGGACTCTAAATGACTAGCTGTTATACTATAAACATGTTGTAAAAGCTATTGTAAAGGATAATTGTGTGCCTGACAACAGATGCACTCTGAAGCTTTTAAAATATCATTATAACAATATAACTCATATAACCATGTTAGGTCCCACTGGGTTACTTTCCCACATTTTCTCTTCGTTATCTAGGATAGGTAGTTTAGCATAGTATTTTATTTTGATCACTATTAGTTTAGCAGTCTTTATTTTTAGATAGGGTGTGGATTTCCGGTTGTTGTTTTGGACTGGGCCATCCCAAAGTTTATTTGGCTTCCCTCCTGAATCCTTGTTTTAAAGTAAACCACTTATTTTTCCCCTTAAGGTCCCCTTAAGGTAATGAGGTAATGTGTTACCTCCCCCCTTTCCCCTCTACCCATTTAGGGTTCATTACAAACCACAAGCAAGCAAATATTAATTATGACAATTCTACAATGATTATTTTTTCTTCTTTGTCACAATAAAAAGACAACATTTTCCTGTACATTTGCCTTGAAGCTACGTGGTATGGTATCTAGCAATTCCAAAAAAAAATGTTTGCGTTTTTTATAAATGTTACTATTAAAAACGTCCAACAAAATCATGAAGATTGATAATGTGCATTCTAGCCTGGGGTGTGGAAGGGTCTAGCTGCAGATCAGCTGTGACACAGCTCTAGCACTGAAACAACTACCAGCCCCACACTGCTGATCTCAGACCCTGGGATCGGAAAATATACCCCCCATAAATATCTATGATATACTGGACAGAAGAAAAACTTCAATTGGAAATAAAATTGGCTTATTAGAAATGAGCTGGATGGACCGACCGATCCCGATAGGCCACCAATAAAGAAAGGACTCTTTCCCCTACTAGCTGAGCAGATACATCTCATGGAGGAGGACTACTTAAAACTACGCTAGGGTTTGCCGCCCTCTAGGGCTGAGAGATGGCAGGTGGGAGGAGAAGTAGGCAGAGTTATGGTTCCACGTCGACGCAACGCAAAGACCACGCAGGCGCTTCGACGCAGTCGTGAACCTGTTTTGGTTCTGCGTCGGGTTTGCGCTAGCCAACCAATCACCCCCTGACGCAAAGGTCACAACTTTTGGGAGGCGCACGTCCGGACCTTGCGCTGGACGCAAAGAGGGTCGGCAAGGACGTACCGGGTCCGTAGACCCCCTTGCGCTGCGTCCACGCCGACCATAACTCAACCTTTATTGTGTGTGTGTGTGTGGGGGGGGGGGGGGGGGGGGGGGACTACTCATTGCAGCCCAGCAGCTCCATGCGCAGAGTGATGCGCTCGTGCCACGCCCACGGGACCACCCGCACAAAGCGTGCGTAGAAGGGCGGCTCGAAGGCGTTGTTCTTGTGGACGTTGTTGTCACTGTTGCCCTGGAAGATCTGGACACAGGGGGCAGAGCCAACACACTTAATGCAGAGGAAGCCCCTGGAGCACAGCCATGAACACTCACTCACCTGCACCTCCACATATACATGGAAAACCGGGTTTTCCAGCTGTTAACATTCCATTTGAGTCCAGTCAGAGCCGTTACAGACTTTGATTTGATTACTCGATGGGGCGTGCATTTTGGGACATCCGAGCCCAGATGGCAGGTAAGTCGATTATTGGATTGCAACGACAGCAATCAAGTTAGCCTGACGATAAATGGTTCCAGGTGGAATGTTCCAGGAGTATGTCCCCAGTATGCATGCTACGCTGTCAACAACTCTATGCTTTTTTAACAACTGTATGTTCACAAGCACACACACACATACACACACACACAAACACTCTACCATGTCTGTCTTGGTGGTCTCATCCTTGACCTTGGTCCAGGACTGGCCGTCGTTGCTGTAGGACACCTTGAAGGCGGTGACGAACTGCACAGAGCCAAAGTCCTTGGCTCCCTGGGTGATGATGCCCGTGACCCTCTTGGGAGACTCCAGGTCCACCTGACGACACGGATCAAACCATCACACGTTCCTCCGTGTTCCCCAAACGTTCCTCACACTTTCCTAACTCTGTTTACAAGAAGTTGGTTACGCGATTGGCTCTCAGGCATGTGCACAGGGCATGCATTTTGATGGGATCCAAGTGGGAAGATTTTAAGAGCTTCTTATTGGGATGATAAGCTCAACATGGCTCACAGAAACTTATCTTAAAGACCCCCTCTCATGAAAATAACCAGTGATTGACTTGTCCTTGTGGTATAAATGTTCAAATATAAGTCAGTTCAAGCGCGAAATAAGCTGTCAACAGCATAGACGGGCAGCTTTGAAACCAAAGTATAGCAAAAGCTAGTCTCACAAATCTGACTATAGATTAACATTTAAAGTATGATGGCAGTCAAGCTCCAATCTGGGTTAACGGGGCATTTTACTTTCCTTCGCGTCATATTTGTTTATCGACAAATCATGTTGCTGGAGCCAGGGATCTGTAAGCCTGTAATTGGTGTAAACAAACTTGGCTGGCACTAGTAAACAGTCAACAGAGTCTGAATAAATCTCCACTGGCCACTGCAGAAATACAGAA
Source organism: Pollachius pollachius (assembly GCF_949987615.1). Taxonomy (NCBI): domain Eukaryota; kingdom Metazoa; phylum Chordata; class Actinopteri; order Gadiformes; family Gadidae; genus Pollachius; species Pollachius pollachius. Next base: position 12,778,325 of record NC_136942.1, read on the forward strand.
ATACACTTCATTAAGCTTCAGCAGAATATCTCCGTCACGAAACAGGAAACAAAAAGGGACACCGTCCCTTGCAATTGCTGGTGTCCTTCGATAACATAATAGGATCGCTGGATGTGAGTTTAACCAACGACAAGCTCTGAAACCCAGACTCAGAAAGCCCGAACACCCCGCCTACTGGGCGTAGGTCTGAAATGTGCCTCTCAGTTGGGCCCTTCTTGCATGCACAATGTGGCCGTGCATGGGGCCTCCAATGCTCCGTACCTGCAGCCACTCGGAGCGGTTGTTGCTGGCGGCGGCCCAGGCGTTGGTCTTGCCCTGCTTGTCCAGCCGGGCGTAGTGCGGCTGCCAGGAGAAGGCCTCGATGCCCCAGGTCCGGAACACGCTGGAGGCCGTGATCTGGCGGTCCGACACCAGCCGGGACCGGATCCCCAGCGACTCGGAACAACCTGTTGTGTTTGAAGACACTACTGAGGTGAGGGCCGAGAAAGAGAGACACAGACACACAGACAGACACACACACACACACAGACACATACGCAGACAGACAGACGGAAACGAGGACCAAAAGGAAGGATGGGTGACAAACGAAGAAAAGAGAGAATATGATAGGCAGGAGTGTGCCAAGGAAGGGCAGCCAATGACATGTAGTCAGAGCACAGATATGACGACATGGAAGACTTAATGGGAGGTAAGTAATTTAAGGTAAAGTGAGGCCAGAGATTGTGGGAGAACTTGACCATAACCTTGGATTATAATAAAGATGGGCGGGGTAAAACATGGAGTCTTCTGAATAGACTCTTGCTTCTTAGAAAGGTCATCCGATATAAACCACCAGTATGTACTCATATTCAGGCCTGGGAACCAAGGTGACGCAAGGCAGTATCACCCGGAGAGAGTCTGGGTTTGCTCAGATAGGTAAGGCACATATACGGTTTGTTCAGGGAAAGATTACGCCCCTGATGTGAAGAGTCTGCACAGTTTTCTTCAGGCCTAATAACAAGATGTGATAATGAAACATGCTTGACAGTGTTTGATACAAAGTAAGAGAATGTTCGGACAGGTTATTGATAAGTAGATGATGAAACATGGCACATATCCCAGAATAACGAAAACAATGGAATTTGGTTGGTGGCAAAGTCATGCATGGTCATTGTTGATAACAACCCTGCATTGGAGCTTATGGGAGGAATCACAGAAGCAAGGATATAAAAACTGGAACTGGGAAAGCAGGCGTTCTGCAGACCAGCTCGGCTTTTGTATTACTTTCTTAAAATAAATGTCCTCAACTTTACTCAGCTGTTTCTGGATCTATTTCCTTGTTGTAGAATTTAAGTGCTGTACTTTCCCAACAAGATGGAAATGGAGATTTCCAAAGCGCACTTGACAAATCAAGAATTTTGTGTTGACTCAATCACATTAGTTGTGAATTGCTTGACACGAAGCGCACACATTTTGTAAAATCATCACTTTACATCCATGATCATCCATCTTTGTATAATAGTTATTCTCTAGTGAACTGAAATCCCGTCTGTACCGACTGTACACACTATTCTTTACACAAGAGACACATTCTGTCATGTCAAACGAGTTCACAAACAAAACCATTTCCCCACCGCCGAAGAGAGAGCTCAGCATGCCAGTCGCTGGAGGAACAGACACAACGTGGTCACAGCAGGAGACAGACGTGCAGACGGGGGAAATCCCAGCCCCGTAATGAGGCCAGCCAGCCTCCAAGAGCCACGCTGGCAGGCGATGAAGGAGACGACGAGGTGGATAAACATGAGTGGCGTACGAGAGACCGCTAAGCATCACCCTGGCCCCGGCAGGGAGGGGGATGCGATATTTTGATAACCATGACTAACACTATTCGCCGTCCAAATAAACACATGCGTTCATTCGCAGCTGACGTATCCCCTGCCAATATTACCCTGGTGCATTCACTCCCATATGGTCTTAGTAAAAGATCTATGGATCCCGTTGGAATAGGTTCACACATCACACTTGTAATGGGGGAAACAGGGATGTTGTTGTGTGTGTTTTTCAGTGTCAGTGGGAGTATAAAAGAAAGTGCATTGAGATCCAAATGAACAACTTTATTCAGTATCTGAGAATAAATAAACCCTTTGCATATATATATATATATATATATATATATATATATATATATATATATATATATATATATATATATATATATATATATATATATATATATATATATATATAGGCTGCGGGTGTGCACAAGACTTACCATTGAAAAAAAAGGGTATTGATATCCAACTTAATGACTTCATTCAGTTACTGGGTATAAATAAAACTGAATGCATACAAAGTGTGAGTGAGTGAGTGAGTGAGTGAGTGAGTGAGTGAGTGAGTGAGTGAGTGAGTGAGTGAGTGAGTGAGTGAGTGAGTGTGTGTGTGTGTGTGTGTGCGTACCATTGAGCTCACAGCCCACCAGCTCCATGCGCAGGGTGCACGCCTTGCGGCACACCACAGGGATGATGCGGAGGAAGCGAGCGATGATGGGGGGGTCGAACAGATTGGTCTTGGTGCTGTCATTGTCCACGTTCCCTATGAACACCTGACCGAAACACAGCAGGGACAAAGTTGGCCCCAACGTATTTGTCCTGAAACCCATTATTAATTAAAGCTTCATTCAGTTGTAGTTGTGGGACTCCACATCCTAGTAAAGACCTCTTCAACCGAGCGTGTATCTTGGTGCCCCCCCTGGTGGCTCGTCTGGAAGTGTTCTTGTTGCTGGTCAAAAACTCCCAATAGAGGTGGTTTGCCTCTCTTTGTAATTTATTAGTATTTGAAAACTTTGTCTGAAACCATTTACATAAAGGTAATTAAGCATTTATGATGGTATAATCCCAATCTAATCCCAGGCCGTTTTTGTGTGAGGCTGTGCACTCACATAGTCCTTCCGGTCTGCGCCCTGCTTGTACACGGTGTAGACGCGGCCGTCCAGGCTGGACGCCACCTTGAAGGCCTTGATGTACTCAGCCGTCCCCATCCGGCTGGCGCCCTGACTCACCATGCCCGTGAACCGCATCGTCCTCTGCATGTTGACCTGCAACCGTGGCAATACACACACACACAGCTGGCAGAATCAGCGCCCGAAACCCAAGCTCAAAGATTTCCTTGGTTACGTCCACAATTAATCTAGTCGCGAGCAGGCGACTAGATGGAGGAACTGACGGGAACGCTGACATTTTTGTAAAAGGTAACTAAAAAATAATATAAGATAATAAGATAACTTAAAAAACAAGGTTTACATACATAAATGAACCTACGTGCAACGGTGTTCATGCAACGTTGATCCCACTCCCAAAATGAAACATGAACCATCACTCCCTAATGACATTTAGAGAGACCATTTGAATCCAGAGGCGGTGCGGCTAAACAGGTCGAGCAGTGACGCACAGAGAGTCTTTCGGATCAGGGTCGGGGCGCTCCTTCACCTCGATCCAGGGGTTCCTGTCGTGCGCGGCGGCGGTCCAGGCGTTCACCAGGCCCTTGCGGTTGAGGCGGGCCAGCTCGGGGCCCCAGCGCTGCAGGCCCAGGAGCCCGTAGTGGACCGAGGAGGCAGAGATCTGGGACTCAGCGACGCCCCCTCCCTCCATGCCCAGCAGAGACACACAGCCTGGGGGGGGAGAGGGGCAGGTTGAACTGGGAGGGAGTCTATAGTCTACACTGGGATAATACACCATGTTAAAAAATACACGGACAGCTCTATAGGTAGCTTTTTAGATACAGTGTAACAAAAAAATGATAACATCTATAATTAATCATAGATTCCTCTGATACAAGCTCTAAAAAGGCTACCTATTGGTCAATCAAATCCTGAATATATGAAATCGGATCTCCTTTTTTGAAAGCAAACATACAATTCCAATTAAAGTAAACCAGTATATTTGAGTAATGCAGAATACAGGCACATGTTCAGTTACACTAATACTTGACGTTTGTTCTATATTTTAAGATTAATATAGATTATATTAATTAAGAAACACAGTTTTTAAAAGATTTACGCTAGACCAGCCATCATTCTCCACCTACGCGTGCGCACAGGCAGACTGGCGCACACACACACACACACACACACACACACACACACACACACACACACACACTTACGGAGATGGCACTGTTTGCCCACGTAAGGGGAAGGGCACTGGCAGACAAAGTCCCCTTCCAGGTCACGACAGGATCCACCATTTTTGCAAGGCTTGGCAGCACACTCATTAACATCTAGGGGTAAAATATGGGGACGTCAGTGATACAGAGTCATCTTCTGCTCTCATCTCACAGTCAGTCCGGACACCACTGTTAGAGAAATCATGGTCATGCGTGACATAAGGAGGTTGGTTAGTTAGTGAGTAAGTTGCGGTCATGCAACACAACACTAGAGGAGCGGACGGCAGAATGGTTAGAGGAGCTGTTTGCTGAGTGAATGGAAACCGCGAGAAGAATGAGTCATATTCTTTTCCTGGTGCATGGCAGCTAGCAAACATCATCATCGACAAACATTTCAACTTTAAGTGGAAGAATGAAGGGTGTTTTGGGAAACAAACTGTTGATTTGTGGAATTTGTTATGTGCTGAAGAAAAACTTGTAAATATTAATAATTGTTAATTATGTGGAACAATAATGCATGTTAAGAGTGATGCCTAAAAGTAAAGCAATATTTAAGCAAAGACTTTACAAAGAAATTCAAATTGACTTCAAATGACATGCAGTTCACTATACGTCCGCTAGATGGCCCTGTTTATCAAGTTGGGGCAGAGCAACGTTAAAAAGAAAACACTCATCAACATCCAAGTGGAATCGGTACAAACCAAAGCACTTCATCTGTCGCCCACAATGAGTGGCAGCATGACTGAGAAGCCTTTGAAAACATACTATATTTCCTGTTTACCAGGCAAGGAACGCACCATTACTGAGCAATATTTTTAGCATAGGAACACAACATAAAACATGTAGGCGGATAAGATAAAATGCATTTCTCATGGTGATTAGGGTTGTTGAAGAGAGTGCAAAACCACAGACTCTGCCAGCACATGTGTAGAGTGTTTATCTGGCTCACTCTCAAATCCCCAGATACTCATGGTCCACAAATAGCTTAGCGACCTCTCCCTTTTCATATGTTCACAAATCAAGTTCTCTCATCAGTTGTTCAGTTGGGTCGTTTTCTAATCGGAGAGTTCCTGTTTACATGTCCATGCAACATTCCTAGATACCATCGTGACACAAGGTTTAATTAATAAGTGTTATGCTACTATAATAAACATAAAACACTCCCATGTTAAAATGTGGACGCGCGCACACACACACACACACACACACACACACACACACACACACACACACACACACACACACACACACACACACACACACACACACACGGAGAACCCAAGGGGACAGACTAGGACCCTACCACTCCATTGAGTGGAGAACCCATGAGGACCATGGGGGGGGTAAGGAGGGGATAGGCGGTGTAAAGGCCAGTGCACAAGGGGAGTGCTATGCTAGGGGGAAGTGTACCGCCTGGGTCGCCTCCTATAAATAGAGTTATGTAAGGCACCCTAAGGTGCTCTTGGTAACTGTCTCCGCATCGATGCCTCATGTGGCATTTCACAATGAAAAAATAAAAGGTAAACAAGCCATTTATTTATTTTAATAACTTTATTTAAAATAACTATCATGTCCCACAGTGAGGATTATGTGACTGTTTAGTTATACATTAACGATCAACGATAATTATTTAAATAGTGACATAATTTTAATGGGATATTAGGATTCATTATATTATAATCAATGCTAACATTTCAAATGAATCCAGATTTGAATTGAAAAAATGTACCTCATCTAAAAAACCCACCCTCCACTAAACCCTTATGTCGATAGATCAATAAGCCAAATCATTCCAAATCAAGTCACTATTATAAGACTGATGATCCACATAATATAACCTTGAATAAGTAACATTTCACAGCAATCAGCAGACTGATCGCTGACAAAACATTTTGTATACAGACTGCACAGGCTGAAGTAGACCAAGCTGTTTCACTTGTGTGTCCTTTAGAGGGCCAAACCCAATACCGTAACTCAATCAGCAGTTTGTATACAGCTCCATTTCCACGGGGTGTCAATATGAGCCAGTGTCTCAGCATGAAACACAGAGAAAAACCAATAATGGGCTCACTGGGCCGGGTCTAAAAACTGGGCCTTTATCGATACAATACAAGGGGTCAGCAGCCTCTGCATGAGTCAATCAGCAGATCTGTTGAGCCCAGGATCTGGGCCACAGTCAGCAGGACTTTAGCCCTGGGTAGATAGAAGCATGGCTACATCCAGAGGCTGTTTTAGCCATCGATAGATAGAAGGCATGGCTACATCCAGAGGTTGCTTAAGCCCTGGATAGATAGATAGAAAGCATGGCTACATCCAGAGGCTACTTTAGCCCTGGGTAGATAGAAGGCAGGGCTACATCCAGAGGCTACTTTAGCCCTGGGTAGAGAGAAGGCAGGGCTACATCCAGAGGCTACTTTAGCCCTGGGTAGATAGAAGGCAGGGCTACATCCAGAGGCTACTTTAGCCCTGGGTAGATAGAAGGCAGGGCTACATCCAGAGGCTACTTTAGCCCTGGGTAGATAGAAGGCAGGGCTACATCCAGAGGCTACTTTAGCCCTGGGTAGATAGAAGGCAGGGCTACATCCAGAGGCTACTTTAGCCTCTGATACCTCTTTCTTTTTTTTATAGCCATAGCAATGTGCATATGCATCAGTTTTAAATAATTGGTCATGGAGTGGTTCTTCCTCTGTTAAAAATGGAAGTAGCCTTTTGTTGCCATGGTGAAATTACCGGCAGTAGAGTTGCCACTCAAGACCAAAGGATTATTTATATGAAACGAGACGTGTGCGGAGTGGAGCGGGCTGGTGTGTTTATGAAGCGGTGAATTGACTGGAGGTACCGCTCTAAACCTACCCAGCATCCAGAGTAGTGTAGTGTAGTAGAATAGTCTTTAATCCCTTCTACTCTGTGAATAGTGACTGGCAACGTCCAAGAGAATATGTGGCATCATATCCTGTGTACTGGAGCAGTCTCATTCCTAACTGAGGTCAAAATGTAATTGAAAAGAATGACACCGTGAACATGTTAAATGAAACACCATTGTACAGATGTTTCCTGTGCCTCACGTAAGGCACTGGATAATGGGTTTTTCTATAGGTCAGCAATAAACAAATTGTGAACAGCTGTATAGGCTGTATTATGTGACAATGCAGCTTTGATTTGTGTGAAAATAAGGCAAATATATACTTTGCTACAAAGTTTTTATCATCTCAAGATGGTAATCACACTCACACACACGTACACACACACACACACACACACACACACACACACACACACACACACACACACACACACACACACACACACACACACACACACACAAAGGGGTATGAAGCCTAGTCTGCACACATCACCACATCCTGGGAGGGATTTAATAACTACTGGAGAAGAACAACTCCACGCACGTACAGATGCACGCACGCACATACACAAACAAACACAATGACTAACCGATAAACACATTTCAGCTTTAATCGCTTCGGAAAATCTAGGATTAAGTGAGAAGAATAGGCAAAACTAAAAGTCCTTCATGCCAAGGAACTTTCCAGCAATCTGCTTTGGCCCAGACTAGAGGAAATGCCATGAATATCTCTCCTTCTCCCTATTGCAGCTCTCTCATATATTCCCACTTTCCAACAGTTTCCCTTGATCTCTCTCCCGACCTTCCCTCCGCTCTCTGGGCTATTTCACCTGGCGGTTAGGTGCGCTGCAGTGAGGCTTGAAGAGGTACAGTGACATTGTAGGGAGGGCACACCTAAATCCTCTATTGCGCATCATCAGAGTCCTATTTTCTCCCCAGCAACGGCAGAGGCACTGACGTTGCAGGCGCTCTGTGCAGGCAGACAATTTCCGTTGGCTGGGCCAGCGTCGAGGGATAAGCTGTATGCATGCTCTTTGCATACGTGTGGATGAAAAGGAGAGAGAGAGAGTGCGCTGCCAGCCCCCCGGCTCAGCGAGTTAAGTAAATGAGCGTTTAAACTGCGCTACGCCTCCAGAGGCTAGGCCACAAACAGAAGAGTAGCCGTCCAGCCACAACAACCAAAGGGGACCGGGCCACTCTCTCTCACACGCACTAACACTTTTGCATTTCTTTTTTTAAAGGGCTCCAAAAAATAGAACCCATCCATCCGGAAATACTTACTCTCCTTATTGGACTATCAACCCACACACACACACACACACACACACACACACACACACACACACACACACACACACACACACACACACACACACACACACACACACACACACACACACACACACACACACACACACATTACAGAGCTGTCCTAACACAGGCATTAGTAAATGAGAAGATGAACCTCTCTCTAGTGCCAGCATTTATAGGGCTCAGTGCCAGACAAATAGACGCATAGAACAGCTCAAAGGACTGGTCCTCTTTCTGGCAGCGTTGGCATGCGTCTCTATAGGTGGGATCTTTATACACAGGGTCTGTATACGCATGTATAGGATATTATGAGCTAAGGTGTACGAAGGGTCTCTGAGGGTCTCTGAAAGGCAGTGCTCGCCTCGCAACACAGAGAATCAGGGGAGCTTAAGCAGCGTTAACATGGGCTGTGGATCGCCCAATTCAATTCAAGGACAGTATGATGCTAACAAAGAGTACATTTCTCACCAATGGAGGTTGTAGGAATGGCCTTGCAGCCCGTTTGAGGAGTGTTTCAGGAGTCGAGGGGTTAATGGGAAAGGATTCAGGTTGTTAACACTATCTCCCGTTAGAACCAAACTTCGGCCTCGACCGAGGGTATGGGGGCGTCATGCTGCCCTGCGCAGATTAGTGTGTGTCTGCGTCTGTGAGTATGTTTGTTGCACATTCCTCTGCCCCCGCATGCAGACTAGAGAAGAGTGAGCACCTGGATCCAAGAAAGGGATAAGAGTCCAGGCTGAACACACACACACAGCGTCTCCAGTGCCCCTTGTCTCTCTATTGTTCTAATGTTACAAGTTACCTTTTTTCACATTCAGGTCTGCTCCTTTGACTCCTAGGGTAAGAAAAAGCACACACACATAAAACACAAATCATACATTTCTAAAAAGCCCCCCTACCCCGCCACTGCCACCAGGCCTGTTCAATCAGGGCCTTTGTGTTCATTTGGCAACTCTTTTCACCGCCTTCCCCTTCCATAGCTGCGGCCATCTGTCAGCCCTCAGTGTGTACGGGGCTTGAAGGCATTTTGGACGAACACGTTGAACACATGCTCCCGAGCATTTTCCTCTTTCAGACTCAACAGCACTTACTCTCAACTGGACATGAGCAGAGACACAGTCCTTCGAAAAGAAGGCAGCTGTTAACAGGGCTGCTAATATCAAGCAGAATATGCGGCCTGAGCTGTCTCCCCTTGCTAACATAACAACTACATTTGGCAGACAGCTGAAGCTACTGCCAAGGTGTCAACATCAAGTAGAGGGACTTTCAGTAGTAGTCCTCTCCTGTCAGGGTTTCTCATTGTGTGGTTGGTTCCTCCATATTTAGGAGGTGGTGTGAAGTAGAATTCATTGTGCGAGAAGAGAATTTGAATCTGGCCTCACTACCTCTCCCCTAGCTCTTGACCTCAGTCCATCATGAGGTATATTTCACCCAAAAGGCACATTGGAAGAGAAACTAATGGAATAACTAAAAATAGTATAAAATGTTATGCATATTTCAAAGCTGGAAACATGGAAACATTTTGTGTAGCCTGGAGGATTAATGTATAAACAGGAAGAGGGGGAAAAAGACCACGAAAAAAACAAATTACAATAGATCTGCTGACGGGTTCTGCTAAAGCAGTCAACACATGATGAGCTTTCAGAAAGCGCAGGACGGCCGAGTGCCAGCGAAAAGACGAGAGTTCAGCGCTTTTAACTCATAAACATCATCCTAAGCTGGAAGCTGATTAGACGCTCCTCAAGGCTCAGCGTCAACCATCCACCGATGCAACTGTTTGAACTTTGCTTGAAGCCTCAAGGTGGAAAAATCTGAGCTGTCCCCTACACCCGGTGCAGCGTTCAACACCAGGTCGGGCTTCAACGCTCCATAGGAACACATTGGCAATTGGCACATTGAGAGCTCATCATGTGTAAACGGCCCTGACGCGAACAAGCGTGGAAGCGGGGATCAAGAGGGGCTTACTGTTCTGGCAGTGCACGCCTTCGAAGCCCAGCTGGCACTTGCAGACGTACTCGCTGAACACGTCCCCTCGCCGCGTGCGGCCTGTCGCAACGCAGACGCCATCGTTTGTGCATGGGTTGGGGTTGCACGGCCCTGCGGTTGGAGATGGAGAGAGGCGCTGGATGAATGTCTATCTCCTAAATCATTGCAATAAATATATACGGTCCAACCATATTTATACTTGAGGAGTAGACACTTGATCATCTTTAAATCATAGAGCCTGACAACATTGTAGGTACAAATCATAGAACCTCAAAGCAGACATAGTTTTACATTGGAGTTTCGATGTCCATGGTCTTACCGGTCTCTGTGTCGTTGCAGGTGTCTCCGGTGAACCCATCGGGGCAGATACAGATGAAGGGCTCGTCTGAACCCGTCACACAGATTCCTCCGTTACTGCACTTGTTCACCACGCAGTAGTCACCTGGGGACATCAGGTGAGATCAGGTATGAATACTTCCCCAATCTAAAAATCATATGGATATACATAAATATCTCCACGTCTATATCTATATACAGTATATCATTCAAAAAATTGCATGTGTGGGCTCAGTCCCTCAAAGTCATTGTTGAGTGGTTGATCTCTGTTTCAGTCATCAACTAATGCCCCTCTAGATTGGAGAAGCTCTGCCTAGCCGGTAAACAGAAGAACAAGGGACAATCAACAAACCGTGCGTTTGTGTCCGCCATCTCTCTAACTAGGGCATCTCAAACAGCATCTGCCTTTGTAACAGTGTCTTCAAACGGGGCATGGAGATTTCACACGAGCCATCTTCCTATTAAGGAAAAACTAAAAACAAGCAGTGCAGCAAAACGGGTGCTGCACTGCTTGCGTCCGTCGTGTGAACCATGAAGTGCTACAAATGGGTGTCAATCACCACCGCGCATCACATCCCGTAACACATCCTCTGAAATATTGATGTGGTGACTGTGCTGTGCTGGATGAACCAGTGAAACACCCGATCGCTGCCTCTGCTAGAGAACCCTGTTCCTCCTCATGGTTTCTGAACAATAGCCCTTTCTTACCAAAAACACAACATCTGAACACTCACCATGCTATCTCACGTTCTGTGTCACAGTCTCGCACACACAGACTCAACACTTGTTTCCCTCTTATTACTGCTAAACCAGACAATATGAACAACATGATATAATGGTCATCCAATAATAACCATTATGGACTCTTTCCGCTATTTAAAAAATATGGTATTTATTCAGAATAAAAAGAATGAATGCTAATAGGAGGTTGCAACAACATTTAAATTTGTTTAACATTGTCCTTTTGACCCGGTTTGGTCACTGAACCGAGGCAGAATTCATGTACCTTTGTTCTAAAACCAGTGCAATCTTTGCCAATTTTTTTACAGTGTCAATGCATTGGTTTATTTGTGCTGCGTCAAATAATGCAAAGCTTATGTGTTCTAATAAGCTGAATTCAAAAACCACAAAGAATTGGGACCCTGGCTAATGAGGTTGGGGCATCTGATTTTACAGTCAAAGATCACCCAGCCAGGCGTTTGTATCATGGTGATCCTGAAAAGGGGAAAGATTATATATTATTTTCAGTAGTTAAGGAAGAGAGCAGCTGGAGACCGGGGATCTCCTAACTGATTATGTGGAAACTGGAAATAAAGTCTGGCACGTATTTGGTTTCAGATCAACTTTTCAGTAATATTAAGAAGAGCTCAGAATGCAAGTTTCATTTCAATAAACATTTGTGGCTACAGGTCCCACACTGTTTACAGTCAATAAGAGGTGGACAGCACTGTCTGCGGTTGGAAGTGCATAATCTGTACAACAGCTGACTAAGCAACAATGAGCCATTTCACACAAAACAGACACTGGGACTTTCCAGCAACACCTCTCCGATGCCCAGTCTGGCAGTCTCTAAGCCATCAGGGTCAAAGGGAAACGGTGGCTGATATGTGCAGGTACAGGCAATATAACATTTGCCTTGGAGAGAGACAGCCCTTGCACCAAAATATTATATTTAGTTACACAAGGAAAACATATGATAATAAAAGTGATATTTCGAAAGGGACTGAAAAGAGTAATAAAACACCAGGAATGAGAAGTTTAATCAACAGAAAGGGGTTTCACCCAAGATAGCCTTGCCTCTCTAAAAATCGAATTGTAGTATACACTAGCATATTAATCCTAGTACTTCAATGATAAAAACTTGGGTTCTAGTAAATACAACAATTGCAACATGCACAACAGGTTTTGCCAGAAGTTGAGGAATTTGGCCATTTTCCATCCCTTATGAATTGACTGATTGTACATGCAGTACAGGGTTGGCTTCCCAAGTATGAAATTGGCACCTTATGAATTATAATGTTGGCCTTCAAAATAGAATAGGTTGTTGGTGGTGGCTGGTGTTGGCTCCTCTAGTATCAACCGACCTCAACCATACAGTAAAAGTGGATTTGTAGCGCAGATAAGTAATGTGTTGAAGAGTCAGTGGTAATACTAATAGGATAACAGGGTATTTTGGTAAGTTCAAAATGCCACACTTCCTTATCTAGTTTACCCACAAGGCCACCTCCAGTTTGTACACCATACTGGTGCTTACTGCTCGCTTGGGCAAGAAACTTTTGAATATCAATATACATGTGCGTACATGTGCGTGCATCGGAAATCTGTGGCTCTGTGATCGAGCAAAGTCATGGTCCCAGCCAGCATGTCTACCTATCCTTTTAGTGGCCATATATCCATCTGTCCTGCTCAGAGAACAAATTAACTGCCTGTAAAATAGTTGAACTCCAACTCACAAACACGTTATACATCCCACGGTGGTTGAATAGACTCAGTGGTAGTTGAACCAACTAAATTAAATTCCCAAAGGCCAACCATTCTCTGTACTTACTCAAAAGTACTTTTATGTATCAAGAGAATAATCTGTGGAACAGCAGCAAGTGTATCCTAACTGTATACTCTGTGGTGGTTGAAGAGGAGTTGGGCTGTGGACCAGAATTGCTTTCGGAAACATTAGTGCGGAGGGAACACTGCAAGACAGTGGTCGAATAAAAGCCTTTTGGGAAAAACGACATGTCATAATCTGTTTGTCTGTTTAAACTAGAACAAAATAACATGACCCATTTAATAAAATTAAGTGAGGATGCTTTTAAGGCAGAATCGTGCAAACAGATTCCTGTGCTGTACCACAATGTGAGTCTACCCATGACCATCTAGTCACATGTGACAAACCATGTTTTAGATATGTGGATGGGTTCGTTTCAGGGAACCTTTGGCGGCTGTTCTGACTTTCTGTTATTGTGTAACGCTTAATCACCCATAATAACTGATAACTTGTTCAAAAACAGGTGACACAGTCAGACGAGTCCTTGCATGCCTTTGCCTCTTTTTTTTGGAGTATTAATTAAGTGTCCCAACATGTAGGCTTCAAACTAAATCCATCTTACAATAAATGAAATACAACAAGACCAACAAGTTTTTGATGCTTGATGTGCACCTGCAATCTAGAGATTGTCTATTTTTCTTAAATGGATAAACCTAAAATCAATATGTATTGCTACGCCGACTTATGTACTAAATTGGACAATTGGAAGGGCACAATAAGCTAACATCAGTTGCCTAGCATTTAAGACTATTATTATTTTTTTCACTGTTTTTAACACAGTAATATTACAATTTAACTAGTTTCTGCTGTGTTCTGTCTTCTTTGATTACATCAACCATTATAAATCTGCTCGTTCAGCACCTACTGTGCTCCTTACCATCGGCAAAAGGACTCCCTTTTCTCAAGGTTTCCTCCCTCTAGATTTGGGGGTGTTTTTCTTGCTTGCCCTTTAGAGAGCGTTGGGTTAGTGGTGGCTTAAAGCACTATGTGTTTGTGTGCATAATCTATGTACGATAGACAAAAAAATTAATTGAATGTAGTAGAATCAGTTGTGTGACATAAGCAGTGCTGTAACATGTGTCTCTGCCCCTGATTGAGTGCAACTGTACTGGAGTCATGTTGATATGGGCTCACCAGTACCACAGGCCATTGTGCTGGTGTATGTCATTATGAGTCATGAACCCATGCCTTTTCCCATGAATCCCAGGCCCAAGAATGAGGTCCAAATACCAGTCAGAAAATACACCGCAGCAGCCACCTAATGACTCGGTTTTTGCAATCCAAAGTCTGGCCCGGGCATCCCAATATTTTTTTTTTACCATTGTACTTGAAGTATGTTGTACCGGAACTGGCATTGTGAAAATAGGAAGTCAACACTACTCTGTAATGTACACACTGCATTGTAACATTTCAATGAACAAAGTAACCACAGCATTTATATCTCTTATGTCATTTAAACTTCACATTCTAGCCAAGATAATATAGGCAGGCAATTTATTGTTGTGCATAAAATAACTCAAATGTTATCAAAACTGAAACCTTATTAAAAAAATGTTTAAAAAAATCTATATTTCTCAACTTGAATTATATATAGAATATATTGAGGTTGGTCCTCAATATTTAGGTTCCCTTGCTGCCCCTGGCCAGTTACTGTGGTTTCTGCCTTTGGTCTACACTGTATTTATTTTGAATATTAGTATACTTCTTTTATACATGCTTCTGTGTGTCTCAGCTCTGCGTTTGGGTTCACCATCTGTTCCAAGACTGACAGTTAGCAGGTGCTTCCGAATCCATCCAAGAAGATCAGCCAGCAGGCTGGTGCCCTGAGCCAAGGTGGAAAGACAAGGCTACGCAACTCCCTGGTAGCTATCCTTCAGGGGCCACTGTTTACATGAAGATCATAAACTACAACCATGCTGACTAGGCTACAGAGCTGCCTCAGGACATGGGCGGAAGGGGAGGGAGGGGCTATCGGGACACTTGGCAAACCTTGTCTCGAGATAAGTTGGCAGCTTGGCCTTAATCAGTAGAATGTACAACAAAATTATTTCAAGGAGATTAAGAATCAGGGTTTGATGACACATCTTTTTGGCCTTGACAGTGCGGGGAGTACACTCTGTGGACAATATCTGTGGATATGTACCCTTTCCTGTTTTCCTTTAAATAGTTCATTATAAAGTGGTAAAATGGTAAGAAGGTTATAGTAAAAAAAAAAAAGGAGCTTGATATAGTTTAGTATAGGCTCTGAAATAATCTCTTATTAGGTAAATATTTGGCAAATAATAAATTATATGAAACAAGAAAAGTGCAACCACCTCCTTGTGAAGAGCTATATATGTATGTAAGGGCAAAATTATCCCTGTGTGTGCCTCAACATGTGCAGAAGCTATATGGTTATGTCAGCAGTCACATGTGTGAGTGTATGCCATCCAACTGCCTGAACATCTCTCTCTCTCCCTCTCTTTCCCTCGCTCTCTCTCTTTATCCATCCCTCTCCTTCTCCCTCTCCCCCCCACCTTCTTATTCTTCGATCACCTTAGAAGTGTGAAGCCAGGATTCAGTAATCTGCTAGTACAACTTTAGAGCCACCATCTGCCACAAAGAATAAACAACAAAACCAAAGCCTAAAAATAAACTGTGGACCGTCATAAAGATGACCCAGGGCTGTAGGTAGTCCATCATCTTCAGACTTGGCATGGTGTGTGTATGTGTGTGCAAGAACACAAGGATAGGCCATGTCACAACCAAAATCTCTACACCACGTCATTGGAACTCAAAGCTGGTCAAATCTGTTTAAGAAAATCAACGTGTATTTTCCTCTGTGGGCTGGAATTGGCAGGACTGCTCCATGACTCAGGGACCATCGCTGACAGATGGTGCAGCCAGCTTATTTTTTTAGGGTAACTGACAAAAACACATGGATGAAATCGAAATACATTAACCTAAAGAGGGCGTAACATACAGGATTGTGTGTTTGTTCACACACAATTTGGGAATGCATCTTGTATAGCGCTAGTTTAATTCACTGCCTCATAGTGCTGCATCCTTCTCGCTCTGATTACATGGACAGATTATGACTTCTTGTTAGTGAAATGAAGTTGCTGGCAATTTAACTCCATTTCCGAAATGTGATTCAACTAACGGTGAGCTACACGCCTTTGACGCCTGGTACTACCAGTCCCAGACATAACAGTACTTACATGTTTATCCGGACCGTACATTAGTTGGTTTGTCATCATATGCCCTTTATTAAGAACATATAGACTAGAATTCTACGTTGGATATGAATTCTCGCTGTAATCAACATTTGTATGGAAACTTAATTCAAATATCATTTTGTACAAATGTTCTTGGTATTATTAGTATTTTGTCTATAAAGGTGTTAAAGACAAAAGGCCTACCACTTTTACAGGTCATATCAGTATTTTAAATGCTTTCAACGATTTGTAAAAAGGTCTTCTGAGTATTTAAGGTAGGAAAATAACCTGAACTGTTCATACAGACAAATAAGTTACCGTCGTAGCCCGCCTTCTGGGTTGTCTGAAAGCAGCACTCGGAGTGTCTAGCGGGGCACCATTGTCCGCTGCCCTAGATGGACTGCGTGCAGCGCGCGGATGCAAACACAGTCAATTGCCTTTGGCAAGAGCCACAACAGTTAAGAATAATGGACCGTGTGCCTTAGTGATAGTTGTAAGAGCACTTTGCTCTAGATTACCCGAGGGAATACAGGGCTGCCATAAACACGGCGTATGACACATTAGCCTATATTACGCATGTCTGGGTACCTCGAGAGAGAAAAACAAACTAAAGATCTAAATCAGTAGGATACTATTTTCTTTTTGACTCCTTAAGAGATTTGGCCTTTTTACTTTTAGGTCAGCAAATGTCTCTGCTTGCTATTCATTCGGAGCAATAGTTTAGTCCTTGCAAAAAGGGAATTGCATTACAGTACCGAAGTTAACCAAGAAGCAATGAGCACCGATCCCATTGAACAACGTGGTTTGGAACAACAAAATGTAAACAAAGAAGCAACTTACCGTTCGCAGTGGAAATGGCACCGAAAACCAAACAAACTGCGAAAAGTGGCAAATAAAGTGAAAAACACGATAGTGGCTTCATTGTTGCTGCCCTGAAGACCTTAATAAAAAGTATTTTTGTACAGCCAAAGACGTGGGACAGTTACTGCTCTCTGTGCGATGCCGTTGCAGCTTTAAGTGTTCGAGCCTACACTGGGAATATGGCAAGCAACAGCAGCACGTGCACCACAGTGGTGAACCAATCACATCGCCCTATATAATTGTAACCCCTCCCCTCTCAGGGTGTGACTTCAAAGGGATATAATAATAGCGACACAGCAAAAGGCTTTGGTGGATTCCAAGGTGTTAGTCACTTGAAAACCATCATATAGCCTAGTAGCGATATCCAAGAAAAGGATACACAATTTGTTTTATAAGATTTAACTAAAAGGTGGTTGGCTATGATAGTTTGGCTGTTTTTTGTAAATTGAATCATTTAACGAGTAATCCAGACAGGTATTTTATTTGTATACTGTGTTTTTGTGCGTCAATTACCATGTTAGATTAACAAGAAACACAGGTAAGCAAAGGCTCTTAATCCTTTCCCCCCAGTAACATATCTTAGTCTAGCCCACAGGCCCACTATTGAGGCAGTCTGAGAAAATGCCCATAGTGATGCCATGCATGAAATCCTCTTCAGAAATGCAGATCAGGGTCAGCAGTTTATTGTGCTGAATGGTTGAAGTGTGGGCGTTTCTTCAGCCAGAATCCACCAATGCTGTGACCAAAATGAGTGGGCAGCATCACATTTTCATAATTTAGCATTTCCAAAGCTAAGAGTTAGAAATAAAATCCATTAGTATTTCAATATCACACATATCACATCTATGCCAGCACAAGGGAAGCAGTCATCATTTTCCTTGTCAAACCGTCATTGGGCTTGCTATAATCATTGGGAAAAGCTTTGAGGAATCCATATAACTTTAATCAGAGATGAAATAAATAAGTCAAAGGGAAGTCTTTTTTTAGTAAGGAGGCTGCTGCAAAATTCCCTGATGTGAAATTCACAGTTTTATATGAGAGCCTGAAAAAAGCTTTTCTGTAACCTAGTAACAAGCGTGTCTGAAGTCATCAGGGCTGACCTCATGCTAGGTAACCACCATAAGGAAGGAGCACAGAGCTTTCACCACTTTGATGGCAGGCTTGGGTTCTCAAATGCCTTTGTTATGATGCAATGTGAAATGATTTACAGGAGAATACACCTTTATACATTGTAAATAACATGAATTATAAACAAATGTAGATAATACATAATACAAATATTTTAAATATCTAAGTATTAATGTAAAATATGAGCAAGACTGACAAGCTTAGTTTGAAGAGGACAGGTGTAAACACTGTTACACACCCACTCACACCTTATCCCCATCGGTCGAGGAGCTCCCTTGACCGAGGAACACACGGAGGAGATCCGTTCTCTAGGGTGAGAGTGAAGGTTGTCTTCACACATCATGTCTGCCACAGGTGTGTGAGAGAGAGAACCACCCGAGTCACACTTTTTTTTATGATAGTGTATGCAACCCATATAAATCAAGAGACGGATTGTGTTGCTCAGAACATGCTTTGATGCATGCTGTGTTTTTTTTTTTAATGTTTGAGATGTACAAACGTTCCCAGAAGGAGCAGATCAGAGGAAGGTCACGTGGTTACCTTGGGTCTGGAAAAAGACAATCAGGTGACTGATTTCCCACCAAGTCCGCTGAAATAAAGCCCTTACTCATGACCAACCACTGTGACAGGACGTGGTTAATGACCAGATAGTAATGATAGATTGTGCTCTAATGAGATGGAGTGGGTTTGATGTTAATCCCTGCTGTATGGATTATAATCCCACTGTGTGAAAAAGAGGGGGTTCATCAGTGACCTTCAGTCCCCTGACAATGTAAGAGGACTGTGTAATTGTAATGATGTAAGACTTACATCATTACATTTATACAGCTCTAAGTAGTGGCAATTGTATTGCTTTGACTAATCCTCAAATAATATAAACTTGAGCATTTTAGTGGATTAGGAAGTTTCAACTAGTTTCTTCCATTATAACATAAGTTATTCTTCCTTTAGGCCTATACTATATCATGTAGCTGCTATTGGTTGCCTTTGAAATAATATAGGCCTGCTGCCGGTGTTTAGTTATTTTTTACCTCTGTGGTCATATATTGTAATGTTTTGAATGAGGATGGTAATAGCTCCAGTGTTTTTGTGATAGTGGACTTAGAAAATAAAGAAAATAGTTGGTGAACATTGCCCCTCAGTGGTCAAAAGAGTCCTCAAAAGATCCCCGGCTATGCCACTGCAGGGCTATCATTCAGTTAGGTTTGGACGAATATAGTAGACCTTTAAAGTATCAAAACAATTTAAATATTAGGAGATAAAAGAATAAAATTGTTTGTTTTAGGCCTACATGTAACTGCTCCAATAATAGGCTATTTGTTCCGGTAAAAGAAACAGACTTATAAAGCCAACAACATCATCCTCGACAATACCCGGCGGGCAACAAAGAGCGTTGATGTTCAGTTATGTTCGCTTCGAGCAGCGGCTTCCATATCAGTTGTTCTGCACTTCACTACACAACCCTACACACTTCTACACTTCACTACATCACATACTTGACTAGCAGGAAGTCATACTGGTTTGCTGCTCCGCGTGACTTGTCACTTGTTGCAGATGTCAACCAGGGGTAGCGCGCGCCGAGTAGCCGAATAGTCCCCGGTCTCGCGGGGAGACTTGTTTGGATAAGATGAGAAGTAAGTATTTTGGTATGCCGGAGTTCTAGTTTGATACGCCCTTTACGGAAATCCGTGACTACGGAAAACAGCGGAATGGCCAGATGGCCTCGACAGTTTACATTTCTGAAGGTAGGTTTCCTTACAATCGGTACTATTCAGGTAGATCCGAGTGTATTCTGTTCTATTATGTATAACACTGTTGTGTGTGGGTAAATATAACTACGAATGAAGGCCTGATAACAAATAGAAGTACAATCTGGATTGTTCTCTCTTCCTCCTTTCTTTTCCAGCCTCAATAGTAACCAAACCTGGTAGAGGGGATGTTTTAGCTTGTTGACAAAGCCGTTGTAAGTTGTAAGGTGAGCAAAAGTACGATATATATGTCAACTTTTTTAAAGAACATTTAAACTCAAAGGTAAAAAGAAAAACAAGTTAGGGGGGCGCGGTCTCTGCTTAGTTCGCCTTGACCCACCCAGACAACTCATTTTTTTTAAATCTAAGCGTTTTCTCCTGTTTGTCAACACGTACAGGTGCGATCTCTGAGTTGAGGTCATGGCTTCCCTTGAGGAGCTGCCCCTGTTGCCGGTGTTTGACGGCGTGAAGCTAGCCGCCCTGGCCACCGTCCTCTATGTCATCGTACGGAGTCTTCACCTGAAGAGCTCCCCCGCTCCCCCCCTGGTCACCTATCAGGACACGCCTCTGAATAGATTCCTGTTCAAGTCCTGCCAAATACTGACCCAGGAGTGAGTCCATCATATCAGTTACTATAGTGATGTTGTCATGAGGGGAATGCCGAATCAGTCATGGGATGGCTTCATTTGAAAGTTTTGTTTAAGAAAGTAAAGGCTTTCTTAAACAAACAAGGTTTGCTTGTTTTTGCTATAGAGAGATGTAAGCCACTGTTTTTGAAAAAACAAATTACATCAAATTACAATATTTAGAGAAGAACCCTGGGCCATTTCAGTGGATTGAATAGGCCTTTGGGGTATTGGAATGTCCTGCCTGTCCATCTGTCTATCTGTCTATCTGAGAGTTTCTTCTAACACAGGAGTTCTGCTGATGTTGGTGTTTGGGTGTATTTTGTCCAGATACATCCCTCCATTGCTTTGGGGTAAAAGCGGCCACATCCAGACAGTCCTGTACGGTAAGATGGGCCGCGTCGCCACCCCCAAGCCGTGCGGGGTCCGCACCTTCCTGCCTATGGAGGACGGGGCCACCATGACCTTTGACATTTTTGAAGCGCTTGGAGACCACAGTACGCAAGGTAAGATACCCTCACTTGAAACGAGCCGTGTGAGGAAGTTTTGTGTACAACAGACCTTTGTCTGTTTCCCTATTTGCTTGGCTGGGGTCTAGATAAAAAAAACACATTTGAGCTAGAGCTGTACAACTAATACCAATCAACTTAACCATTCATTTGCATAGTTGCCTTTAGATCTGATCATCTTGGTTTTTACAGTGTGTGAAGCCAGCCTGATCATAATTGCATGTATCGTGTTTATAGTCCTCCAACCACAAACTGTTATTTACTACTATTGGATTGACCGTCTAGTTGCATGGGACAGGAAAACCATTCATCTGCATCTTGGAAGGTGTGTGTGTTTTTGTGTCTTGGCAGGAGCGAGTGTGTGTGTTTATGTATATATGTGTGTGGTTGTCTTTGTCTTGTGTGTCATGTACTTTGTGGTTGTCAGTGTCTTGGAGGGCGTGTATTTGTGTGTCTTGGAAGGAGTGTTTGCGTATGTGTGCATGACTGTCTTGTAAGGTGTGTGTGTGTGTGTGTGTGTGTGTGTGTGTGTGTGTGTGTGTTTTTATCTTGGAAGGTGTGTGTATGTGTGTGTGTCTGTCATGTAAGGCGCGTGTATGATTGTTTATCTTGGAAGGTGTGTGTGTGTTTGTCTTGGAAGGTGTGTGTGTGTGGATGGGTATTGGAAGGCGTGTGTGAGCTTGTCTGGGAGACGTGCATGTGTGTGTGTGTGTGTGTGTGTGTCTGTATGTGTGTATGTGTGTATCTGGGAAGGCATGCGCAGCGCATCACAGAAGCCAATTAACTAAGAGATATCCAGAAGCCTGTACTGATATACAATGACCCCCTGAAGCCTTGCACATGCTGGCATGCATCCGTGTGTTTCGGTGTGTGTGTGTGTGGGAGATATACCGTGTTGCATGTGCTACCCATACAGATGACATCACCATGGTTATCTGCCCTGGGATCGGTAACCATAGCGAGAAGCAATACATTCGAACCTTTGTGGACCACTCCCAGAGGAAAGGCTACAGGTGTGCTGTCCTCAACCATCTGGGAGCCCTGCCCGGCATAGAGCTCACCTCCCCGCGCACGTTCACCTACGGTAAAACACCCCACCGTCACCACACACACCTCCCCGTGCACGTTCCCCTACGGTGAAACACCCCACTGTCACCACACACACCTCCCCGCACACGTTCACCTACGGTAAAACACTCCGCCGTGGGTGCACTTCTCCTGGTCATGTCGAGGTGTGAAATGCAATGGTTTGACTCTTTGTTATAGACTTTTTGTGTGAAAGAATTAAATTCTGGAGAACAATTGTGGGGCATAATCATCGTTATTATTATTAATAAATGAAAGGTGATAATAATTATTTGCCAAGATCTGGAGACATATTAGACTTTCACGCCTACTGAGGATTAAGTTATCGTTATCAATTTCCATGTAATTCTGGAAAAAATAATCAACAGACACATGTAATCCTCTTACCTCACTCACAACTTGCATATCCTTATGTCCACTAAACTCTTCAGCGTTCGGCAACATGCTGCAACATGAGGTATGCAGACACACAAACACACCTACTTATACATATATACATATATACAAACAAATACAAACACACACAAACAAACACTGGGCCCTGTCTCAAGAAGCTGAATTTCCAGGTTAAGCGGATATGAATTCAGGGCAATCCAGACATGTAATCTTGAGGAACCAAGATAAGACTACTGTGTTCAGTTACCATGGCGACTTATGCTGTGAGCCTAACCAGTTTTTCTTCCTTCTGAGCATAGTATCTTAAAGGGGCAGTGTGAATAATGGACATCTTAGCATCTTGCAGAATGGTCAGAAATGCCGATATAATATTCACAAGTAGGTTTTAATCAGTGTATAATCCCATAACATAAGATTAGTTGTTAGTTAAAATGAGCCATATGTATATCTACATAAACATTATCTTACTTGTAATCTATGACCTAAGCTATGACCTTGTTTTACAGACTATATTACTTAGTACAATTTATAAATCTATAAAGGAACCTCATCACTTGACACTGGCTATTCGGGGCTGTCGATAATAAATGTATTATTATACTCCTGTAATACACCTTTGCTTTTTTTATCACCAAGTTAAAAAAAATTGTCATGCGAAAGCTAGATGGCTTCGACTAGTCTCTCAAAGCCACTCTTTCCATAGGTATGTAGTACAAATTAATCGAAGTGGCTGAGACTAAGATTCAACCCAATAGACACTGAAATAGCAATGTTTGCTTGAGAATTCCCTTATCGACCACATTTCCAGGGTGCGTTAGAGGATGATCTTTGAGGCCTGTCATGAACGCTCATCTTCAGATTTAACCTATCCGAGATCTGGTGAACTCTTTTCCTAACCATTGATATCATCTGTTTTGTAAGCCGGTTTTAGGTTAAAGCTAACCGACTACTACAAATGGCCCCCAGGAATAAAGAGGTTCAAACAAGCTCCACTTTTGATATCCTCTACATGTCAGCATGCACGTGTACCTAAAACCAATATGTGTGAATCTGTGTTCTAAGTGCAGTGGGTCACTATCTCACTACAGGTTGTACCTGGGAGTTTGCAGCCATGGTGAGCCACATCAAGCGGGAGTTCCCCCAGACACTCATGGCCGTAGTAGGCTTCAGCCTTGGGGGGAACATTGTGTGCAAGTTCCTGGGGGAGAGGCACTCCAACCAGGAGAGAGTGCTCTGCTGTGTGAGTGTGTGCCAGGGATACAGTGTTCTAAGGTCAGTTTACAGAGAATAGGACTAACTAACTACAATACTAAACAACACAAGTTTTAGAAGGCTATCATTTTGAGGCTTCAGTTATACACTTACTAGAGACTAGACTTTGATTTCAATGTGGGAGTGTTTGTGTGCGCCACGTGTGTTTGTTTGTGTGTGTTAGGGCCCAGGAGACCTTCCTCCAGTGGGAGCAGGGCAGGAGGCTCTATAACTTCCTGCTAGCGAGCAAGATGAAGAAGATCATCCTAACTCACAGGTGAGTCCATTCAGCATTAAAATGTATAAATAAGACGCATAATAATGTTGTTACTAATATAAATCATAGATTCAGATCAATTCATCATTATCATTTCTATGTTTTTTAAAGTTAGCTTTTTTGCTGTTCCCTTTAAAAAGTGGAATAACTGAAGGACATGCCGCGTCATATTAAACAATTACAAGATCTATCATAACACATGCTACGTTGTGTCACAGGGACACTTTGTTTGGCACCAAGTCCAGCAGACTGGGTGATGCAGATCTGAACAGACTGCGGTCAGCTACCTCATTAATGCAAATTGATGACACCATTATGAGGTAAACATTCATGAATGGGCCATTCACAGCTACGATTTAGCCACAACGTCCAACGGATGAACTTGAAATTGGGCATCAATTTTGTTTTCCTGCAGGAAATTCCACGATTACCACTCGTTGAAAGAGTACTATGAGACGGAAAGCTGCGTTCAGTACTTGCACAATGTAAGTCAGGGGTAATCATAACCATCACATAAGAACATAGAATTATATTGAAGGGGTATGGCTTTAACTTTTTATGAGGAAATGTAATTGCCTGTAATTATGGGAGTGTATTTAGAGCTGCAAACTGCAATTTTCTGTTTGCCCCTCTATGTTTTGATTCAATAGTGTGTTAATTGAGTCTAATGTTTCTGCTGACTGCAGTTTTAAAAATGGTATATCTTATGGCGCTGATATATATGACACTGCAGCCTTTACTTCCACCACCCATGCCGCTCCTATTAATGATCTTCTTCAAAAACATGGCTACAAATCCAGCATTCTGCCTGCCACCCATCTAACTTTCCATTTGACCATCATGTGTCTTCTCTTTGTCACCCCAGATCTCAGTCCCTCTCCTCCTGGTCAACGCAGTAGATGACCCCTTAGTTCACCCGTCACTACTGGCCATCCCACGCACACTCGCAGGTCCATCACACTCATCCACCCTGCCTTATTAATCCCAAATGGGAATTGTGCCTTATATTTGTAGCACGACACAAAAAAGAGCTCAAATCATATTGTTTTCAACGGACTGTAGCACACAGAGCATGAATGCAGCTTGGCTGTATTTTTCACACTTGGGTCAAAAAGTCTATTTGACATTGAAAAATTGTCAGCCAAAAATATGTAATGTATAACAGTCAGTGCAGTGTATAGTAGTGCACCTAGCGAATAATGTAGCCTCCCTGTTCCATGCCATGAACAGTCTGGCACAATGGAACACTGTCCCACATTCTACATTCCGACAAGTGCAGCCGTAAGGGTAAACTCCCTCAGTCGATTTGCAGGTAGCTTGTTGACCCCAGCAGTGTTAGTGCAAACTGAACCTGTTTGTTAATGATCCAGGTACGAGGACGGGAAGTGTTTACCACAAATGGATGAATGAAGTTACCAGGCTGTCGCTTCAACACAAGCTTACAGTACAGTCTTCTCTGAGCTCTCTTCAAGGGGTGCCTCTCCCTAGACAGTCTTGTTGAATTTTTCATTGCCACATGATCCCTCTGTGCTGTGACATTATTTATAAGTGCAGTGTGTTGGGAGTGTAGTTTAACAGCGCTGACCCCACTGTGAGTAAATCAGTGAGCTCTAAACGACCAATTTCAGGACGCGATTTGGATTCATGGTGGAAAAGGGCTTTAAAAATGTTTTATCACAACCATATGTTGAGAACATTACTGCCGCGTGAGATTTAAATGCCACAAAGCGATCTCTCTTTCAGCTGACCTACTTTACACACACACTGACTCCACGTAGCTGAATGCAGTGGAACAATGCGGTGTAAACTAAGATGTGGTTTCCATTTCCTGCTTGTTTGTTGTAATTTCACTTCAGCGTTCACTTAGCGATAATTGATTTAAATCCCATTGATACATTTTATATTATGCTGATATTTTCATACAATATCACAATATTACTCTCATCACCACCAATGTTTCATTCTTACAGTGAACGACACAAATGGATAGAGCACCGTGTGTGACAGTGTAGACTGACAGAAATGGAAAGTATACTGGGATCGCAAATCATTGAGGAATCCAAAGACATGTCTTCCTAAGGTGCACACCTTGACCATTATATAGCAAACTCATTTATCCTCGTCTGCAAATCATTACAGCACACATAATCAAATTACATTGGTGTACCATAGGTGAGAAAAAACACATTTAATTAAACTCTAATTAACTTGAGCCAAACGCCCCTGTAGCCTTTTCAACACTGTATGAATGCAGTTTGAAATGCCTTTCTAAGTAACCTGGCCTTTTGCGTCCAATGAGTGCTGAAGTTCAAGCTATGTGACCACAGATATGTGGCACGTAGGTGAGAAGTACAACACAAAGCCAATTTTTCCTCCCCCCCCCCCACCCATCTCGGGTTCTCGCCTGCAGACAAAAAAGCCAACGTGCTGTTTGTGCTGACTCAGCACGGGGGTCACCTAGGCTTCTTCGAGGGGGCCGTGCTGTTTCCCAAGCCCCTCACCTGGATAGACAAGCTGATCGTCAGCTACACCGACACCCTATGCCAGTGGGGACGGCAGCCACAGCAGACCCCCCAGGATGGACACAGGCTCTGCAGCGCACAGTGACACCGGCACAGGGCCCAGACACGCCCTCACCCGGTGACGAGGGCCTGAAGAACTAAATACACGCCTTCCATTGTATGCGTACCGCCACCGGTATATACATGCACACAAAGAAACGCACACACTACCCCTCTCCAAAGCATTCTTACACACCCACAAATGGAGACACGCCTCTATTGCTTTTATTTTTATCTACCTCCTTTGCTCTAGCCTGCTTGCAAAATGCAAAAAGTATAGTTTTCATGAGCTAACTACAAACTTATGTAGAGCTATTGTATAATGTGTGAGACGGGCAGCCTATAGTTTTAAAATGTAGGCTTTTGATAAGAAGCCTTTATCTGCACTGTACTACCTCCCCAATGGCTTAATTGCTACGTTATTGAGATGATTATTACATGCCAGTATATTCTCAGTCTATTTGTGTGACTTGTGCTTCAGACATATGTGTCACACATATATAGCTGTGGGTAATCCGTTCAGTTTGAAGGACCTTTTGCTTAATAAAACTAATTGTATGTACGTCTGTTGATTTCTTTGAATTCATGCTCACTTAACCTATCCGTGCATACCACATATGTAGATAACACCTCATATTCAAATTTACTAGTATATAAATAAACAAAGACATTTATGTGACATTTATATACAGTTTATTCTTTCACATAATGGTGCAAATCTGTGCACCGGGTTCACAGGTGCATCCGGTAAACTTTTTTTAAATTCATTGTTTTATTATTCTCTTGGAAGCTTGGGCCAGCCAGTTTACTGAACAAGCTGTGTGGGTGAAGTGTATCAGATGGGGAAGGCTAGATTATATCAGATCCATTCAATTTATATATGTTACTTATTGTCTGAATAACTGCACATAGCAAATAAGATACTAAGTAAAATAGTATATCAGCTTTTTTTGTCAAAGCATCATATTTAACCCATTAGTAATACTACGTTGGATACAACATCTTGCCCAATCTTTTTATGCAACCACACAGCTATAGATGTTGAGGTTCAGGGTTTGAGCCTAGAATAGCTCCCAGATTTGTATACACAAGGAGGAAGGGATTCCTAGTCAAACAGTTTGGCAGCTGTTTCTTTTCCATTGTATTTGGAAGCTTTCCCGTCAAAATCTGAAGGGAGGATGTCCTCCTCAAACTCCTTGTAGTAGGTGTCCAGCTCATCTCCGTGGACAAAGACCTGGGTGGGGGGGACTGCTTGTTACAGAGCTTTTATTGATCAACTGTTCAGTGGTGAGGCTTAATTTGAAGAACATAAAAACATTGTGCTATTGTCTGGCCTGGCTACTTACTAATAGTATCATTTGTCTGTCACTAGCAAAAGCAACTTCTTGGAAAGAGTGCTTGCTTTCTGTCTATACAACGGTTTTGTTAGAAGCTAGTTTGCTTATTGCACACTTTTGGGTAGCATCAAAGAACAATGATGTTATCTACCATTCATTCAAATGACTAAGCTCTTATTAAATCAACAGTTTACTATTAAACATTTACTTTTTGGGTTGGCTTGCAACAGACTTAACTGTTGTGCATCATGCAATGTTTTGTAATTTAGTATTATTCTCAGTATACAGTCCCCCAGGGAATGCAGAAAGATGACCAGTACTTACTCTCTCCAGCAGCTTGCCCTTCATCAGGGGCTTGACCACGTTGTAGGTGGTGGTGAAGTACCAGGGCTGGTGGATGAAGTGGACCGCTTTGAAACGGGCCGGGAAAGAGTCCTGGAGGGGACCAAACGGGTTAATAGATAATGATTCAGTTAACGAAATGAGGATGATTTTTAGTTATCAGGATCGTTTTCCTAGGAAGTCTTTTAGGAAGAACCTCCGTACCAGCCTGCATTACCCAGATATTGATAAGCTGGGTCTATTGTATTCAGTGTCTTATTGTGTGCGGTTTCGTCTTGTGTGTTTAAACATGCCATTTTTCTCTTTGAGGATAATTCATATCCACAGTTTAAAATGTACATAATTTTTTCCCGAAAGGCGAATGATAAAAAAGAAAAACTTCAATCATCAGTTTGCTTCGTCGTTATACGTCAATGTTTTCTTCCGGCATGAAACCTTGTTTAAGACGGAGCCCTGTGTACAGTGAGTCCCAACGTGGGAGGCTCCTCACCTGCAGCATGTCCACCATCTTCTTCAGCTCTGTGGGCTTGATGCCGGAGGCCTGCTGTACGGTGAAGCCCTTGAAGTTCTCGATGATACAGAGGCCGTTGATCTGCGTCTCCTCGTTCTCCAACAGCTTCTCCAGGATCACGCAGTAGGCACGAAGGATCTGCACACGCACACGCACACACACACACACACACACAAAATCTGTAAGAGCAGGGTTTCACGCATATTCCAAGCCGCTAATCTTGGTGCTTTTTCACCATTATCATAATTAATAGTAGCTTGTTAAGTACCAAGATGTCAGGTTTGAACTTTTATGGAACTTCAGCGCATCCACACATGATGGAAACCCTCCTATTACATCTGGAAGAGGGCGATGGTCTGGTTTGGCATCGGAGGTTAAGGACAAGTTAGAGGATAGAGTGGGAACCATTGGAGATGTTGTGGTCCACTGTGGATCCTTCTTCACGTTACCTCATCAAAAGTGATCTCCTCGTAGTCCCAGTTCTCGATGTTGAACAGCAGCACCACGCGGCCGTACTTGTCTCTGCTGGGCAGGATGCCTGGGTATCCTGCCTCGATGGTGCTGCGGACAGCCTCTGGGGTCAGGTTCTCAAACAGCTCTGGGTAGTCCCTCCTGAAACGCACATACCCTGGAGCAAGACACACAGAAACACACTGAATACAGCCGGAGACAAAACATGACAATTAAAATCACTAAACAAACATAATTAGTCATTTGAAGCCATGACTGCAGTGTTTCCCTGGTATTTGTCAGTTCGAAAGTTGATACTTTCAAGGAAATACATTTTACTCTCAAGGAAATATATAATGCTTACAACTGTAAGTAGATACTTTTGATAATGTTGCAAAATCATTTCTTTTTAAGAAACAAAAGATCGGCGCTGACATTCAAAAATGTCCAAAAGAAAGAAGATGTGGTTTCTTTCTAGCTGAGACGCACCCTTCATGAGCTCGTAGGCCCGGTTGACGTCGTACTTCCTGGCGCGGATGAAGCGCACCAGCATTCCATCGGGCTTCTCCCCGAACGCCTCCTGCACGGCCTTGACCAGGTCGTCCCCCCCCTCCGCCTTCTCCTTCATCATGCCCCGCAGCTCTTTCACCGCGCTCACCCGCTTCTCCTCTGTCTCATTCAGCTCATCCTTGGCCTTGAGGGGTCAGACCATAACGAGGAAAACTTCAACATCGTGATGCATGGGTGCTGACATTGTATTGGCAATTACCACGTTGTTGTAACCGTACAGCAAGCTGTAGATATAGCTGGTGAAGGTAGAGGGGGGAGCTGAAGAATGTGTTGTCTTCTCTGTTTTGTCACAAATACTAAATAGAATAGTTCTGTACTTGCACTTTGGTTTAAAACTAATTTTGATACCATAACGGCAGTCTAGCCGGGTCAGATTTTCTAACCCAATGTTTCTGTATGTATTGTGTATGATAATGGAGGATAATGTATCTCCCCTCCAGTTCTTATTGTTTGGAAACCACCTGCCTTGAATGGCCCCTTGAGCTTTCGTCAGTATTTTAATTGATGGATTGATTGATTGATTGGTTGATGCGTGTGTTGGGCTGCCTCACCTTCTGAACGGTGTGGTCGGGAAGCTTAGCACAGGTGCCGAACACCGGCCCGTGGTCCTTCACAGAGAGGTGCTCCAGCTTGGCCCTGAGAGCCTGCTCCTCCTCCGACACCATCCGGAAGGTTCCGCTCTGAAACCCAGACATGACCCGTCTTAACCAGATGCCACCGCTTATAGAGCACAGTTTCAGACATGTCATTTGTTATGCTATAAAGAACATAATTTCATGCATGGGAGAACTCCTTGGCATAGACTATATTTTACAAACATAAGACAAAGTTCTATAGATAGTAGGCTCTGAGGTGATGGATGGTGATACTAATTATACTAAGCTTAAGATTTAGATGTCAGAGTTCTCGTCTTAAATCTTGAAGCACAGTAAATATAAACTAGATTCTGACATTCCAAAATAAATCCATGAGAGGCAAAATGCCGTACACAGCCTTCTAATCAATAGGCCTCTGTTTCACCATCCTAATCGCTCTCACATGATGGAATAAAGCCTGTAAAGACATCAGAAAGACCAAAACTAAACCTGCTGAGGGCAAGATTAGCATTCAAAGCTAGCACTCAACATCTCAGTGCTAACCCTAATGGCATTTGGTCTTCTTAACCAATAGTTCAACCATCAACCCTACTTTCTCGTAAATACCACCTCTACCCAAATGTGCCTAGATTGGTGAAATGGGTTTACATTAGACTTATAGACTGTGTTTACATTATAGACATGGTCGATAACTATGTCCACACATGGTTATAGATGTGTGCACATTGTAGGAAAAACACATGGAAACTGTTAACCTTAATTTCAACCTTGACGGGTCTATCATTGAATTGATCCAACAACACGTGATCGAATCACAGTGAGTCGTTAGGGTATGAAGGAATGTACTTACAACGACAGCCATGTCTTCTGGAACTTGGAATCAGCTTTTCTACGCTCTGGAGTAAACAAAGAGGGATTTGGTGATGCACATTAAATCAGGCTTGCATGGAGAGAAACACTTCCCCTATTGTACAAAAATAATCTCTCTTCATCCTCTGCCGTACTTCTGATCCCTGTGCTATATTTAGTCATTTCTCATTCACCAGATGATTTGTTGAGTGATTTTAATGTGTGATTTTCATAATCAACATTTGACCATTTATCAACTAAATAGTTTTCCATTCTAAAGACTAACCATTACTGGTGTTTCAGCCTCCTTTAATAACACAGAACAAGAAGACGCTCCTTTAATTTATATTGGATTGTAGGTGTAGCTCAGGAGAGGTTAAATTAAAATACAGTATCATCATACAGTAGCAGATTGGAGACTAAATCATTGAAATTATCCGTTGGTTACGCAACACAACTTTCACGATTGTGTGCCATATCCCCAGTGGGAATAAATGACAATTATACTCGACTTCATATTCTAAACTCAACAGAAATATTCTACTATACTAGTGTGTTTTGAACCACTAAATTATGCAAACATATCACTCACACTTAGGTGCACACCTAATTCCCCGATGGAAGTAGTAGTCAACGTTTTCCAAAAACACACTTACTAATGACTGCATAATAAAACTAACACTAATTAATTTGCTAATTAACTACACCTGGTTATCCCTTGTATAATAATAGTAAAAATACATTGTATTTATAAAGCGCTCTACTGGAAATTCAAAGACTATTCACACAGCCAATCAATTCAATAACACTATTTTATATAGCGCTTTTCTAAATATTCTATGACACTTAACAAGGCAATCAATTAAATAAGTTAAAGAAAGGGGTCGGAGGTAGAAAGGGTTCAGATGGGTGGAGTGGTCCTTACCTGAGGGTGGAGGTGCTGCTGGGGAGTCACAGCGCTCAGTGTGGGGCGATGGAGCGGCCTCTGACCATTTGTACCGTTGGGATTAGTGGCGTCACACAAGATTACAAACAACTATTAGGTTTTCAGTTAATCATCATAAAACAATGCAGGGGGGCGGGAAAATGCCCGAGCTCGGCCAATAGTAAGGCTGCTGTGTTGTAATAAATGACACTGATTGAGTGATGTAATGTCAGACACTTGTGATAAGGGGGCGGTTATATCGTGAAGTAACATCACAGGGGATGGGGGAAGTACTAGAGACCAGTTTGAGGTCAAAGAACCCATTGTGAGGAACCGTTCACTCCCTCTTACGGCAGCATTGTTGACGGGATTGAGCCTAAAACCAGGCAGAGCATGTGTTTTAATTCACAAGCTCACATTTTAGGAGGCCTTATGGAGAAACAGCTGATCACAGACTTACGCTCACATTCTCCGATGCATTATCACTGTTAAACATGTAGAATTGACATTAGTAATAATAATCATAAAGAGCAGAACCTGTTGAAAGATCAAATGATATATAAGAACTGTTATACAAAGTAGACCTAATTGAGAAACCAAGCCCATAAAACAACTTGTGATCAGAAAACATTCAAACCTAATTGAATTGTCGTGATCACATAAATTAAGTTGAGTGCTCAATTTTTCTCAAGACCATGAGTAATATAAAGATTAGGAAGATGGAGACACTTTTTAGTGTCAATAATGAGAAAAAAATATCTTTCTGCATCATAAACATTTTTGCTCAGTACAATACAAACTACATTGAATTGTTGCTGAAACCTTTTTTGGTGTAGAATAATACTTAGATTGATTGTTCTATTCATGTGAACTCATTGCAACCCATCCACACACACCAGTGAACAGGGAGCAGCACTGAATTAAAACATGTATTGCTAATTACTTTGCCTTCATGGTCCCCCGAGACTCCATCGCCACCAAGGCAAGTTTTACCTCCTGATGCAATGCAAAAAGAGAGCTTGTGGAATAAAAAAAAAGCACTCCCAATCTTATAAACCCATACTGAGCCGCTAAGCAGGAAGGTCCAGGGAGCTAATTTAGCTGGATTGGATGGACAATACCAGGCTCTGTGTTCACCATGTCCTGAGCCATGTTTATTACGTACGTTGCTGTGTGGTATAGAAGCTAAGCCAACCTATTTAAATGTAAAACATTAAGGGCCAGGAACGAATAACCAAATACTGAAATGCAACTACAATCCAAGATATGCCCTATATCGATGAGTTGTCCCTGCATTTTCTCAGAGGTTCCCTAGATACACGGGCTGCTAATGGAATACAATCAATTTGAAAGTATTCTTTATGGTATTCCATCAATCAAAAGTATTCCCCAATTCATGACATTGATGCCAAAATCGACTACTAGCTACAACACTACTAACATAGGGACTTAAATAGACATGATTATATTCCAATGAACCCGCAAACATATATAATGACCTGCCATGAGGTGATTTCACATGTCAGGCCATGAGCCTCAAACCACAGGGTTTCTCACTGGATGATCTGCTGAACCTTACCCTGATTCGGACACTATTCATGAGAATATTGCAGGGCCAAGAGCAATGAAGGATTTTGTATTTTTAGTGATGACACGCTGATTTCACGCTTTAGACCCATCGAATCAACTTCATTGACGGTTTTCAGGCCACAACGTGCAGAGTGAAGCCAAAGACCATGACGGGAGAAGATTATAAAGTAATGCTTTACAGACAACCTCTTTTGAGAAACTGGGCGCAGTTGTAAAACCCACAGCTTAATAGGCAGTACTACAAAGAAAAAGGCTGGAGTATAATGGTGTAGCCTTATTCAAGAAATGTTAACTTGGCTTCATTGAATTTTGTACATTTGAAATTGTGCTGTTAAATGCTTGAACCAAAATAAAAAATAAAAATTGTACATTTTGGCATGATCCTATCATGCCAAAATGTACAATAAAATATATTAAAATGACAGACAATGTACTGAGGTGCTTTACGACTGTATTTTATTGTGTTCATGTCGGATGGGAGCATGAGAAAACAACATGCGCCATGTGTTGAACACATCAGAATACTGTCTCCAACAAAGTTATAAACACCTGAAAACCATGTTTCAACCTCCAAGCAGAATATACAAGTTATATAAATTAACCTTTCCATCTGTACAATTGGAGGAGCAAGAGGAGGTATTGGGAGGTTTTGCATTTTGCAAAAATCCAACTTTAAGAGTCAACTTTAAGAACATTTCTCACACAAAAACACAAAAACATTTTCGGTTAGTCATTTGAAAATATTCACCAGAAAACAGCAAAAAATGTGTTGTTATTGAACACATGTTTCACAGATCTTACAACCAAGTTAAAAACTACACATTGTATTAAGGTTATATTTTTATAACATTTCTTCGTTCATTTCATGTCTTACGACAAGAGAAAGAACATTTTGTTTCACAGACCAGTTATTGGATTTGTAATACCCATCATACCCTTTAGGTATGTGCATGTTGCTAACCCAAAGCTATACTTATAAGGAGCCTTATTATACCACCAGGTGTGAGCGTGATTAGCCATTACAAGCCGTTTCAAGTTCAGCCATTTCTTGTGCCTTTGTGACATCACAAGTGGGGGTGTCCACCGAGGTGGACACCCCCACTTGTGATGTCACTGGTGGTATAATAGGGCCCCTTTGAAATATTTGTCGGAATATGTGTGTGCTGCATCTGCTCTTAGATACAGCACTTAGATTAAAGAACATATCGGGGAAATGCTGTCGTCTCCAAATGTATCTGATTTACTGTTAAATCTTTCTCTACTCCCCAGCTTGATGAGAACCTGCCAAATCCATAACTTACTGCATGATCCCACGACACCTTAGTCACTAGCGCATTCCTTATTGGCCGTCGTCAGTAAGGTGCTCTGGCCAGTACTGGTCTTGCATGTAGTGGTCAATGGAGACTGGTCCTGGTTGTGGCAACTCCTCTCTCTTACTGGTTTTGCCCCACAGCTCGCTCTCCATCTCATTCTCCACCAGCTTGTAGATGTGCAGAGCTGCCAGGGCATCTTCTACCGAGCAGTGGCCTTTCCTCCCACTCTGGTGAAGCAAAGACACACCATAGCCCTTTAAAGTCAAGCCAAGATCGTGCTGGGAAGTTGTTGCGAGTGAACACAACCTTCCGATAAACAGTGGCCTAAATAAACTGTGGGTCATCATTGCAGAGGCGGCTCTTCCGAGCATGTCAATAAACCTGGAAACTCGCTTATTCTCTGGGCGGTCAAATAGGGGCATAACGAAACTGGCCAAAAAAACATGACACGAACGCAAACGCGAACGGTTCAGGGTGGATGGAAACGAGGTAAGAGCAAAATAAGAACCCCTCGTGTGGCAGTCATCACAGCCACACTTTTTCTAAACTGGGATACTCATTAAATACAAAGCGAATCACAATGATGACTCTCACCAAAAAGAGAGGCCCTGCTTGTCTTTGTTTTCCCCTCAGGGTTCACTAACCTAGTGCTGGCCAGCGCTAGAGTTGGATGTTGTTGCTGTTTAGGGCTCAACATGTTTGGCCAGTTCGACCAGCATGAGAAATGTGCCCCCAGCAAAGCAGTCACATTTTTCAACGCAGAATCTGTAAAGTTCAGGCCCGCCTGTGGAAATCTGCCTTACAGGTTATTTTGTAGTTGTTTTTTATACATTTCTTTTTATTTTTTGCTTTTAATAAGGGGGGGGCAGCTTTGCTTAGTGAGACTACCCTGGGTTTATAAAATGGTAACCTAAATACAAAAACTCGACCAAAAATGATGCCCGTAAACCACGGAACGAACCAGACCATGACTTATCTGACACGCCAAGCATCCCACCAAAGGCCGAAATTCCTTAAGCACATGATTAGTGTTTGTCTGTTAGCCAACTGACCTGGATGCTCCGGTCCAGAAGCTTGTTGGCCAGGATCTTCAGTGAGAGGCAGCGGTTGTGGGGGAAGCCCGCCAGCTTCCTGACGTGGCGACTGCTGCCCACATCCCGGACCATGTGACACGGATGGCACATGTCCAAGGCCTTGAAGTCGTTGTAGATGGAGTGTCCCACGATCACCTTGCCCTCCAGCATGCAGAGAATCTAGAGAAAAGAGGCAAACAAAAAATGTATACTTCTGTAAATTCATGTCAGGTTAGCAAGTGACTTTAGAGGAAGTGGTAGAAGGAAAAATAACAAAAAAATATATAACAATATTGTGCTTTATAATTATCTATTAACTTAAGAGTATCTAAAATGCCTGCAGAATACTGCAGTGAATGTGGCAGACAGCCTCTCTTTCATGAGGCCTAAAGTCAAGATGAAGACCTTTCTTGGACGTATCGGACATAATTATTATAATTTTCAAAGTCAAAGATTAAAGATGGCTTGGAATAGGAACATCAGAGAGAAAGAGGGAGACCCAGACAGAGGCATACAGACATACGGCCGACCTCACCTCTTCCCGGGCCTCGGCAAAGGGTACGGCATTCAGGAGGTGGTGCCTCTGGATGCCGCTCCAGCGCGTCCGGTAGTCGGTGACGGGCTGACAGGGGCTGATGTATTTGTCGTAGAGCACGTTGCCGCTGTAGTCCAGGATGCTGCAGCGGGCCAGCTCGCTGCAGCGCCCCCTGGGCCCCGTGCCGACCATCTCGCAGTCCAGGGCCACCAGCAGCGCCGGGGACGGGCAGAGCGACGGGGAGCTGCGCCCGCTGACCGGGGGACTGGCCTCGGACGAGAAGCCGCTGTCCGACTCCCAGCGCTCGCCGAGAGCCGGGCCCGCCCCAGGGCGCGGGGCTGCTTTGTGGTGAAGGGATGACGTCGAGGCCTGGGAACCGCGGAACTCCTGCCCGCTTTCTGCCTCGTCAGTCCTTGTAGCGCCAAAGCTGAGGGCGCTCGGTAAACAGGCTGGGCTTTTTTTGACCATAGTGTTAATTTCAAGGCTTTCTGGGTGAAATTCGGTTCTCTTCCTCTTCAAGCTGGCGGATTTACTTTTCCACTGGCGTTTGCGGTTTGGTTTGGTGGTCTCGGCCACTCCAAGCATCATGGTTTTCCTGCATAAATCTCTATAGTTATTGGGAGAAGATGTGTGAAGGGTTTCACTCCGATTTGACGATGCATCCATTGATCAGTCGGTGCAACTGGTAATGGAGTCATATCTGCAGACAAGAGACAATTTTATTAAAATAGGTACAATGATAAACAAACTTTGCTTTAGTCACAATAAAAGTATTTTCTTGCCTTTTTAACTAGTACATAGCAGCTAAAAAAATGTTTTGTTAAGAGGTGGCACTAAACAAGTTTAGCTTGTACACTTAAGTCTAAAGTGTTAGTTTAACTGTATAAACAGTGAGACTAACACTTACTAACCAGTCACTTCATGCACCTTATTTTACTTAAATGTCTGGGACATGCAAGAGCTTTACCTACTTACAGTTGGAGAGCAGCTCTAGTATAGCTACTGTATATGCTCTTGGGTGCATTGAATACATTTACACTTCAAATCAAAACATTCAAAATTGGCTACTTTTAAAAGCATTTCATGGACCTTATATGTAATATTGCATTGGCCGAACCTCCCTGTGATAAGGCTAAAATAGTATTGCTAAGGTAGGTAGATTATATGATCTAATATTTATCATTGTGAAAAATGTATAACTAAACTTAAATTTCATAATTGGATTTCCATGAAAGGTTTCAGGGAAAGCCATGAAGTGCAAAATTATGAGATATGGGATATTGTACGGTCCATTTCAAACGTAATGAAGTATGGGAGTCTTAAATTGATTATAACGTCTGGTAACGCAAAATGTATCTCGATCTGAATCAACATAGAACTGACAATATTGGAGATGTAACGTACAAACTCAAGTTACGGAGTTCTGTAGCGCTAGGACGCTGTTCCTTTACATTACATGTGCACGGACCTAAATTGAGCTACGGCGAGATGTTTAGTGTAGAGGCTGAAAATAGAGTCACCGCTGACTGTGACAAAGCATGTAACCATCAGTGGCAGCTGAGAGCGGCTGACAGCGAGGTACAGTCCGGACCCATGGACCCACTAAGTGGGGGGCTTGGGCTGCTCACGAGGCCTTGACGAGCTTCAAGCTAGGAGGCCGAGGAGATAGCGCCCCAAACCTTTACCCGTACTGTTGTTCAACCAGAGAAGTGAAGACACTCTGCTGCCACCGTTTAGACAACGAATGTAAGAAAAATAAGGTTTTAGTATTGTATCCGTGGCAATTGCCCCATGGTATGCTAGCTCTCGACACATCAAAGAGAGAAGCTACGGGTACAAAGCTTGTGAAGACGCATACAAAAAGGATCATATAAAATATTTTATCATATCTATAAATACAAGCGAAATATCGCCTACATGTTTTCTACCAGGTGTAATTTAGACGTAAAGGGTCATACCGTTCTCGGAACACGTGTAAACAGCGAAGATCAGGACCGCTCGGGCTCTTTGCTTCGCTTGCTTGAAGTGTGGCATGTGCAATATAGACTGCTATTGCTGCCACCTTTCGTACCGGAGTAACATTGCACATAGATTTCATTTAGATATAAATCAACCACTGAACCAAAATTCAGCACATTTCGCCAACCAATATGACAGCACTAGAGTACAATTGCCGCAATTAACTCTTTAGGTCATCTCCATGAATACCAAGGTGACTAAATACAAACATATTTAGTTGTGGAGGAAATTGCCTTCTATTGTGTGAAAAAAAGCCATTATGATTAAGGGAATGATATCAGGGCTTCAACCAATCATTTGGCTTAATGTAATGTTTGGGAATTTAGACCATTATAATCCCAGATAACAAAGAATGTAATAAATCCACCCATGCAGATATGAATACTGTATGAATATATGACATGATCCAGATAATCTAAATGTAGCCAAGAAATGTAATGGTACCTAATTTTTATGAACCCTGGAATTTGAGCAAACCTCAGTTTGCACAAATTCAAATAAAAAGAGCATCCTCTAACACAATCTCTACAACAGACATGAGCTAAACATATATTGTAGAAAACACCACCCGATTCTCGTGTTCTCTATAGCATAGGACAGGAAGGCAGAGAAGTAGTATGAGGAAGTGAACAGGTTGGAATGAGACAAACAGGAAAAAGTGATAAGACTTCATAGAGGCATGGTCGAGAATATGCAAGCCTTACATGGTGCAGGGATGGTAAGGCTTCGAGACCGGTTGGAAGGGATGTCTCTTAAGGTTCCTTAACTGTACAAGATTATGGAGACTAATGTGACCAGCCATAAACTCCACTACAGTAGGTGGTGCTGTATGCACATTTTCAGGTGGTAGCCACTTTCCCTTTGAGTGAAATCCTTTGCATGCACTCTTAAGAGTCCCCTCAAAATGCATACAGTAGAAAATGTGTACTCTTTGCCTCACCAACCATACCAAGTTCACATTTATTTCCAATTTACCCATAAAGAAGGTGGTTTTATTTTTATTGTGCCATTGAATCATTATTCGTATTTTAGTTGAACCATTGATGTATAGTATTTCTGCAATATTCTTTAAGCTGCCAATTATATGAAAATGTGCTATAATAATAAAGCCTGTTTGAAAAGTCAGATTTATCTAATAATCAGGCTAAAACCTGAATGGAAAACAAACTCATAAAAAAAAGGAAGATGTAATATAAACACCAAATTATTCCAATTAACCCAACATTCTTTTGAGTTTTGTGGGCCTTTTATTTCCATGATCCTTCCAATGTACAAAAACAAAGACTTAGTACAAAATAAACATCAAATCACCATTACCAATACCCCTTGTCAAGAAGATGACAACAAAAAGCTAAAAAAGAGATAGATGAGTGGAACGGCGTTTAACCAAAGTGCAGCATTCAGAGGTGTAGTAGACAGACTGGGGGGGGGGGGGGAAACCAAACATAAAATCTCAAATTTGCTGCCAACTGTCCCTGTTTAAAACTAATTTTGTTGTTTGACTTTGGAACAGGCAGGCCCGGGCCACACATTCTTCTCAACCTACCACAGTATTTCCAAGAGCATCCCAAGACCCCCAAAAAAAGGGAAGTTTGGCGAGGCATTCTGACTTGGCTTTTAGAGCATTCTGTAGTTCACTACAAAACTGGAATATAATTAAGTTCTTTCTTAAGGACTTCCTCGGCTCCTCACAGCGGACCACGGGGTTGGGGGGGGGGGGCTTATAGCTCAGTGCTCTTCTTCTTCTTCGTGGGCTCCTCTGCTGTCACTAGGGGGTTGGTGGCCTCCTTCTTCAGGTACGCCAGGAAATCGCTCACCTCTCGTCCTCCCTGGAGCCAGAGCACAGATGGAAACCATCAGTTAAAACCAATGCACAGGCGCATACAGACACAGACACATTACAAAAAAACATTTACAAACCTCGTATTTCCTTGGGTTCTGTTTCTCTCCGGCCGGCACAAAGAATAATGTGGGGAATCTGTTGGCATGAAAAGGATATAAAAATGATGAGTCCAAGATGGAGGGAGGGATGATCTAATTAATTAAATATCCATCAGTGCATTAAAACCAGGCTGAGACTGGAGCCACCCTCACCCTCTGACGTCATACTGGGAGGGAACATCATTGGCTGTGGCATCCATCTTGGCGATGACCACATGGGGATCATTGGCCAGCTGTCATTGCGGAAGAGGGAAACCATTGGTCATTTTTAACACACGCACACATTAACAAATACTCATGTAAAATTTTACATCTAAAACATGTAAAATCAAAAAAGTGATGGTGTTCTTATAACAGCTTGTTGCAAGGGTACATGGATTATATGTTAAAGAGCTCTACCTAGGCCTAACAATAATAACAGGTTGTTAATTAGGCCAGACTGTTCTTTTCCTTCACCTTCTCTTCAAAAGTGCTTGTGCTGTGCAGTCATTTCATATTCATTTGCAAGGTACAAACCATATTTAGTTTAATTCCGATGCGTTCAAAGCCATGGCTCTTAATTGGTACAGTGTTACCAAATAAATACACTGAATATCGCATACTTTCCGAGATTGTCGATTTGATATGCCAATATCAGCATTGACTCAATACCCGCATGCAACACATACACGCACGCAATCACGCCTCACCTTCTCTCCCAGTTCCTTGTACTTGGGCTCCAGGCTCTTGCAGTGGCCGCACCATGGAGCGTAGAACTCAATCAGAACATCCTTGGTCTCGTCATTGACAATGGCGTCAAAGTTCTCGGCTACAAGAACCTAGAGGGCGTCAGGGAAAAGGTGGTGGTGGTCAATGGAGACTAATAAGAAAAAAATAGAGCTGTTAAAGGCCGTCTGAAGTTCTTAGCATGGACTACTGAGAAAGTTGATGGGAAGAAGTTTCAAAAGATAACAAATATTCTTGATTTGATAATTCCCATCACTAAATATAAGAACAGTTTGGAAGCTGCACGTAGGGAAGAAGAGCAATAAAATTGCAGCTTTACAGAATCATTATTTACATAACAGGAGACGCCAATTCGCTCACCTTCACTGGGCCGTCGTTGCTCTCTGGGATTGGCTCTGACTTGAGGTAGCGCTTCAGATTACCATCGAAGTAGTCTTGCAGGAAGCGCTCGAGGGCCTTTCCGTCACGGCTAAGAGAAGCAAATGGCATCATTCAAATAATCTGCTCTGGAAATCAGCTTCATGGAAACACCTTTAAGAACAGGTTGTAACACAGATCAAAAACACAAGAAGTCTTAAGTGCATCTAAGAAACCATTTCCAAATTATTCAGCTTACATTGTCAATATGAGTAAATTATCTTTTATATTTCCGTGGCATTTATCCAGGAAGTTAACGAATGAAATATTGTACAAACATGAGGAACATTTTGAAAAGTCCCTATTATGGCTTCACGTTGACAAGTTCAGCACAAGAGGTAATCTATCCGATTTCTTTTCAGAAAGTGGCACCTACGTGAACTCCTCGGTCATGACGTATTTGTCTCCCTTTCCGGTGCGTATGCTGACGACGGGCAGCTCCCCGGTGCTGGCGTCCAGACCCATCTCAGCGATGTCCTGGCTGAAGACGTTCTTGCTGGCCACCGCAAAGTTCAGCGACTTTCCCTGATCCAGGAAACTCTTGGCCACCTTCATAACCCTGAAGTACACAAACAGTGGGCCCCCCTGATTAGAATCTTCAGACCCAAACGGGGACCTGGCTCTATGGCTCTTTGTGGTTTCAGGTTGGAGTAAATCTAACAGATTTTAGCTCCCTGTACATACACTATAGTATAGACAATTTGGGTGATTGAAGAAGAAACATCCAGCAAATTAACGGTCATGGATAAAAAGAGATAATGGACTTTCTACATCTCATTTTTTCTATATCCCCATTTAACTAATATCTGTATTGGATGAAAAAATATAAAAAATAGCATCCTCAATTAAAAGAAAAAGTGATGGCAATGTTCCCCAATCAACTTTAATTGACACTACACCCAAGTGTGTCCTGGTCATTTAAAGACTAAAATAGCACATAAAGAATAATATAAGTGTGTAAAAAGCAGACTTTAAGCTCGGCGCCAACCTGTTCCTCCAGTAGTTGGAACCCTTGGGGTTCTTTTCATAGTCCACGTCGTAGTAGGCCACCAACAGATCCTTCCCCTTCAGCTGATCCTTGTTGTCTTCGGTCATGTATGGGCACATACCAAAGCTGCAGAAGAAGGAAACCATAACAGACAGTTGGTTTTACAAAAAACTGTCGTCAACTTATACAAGTTTTACATAATGTTCTTTGCAGAGATGGATTTACACACAAAATCAGGGCAATGTTTAACTGAGGCTAACATTGTAATTTGAAAATTTCTGCAGACTCTATTCTGGATAAATCTTTCTGCCTGAAAGCCAGGGGGTGATTAGGATTCTAGGAGTCATTTATATTGTT
The DNA here is from genome assembly GCF_949987615.1 of Pollachius pollachius. NCBI lineage: Eukaryota > Metazoa > Chordata > Actinopteri > Gadiformes > Gadidae > Pollachius > Pollachius pollachius. Next base: position 12,821,682 of record NC_136942.1, read on the forward strand.
GAGTAGAGCAGGAATCCGTGGATGATATAAATAAAACAGGCCAGCTAAGCATTTGGTAAAATAGGATCCCCACACTCACATGTTGTCCTGGATGAACTTCTTGATTATGCTGCTGGTGAAGGTGTCCTCGCTGTACGCCACGGTACTCTCCTCAAACTTGTTCTTGAGCACTGTGGGTCGGAAGAGGATCACTCCGCTGTAAAGCAAACAGACACGCTTCAGATGTTATTCTGCAGTCCTCTGCCAAGCACAGAGGGCTCCCCTCCAACAGGCCAAAGTCATGGAATGATCTCCGAACTTCTCTTACTTGGTTTTAAAAATCTAACAAGAGAACACTAAATCAAGAATGAACTGCAAGAGAAGTGCAACATACTCTGCCTCGACACCCTGTTGCTGCAAGAGCTCCTCAGAGTTGGTGTGGGCGAAGCGGTATGACTCCCTCAGTGCACTGGCTGCCTTGAGGAACTCTGCCTGGGCTGCACTTCCACCATCAGCGAAAAACCCTGGAAAGAAAGGAGGATATTCAAGAAGGGTTGCCAATCATCTCTACCTGTCTACCTCCTCAGCTTTTGAGTACAGCAGTATCCATGCTTGGTAAAGTAGGTGATTATGCATTTTTGCACACATTGATGCACTGCAACGGATTGTGAATAGTGCCTCAGAAATGCTAACCAATTACAATTACAACCTTACAAAAGTTAATTCCAGATAAATACAAGTTGTAGTTCCTTAGAATAAAAGGCAGGAAATGTGTCAAAGTCTGGCTGAACTTCTACAGTTACTGTTGAGCCACACCCTTACCAATACAGTTTAAGAATTGCAACGGTGGTGCATAAAAAGGAAAACAAGACATTTCAAATATTTACCAATGCACACAAATGAATGGATTGTTGCAGTCGAAGATGGGGAAAAAGCCCCCTCCAGCTACCCACCTACAACACATGCGTCTTTGCCTGACAGCAGCTTGTCAAAGTCTGCCTGAGTCTGGATCGCCACAGAAGCCGGACCCGCCTGTTTCTTCAGGTGGCTAACGATGCCGTCTAGAAGGAGCCAATCAGAGGGAGAAGAACATGAATTGGTGTGGCCCTTGGATAATAACCCACAACATGGGTTAGAACAACAAGTTAATGGTACGCAGCAGGGCTCTCAGGTAAAGCGTGAAGATAAATAGGGCTACATTAAGCATTATTATTCTGATGAGGTAACCAACCGACGTTCGGCAGCAGGGTTACCAACCGACTTTCGGCAGAGGTTTACCATAGAGGACTTGTCAACTGTTTTGAAAAAGACATCCTATTTCCTTCAAGTAATCAGACAGAAAGTCACCTGCGGTTCTGGGACCATCATAGCCACCAGCGTCCTCCCCATCCCTGAAAATCTTCAGAGTCGGGTACCCACTGACTCCATACTTGCTACAGACAGTGTTGCTGGATGTGCAGTCAACCTTGAATTTAATTAAAAATAATGAAAATCACATGATAACATTGGCACAGTTTGTCCATCAATGCAATACAGAGTGAGTTTCAAAGTCCATTAGGTGATGCAATACCTTGGCCAATGCGACAATGCCCTTAAGGCGAGTGGCCGCTACTTCAAACTCAGGTGCTAGTCGTTTACAATGGCCACACCTAAGTGAAAGAAAGGATAGGATTATTTGTTGTACATGATCAATTCCTCAGAGGAAATCTTTACCATGTGTTGAATACGATACCAAGATAATTGATTAAGGTGCAAGTAATAACGTTAGTTGTCATCGCTCAGGAAAGCAAGCCCCAATCTGACAAAATCAAGTTAGTGAGCCTAATTGAATGACAATAATAAGGTGGAAGGGTAAGAATATTACGTTAGTTAATAAAAAAATGTTACTGTGATAATATACCAAGGCGTTCAAGCGTGTTCACGTTTTCCATCGAGAACTACAGAACAGTATAGCAGGGGCCAATCAGAGGTGTCCACCAAAACTTCCCAGGCCAATCAGAACGTTACAACAGTGTAGGGCCGAACCACACACTAACTTCCTTAGCATTGTCACGTCGTGGTCATTTCGAAATGAACATTTTACAGCTGACCTGGTGGATTAAAAAGGGTCTCGCACAATATTTAAGCTACGTGCAATTGGGCTGGATGATTATGGTATTCCTTTGCCGTTCATGTATAATGTAGTAGCAAATCGAGTAGCTGGTTGTGCCATGGTATTAGCCGCTAAGCGGCTAAGATAGTGGTAGGAGTGTCAGTTCAAACGCAAGAAAGACCTCCCAAAAAGAAAATGTTTCGTTTCTGCATAATCGAATCGACCACGAAACCTAATCTATGGATGGCATTGATCAAGCCATTTCCAACATTTCAATTAAAGAATGATAAGCAACGTAAGAGCCTGTTTGAAGCACCCAGCAGTTTAGAGCCCATTTTACATTCATTGCACGAAACCGTTTCTGCATAGTAGTCTATTTCAAAGCACTAGATACACATGACTTACCAAGGGGCGAAAAACTCTACAAGAATCATATCATGGTTTCCGATCCTGCTTTCGAAATCGTCATCTGTGAATTCTAGGACGTCGCTGGCCTGGGTACACCCGGCGAAAAAAGCTAAAACCAATAATTTCAACATTTCAGTGATGGAGAACGTCTTTACGGTAGAAAACGCCGTGCAAATGAGATACAGGTCGCCTCTATCGATGAGATAAAGACAGAAGGGGGATTCCGTAAGACCAAATGTAGGCTTCGATATGAAAGAGAAAGCGTTGGTGAGGCTACGATAAGCGGGCCCTCTAAACTAACCAGAGTGTGGCATCCTACCATTGGGTTTTGAACCTCGTCATTCTATCTCCGTCAGCCAATAAGAAGAAGGCACACATTATAGCCTTGTTTCAGTACCAATCCGAGTTCTTCAAAGTAAACATTTCTTGTGACGAATTGGTAGTAATGCCGAGAGAGATTTATATTAATCTTAATCAATGCTATGTCTACTCTAATTTGTCACCAGCTTCGAAGTTACCTCATTACCTTGGTATGTTGTAGAAGTTGGTTTGAGTAAGTAAAGGGTGAACACCTAGATCTTTATTCTTTATTTATCGGTTTCGTTATGTTCAGAGTTCAAACATGACACAGCCGGAAGTGTATTTATTCAGGAACACAATTAAAGAAACGTTGCATATATTTCTGTGATAATACAAATGTAAATATGCATACCTATGAAATGAGATGGGGATTAAAACACCAGTAGTGGACAAAATGTATTATATATATATATATATATATATATATATATATATATATATATATATATATATATATATATATATATATATATATATATATATATATATATATATATATTATTATTATTCTTGTGATGTTAATAATGATATCCATTCATTCATCCAAGATCGATGGCTTCTAATTTGGTGATTCTATTCAGATTAGTTCATTGTTTTTGTAAAGTTTTATTTCATGATGTAGGCCCTATTATTAAACAAAAGTGAGGACACAGCACAGACAGACAATGCTTTCAGGTCCTCCTCGGTCACGCTAACTGGCGTGTTCTGAGTGTCCTTGGTTGCTATCTGTGCAGGAACATGTTATTCAGTCGCCCATGGTAACAGTTAATCTATGCTCCATTATGTACGCATAATTCTAACTAAACACAGATCTCAGGTTACTTCGAATGGAATGAAAAATTATACGTCATCTGAAATTAATGTAACATATATTGGAATATATTTATTAGGAAGGAGGAGGATTGAGTGAATCAATAAATGTGTGACGAAGCTTCACTCTCACCTAATTGTGGGTATCAGCCTACTTATTTAGCTGTGGGCAGTGTTGTAGGCCTACCTGTGTTTTTCACACGGGACAGAGGTAGACCTTCAATAGGTAGTATTTTAAAAAAATGCTGCGGCTCCAAGTGACACATATTTCTAATGGTGCTGAAAAAATGAAGGAACAAGTAATCCTGGTTTTACACTAGTGGGTGTAACCTAATTAACTGGTGTCCGGTTGTGTGTCGTTTACAAAGTAGGAGGGTTCTTATTTGCTGACCTGATAATACCTAAAAGTGAGATGTCATATGATACTCTAAAAGATAACAATCGTTTTGTTAAGGAGGCCTAAAGCTACATGACCACCCTATGCAATATATGATGTAGGCCTATGTAGGTTATTCATTGAAAATGCTCACATGTTAAAATACATTATTGAAGGAATGGTGTAGCCTACATTGTACTTATAACGTCAAAGCTATGGCTGCTTAACATTTATATGTATTTATTTATAAATATTTGTCAGGGACAGTACTTTAATCGACATTTTAGTTTGCATTTAAACGTAGAGTTAGCAACAATTTACAAAAAAAACATATACCATAAATTAACTTTGGACCTATGGGTCCATGGGTTTGGCCCTGGCATAGGCCAAACCAACCAATAACAAATCGACTACACTGGCTAATAAGCAAACAGCGGCTACACATAGGTTGAAATCTTGGTCCTCTGTTTGATCTGTTCTTTAAAACGAAATTCACGTTTAATTATTTATCCAGAATTCAAAGTAAATTTACCAATTTATTAAAATGTCCTTCCTGCCCTCTATTATGTGTGATATTAGGTTACCTAAACCCTAGGCCTATTTTAGTGTATTGGATTTTTAGCGTAAAAATACAGAATCAGTATTTAACGAATTATTGAAATACATGAATGAATGAATCATTGTTGCAGTAAGATGGTTCAACCACTAGAGGGCGGTGATCTCTCGGTGATACATGCACCAGTTGTAATTGAAAATACGCTGTCAAACAGAGCCGTCGTCAGTGATCGAAATTGTAGTCAGGAGCAGGAATACGACAGTGAAGGTTGCAAATATTGCCTAGATTGTATATCTTAGTTGTAATGAGTCTGCAATTTGTTTCCTAAAATTTAAAATAATAAATAGAAACGAATGCATTGCATGCCACTGCAAAAAGAGAAGGTCATTAACAGCAGCACAAATTATTTGGAGAAAAGCCCTTCATGTTTCTTTCCTTAATTGAAGCACACGACTGTAATTTTGAATGTTCAACTGTATGAATGGTCAACTTTGAATGTTACCCTTGGCCAAGACCTTGGGTTGGCAGCTGATCCTTTTAATCCCATAAGAGCTGCCCTTCAGACTGGCTCCTGCTTACAGTAAATATACAGCTAAAGAGGAAGCCCAAAAACCATACTGAAAGGATTAAGAGCCAGATTCAATGTAGCCTGGAAAACTATGAATAGGATGCGACTGTTTCTTAGTGTTCCATAACAATGCTGTTATGGCTTTTTTACTGTTTTAACTGATCCCATTTGTTTTGTGATATATATATATGTCAGGCAAAACCTTTTTTTATTAACCTGTACATGTTTGAGATGGGGGGTCTTTACTTTGTGTGTGTGTGTGTGTGTGTGTGTGTGTGTGTGTGCGTGTGTGTGTGTGTGTGTGTGTCCGTGCGTGTGTTTGTTTGTGCGTATGTGTGCCCCAGATTTGAGAGTTATTCTCGGTACCCCTTCAGTCTTGAGTTGGAGTCCCTGTTTCCTCGGTGAGCTGGTTGTCATGGTAACCCAGTCTTCCATTTTCCGTGCCAGAGAACTGAGGTTCACATTATTATATGCATCGTACGCCCTTATGGAATCTGACAAAACCTCACTGTGTATTCATCTGTGAAAGAACAATATGGAGAGATTTGAAAGACACCAAGGGAGATAAACAGAGATGGAACAAGATGTGATTTAGAGGAAGAGAGAAGGGCGGTGGTGCTGGTGATGGTGGTGGGGGTCCCCTTCATATCTCAGCTGTGTGTTTCATTTCAACACTGAAGGCCCTGTTGTGAATGTACTACAGTATAGACAACAAGACAGTCATTGTGACGGGAGACATTGCTGTCTCAGAGCATGCACGTGTCACCAGATTGGGTTTCATTTAAAGCAAACTGCTGGTTTCTTTGTACAGCAATACAGCTACACATGTCCGTATTTCAAAGGCATAAATATTCACCAGAACATTGAATTGGGTTTTGGTCAACATTTTATAATGATCCTGCTACAATAGAACCTTGTTGGGAAATGTAATTATAGTATTAGTATTGCTATAGTTCTTGTTTAATATTGTCACAATACATCGCCTATGCTTACTTATCACAAACAGGCTGCCGGGCATTAATATCCATGGTTACAGCAGTCCACTCTGACTTTCAAGTTTGGCCTTAGTAAATCCGGGCAAAGTCCACTCAGAAACAAATAGCGGTATCAAGTTAAGGAATCATTTAAGGAAACATTGTGACAAAAGGAAAGCTAGGACAAGTATACTGCTAAATAGATGGTTTCTTTAATAAAACAGGCTACATTAAGACATTCAATGGTTGAGGTGAATGATATTGCTTCCTTAGCATATAGTGAGTCCAACCCAGTAAGCTTGACTTAATTTGTTTTAAAATGACTACTTTTTAAGACCCCGTTGTTGTTGTTGTTGTTGTTGTTATTGTTGTTGTTAGAGCAATGCTAAACCTCCCGGTTGACCCTGAGTCTTAGTGGTCGCTCTGTCCAGATCGATCTTGGATGGTAACAAAAAACACACACGCACACGCACTCCACACAATGGAGATCAGCGAACAAATGATTTAAAGGTGCTATAGGTAAGATTCAAGAGCTCTAATTTGAGTGTAATTTGTAAGAAATGCCATCGCCATCTGTCAGCTGTCACTTACTGAAATGCATTGTGAGAATATCTGTTCTGGTTGGCTCCATGCCTGCTTGTCTTCCCTGCGAGATGGAATCCATCTTGCCAGTGAACTGCACGCATGTCTGCAACACTTATCAATGGCGGAGAAACGTAGGGGGGGAGGGGATGTTTCTTGGGCTCTGTTAGGTCTTGATCCCTTCTGCTGTAATATCCTGCCCTCTCTCTTTAAAGAACGGTCAAATCGTACCTACAGCAGCTTTAACTATACAATCACAATGTTATAGATGTCTTCAGATTTAAGTTAAGTATTTCCAGTTAATACCGGGCATTGACAAACACACAAAGTATAGATCATGCTTGAGGAGAGATTATAGGCAACTCGGGGAGGGGGGGGGCACACAAAGCTGATTGATGAATCCTGAATGTATGAATGGTTGCCAAGACAAAGGTAGTCTGGTGCGCTCCGTTGGAAGCATGGCTGTATATTAATAATACACTATATATATAATGATAGACTGTATATATATTTCGATATAATATAATCTAGATTATATTACAGAGGGGTACAATGCAGATATCAGCCAGGAATAAAGGTAGCCACCATGGGTGCAATCCGGGACCGTCTGTGCATGTATGTATCCTGCCCAGGGGGGTTATGGGGAGGGGTTGTTCAGGGGAGGGGGTCTAGTTCCCTTTGGGTGATGCGGGCACTTTGATATCTTGGCCCTTCTCCAGTTTCTTCTCACACTCGATTAAGTAGTTGACCCCATCAACTACTGTCTGCACCAGCTGGACCTGAGGGGCACACAGTTACACAGTGAGGTTTGATGAGGCTTTGCCATGTCTATAGTGTGATGGGCAGAAAGGGGACAACCTTGCCCTGTCCCTCATGGCACGCTCAATAAGAATGGAAAACAACTCAAGGCTTGATTCTCAGCGTCAGTAATCAATTTGATTTGGCCAAACGGCCTCTTATCCATCATTTGAGGAACTGTTCAGCGCTCTCTTTCCATCTCTGACTGAGAGAGAGCAGAGCAGAGGACTACTGGGACGTCTGCAGGTAATTTAAACTGTGAACCTAAAGTGATGATGTTCAAGAGAGGGGTCGGCCGGCCAGCACTATTAGATGGCCCCAGTGTTGCCAGATTGTGCCTTATTTTCCGCCCTGGCTGCGCAGATTCGATTGGAAATCTGGCCCAATCTGGCAACACTGTTTGGTCCCCAGATCATTTGAAAAGGCTTTGCCATGACTTCAGGGTGTGGGTGGTTGTTAATGAGTGACTGTTGTTCCCCGGGGCAGGTAGGGAGGGCCATGATAAGCCGCAAAGAACTTGCAATGTAGTTCAACATTTTTTTGGTCCTGCGGGTAAATGCTAGCAACCGTTATGAGGGCGAAGATTTTACACAATTTTCACTTAACCTCGTGTGATAATAGTCTCACAAATCAGACTTTACATTAATATCTTAAGTCTGATGCCAGACAAGCTTAAATCTGGGTGAACAGGGGATTTCACATTCTTTGTCTCATATTTGTTATTCAATGTTGCTGGAGGAGTGGCACAAGTAACACAATTATTTTGTACTACCAAAACAGTTGTTTTTCAGCCTGCGTGTGTGTGTGTGTGTCTGTGTGTGTGTGCATGCATGCACATGCTAAAACATAGTAGAACTACACACGCCTGATGTGTGTGCGTGCGTGCGTGTACCTCAGACTGTCCCAGTCTGTCCAGGTTGGAGATGTCGAAGGTGCTGCCCACTGCAGCGGTGTCTACGCCTCCTGTCCCACGCTTCTGCAGACGCAGGTTGTCCAGGATTTTGCTAAAGCGAGGATCCTGGGGAAAAAAAAAACAGGCAGTTTGAAATCGACTGTAACACTCAAACAAATACCCTTTAAAACTAATTATCGAAAATCCTTGATAATAATTATTGATAGTAACATCGCTGCCTCAAAAAATTTCATACGCTAACTCTTAGTCATTTTGTACTTTTTTTCAGCTTCTGGCCAAATGCTTGAAGTTGATGAAGATCTTGCCCCATCTACATAAAAAAAAAGGCTGTTCTGGCACAGAGAAAGAACTTGAAAGAGAAGGTAGGTGAATGTGTGGCTCATTTAAGTAGGACGATCTGCTTTCTCCATCAATGCAATAACCTAGAACTCAATCCCCAGAGAATTCCGAGACTCCACATCTCTTAGCAGTTTTATATAACCATTAAGGTCTGGCTCAAGAAAGCCTCTAGTCAAAAATAAAGACATTTACTATATTACCTTTTCAATTTCCTTTAATAGCATTTTATCATATTGTATTGCATATTCATCTAATATGATTGCATCCCTGCCAAACGACGATGTTAACAAGTGTGAAGCAAATTTTGGTGCCATGTGAATTGTTCAAGGTCCCTGACAAATAGACAATAAGTTAACGATGCAAATTTAGGCGTTGTGCATGTGTGTGTGTGTGTGTGTGTGTGTGTGTGTGTGTGTGTGTGTGTGTGTGTGTGTGTGTGTGTGTGTGTGTGTGTGGACGGGGGACCTTGCTGAGCCGTGGCAGGTTGACGTGGACCCCGGCGCGGAGCCCGGTGCCCAGGTTAGAGGGGCAGGTGAGGATGTAGCCCAGCTTCTCATTCCACATGAACTCCCAGCCCTTCTCCTGGATCATCCTCTCCACCTGGCAGCACACAGGAACCACAGAGAGAGAAAGAAGTGGATGCTAATGTAAATGGCACTGTGTGTCTGTGACTCATTTATTCATTTGATTTTGCAAACTATATACCTGTAGTCTGTGTGGAATAGAGGTATGTTTAGTGATTTATTGTGAGTCAAAGTTAAATGAAATAACATTTATACGAAATACATTGTGCTCAAACTAACTAAACTTTCCTTGGAACACACATACGTTATCTCAAACTGTGTGTGTGTGTGTGTGTGTGTGTGTGTGTGTGTGTGTGTGTGTGGGTGTGGGTGTGGGTGTAGGCTTGGGTCTGGGTGTGTGTGTGTGTGTGCGCTTGCGTATGTGTGTGCGTTTTTGTCTGGCATTATAGCATGTGTCCCTTTAATGCAGATACCTGGAGGACACACGCACATACACACACACACACACAGACACACGCACACACACACACACACACACACGCACACACACACAAACATGCACACAGACTCACCTCTTTGAGGCCCCTGCAGAATCTATCAAACACCCTCTTCATGTTCCCTCCCTTCTCCATGGAGATGACCCTCGTGTGATCCTCCTCATTGATCCACACCAGGAACGTCTTCTCGTTGTTGTGCCTACAGAAGAGCACCGCATGCAACTGGCTCAGCACCCGGTTTTATTCCATCGCAAGAGAGTCCAAATTATAATATATATATACTGTAAGTAATCAAATACTACAATCGAGACAATTATACAGTCACAATCAGCCGAAACTGACACGAAATTTCATGTTATCAAGCAACATTTTGAAGTACCAAAGAAATGTCAAATTGCCCTTGCTGTGTGCCCAGTATTATTGAGGAAGGAGATTATTGATGAAGGATTTGTTATACTAAGGATTTTGTTTACCCTTCGCTGATGGAATTCTTCAGATCAATATCCGGTCAGAAAATACTATCCAGGTACACATTACATTTTATATTACGTTAGAGAATACCAGCTAAACAGTATATTCTTGACACCAAGAGCCTCAGACTGGTAGTCAATAGGTCAACATGACAGATCAAATGAACCTTGTTGGTTCCTACAACAACTGATTGATTAAGATTATATATGCAAAGTTTATCTTTAAAAGCAGACATGTTTCGAGGTGTACACTAACTATGGTTTAGTGCAGCCTCTCCAACATGCTGAGCCCTCCAATTGTTTTATGGGATTTGCTTTCTCCATTCAGTAAGTGTGAGATTAGTATGCAAAAACCAGGGCTGGGGAAACCTTTAGTCAATTAACTGTCAGTCAGTGATTCAATCGCTTATTTTTCTCTTTCTCTTCAGGGTAAGAAAGGAGTGACAAAGGAAACGGGTTTGTGTGCAAAGGAAGAAAGCAATTACTTGATATTTGAAAATGTTAAAAACAAAACTGGGCGGCTGGATTAGAACAGCCTGAAAAAATAGACGGGCACCGAGGGGAGGGAGAGAGACAGAGACCGGGAGAAACATAGTTCCAGAGGGCGAGATATGGATGAAAGACGATTCAATGTACCTGTAAGGTGATATGAACAAAGTGAGAGAGAGACAGAGAAGGGGAAACAGAAAGAGATGGACAGATGGAGAGAGAGAGAGAGAGAGAGAGAGAGAGAGAGAGAGAGAGAGTAAAAGAGAGAGAGAGAAGTTGAATTATTCAAACAGAGAGTCTGACATTGCCTAAGTGAAGGAAGGTTGGTGGTGATTGATCCGGGCCCGAGGTACCGTTGGGGTATATGTGTCCGGGAACCCAACGCTGACAAGGCAGCCTCTGTCTCCTGCCAGCCGCCCTCTCTTTCTATCCATCTATCGTTTCGATCGCTTGGGACTATTCTGAAAGTTGAAAGTGCTCTTACCAGATCCCACGGGCATCTGGCCAATCGCGCGCCATTCCCGCGCAGGTCAGCAGGGGGGACACGGGCTTGTCAAACAGGAAGTGATCCTGTGACACACACGGACACACACGGGAAATAAAAACAAATAGGTCCAACTGACGAAGACGCAACCTTGCGTCTTCGTTGCGTTCATGTATTATTACAAGTTGATCGCCATATGGTTCAGTAAGACCAGCGTAATGAATCTCATATATATATATTTATATTACACATGAGGAGGTGAGCGAGCGGCTCAGCTGGACTCACGTCAATGAGCTGCTGCTGCTCCGCCTCCGTCATCTGGGTGAGGCTGTAGTACTTCCCGGCCAGGTCCCCGCTGAGGCCGGCCAGGGCGTCCACCGTCACCCGCTCCACCTCCCGCCGCTCGGCCCGGGTGCAGGCGGGGGGCAGGCTCAGCCCCCGGATGCTGCGGCCCGTCCGCACGCGGGACGACAGCACGTAGCGCTCGTCAAACCGGCCCGAATGGAGCTGTTGGGGGGAAAAGGGGTTTTCTTCCTTGGTTGTTATGGGATGATAATGGGGAGGTTTGTGTCGGGATCTATGGTACCGTTACTTCATTTGGTGCATATGTTGCGTTAACCTAGGGCTGTGCAATTAATTTATGGTCAAACGATCTCCAAAATAATATAATCGAGTTGAAACTATTTGTTATATTCATTAAATGTTTCATAGGAATTGCAAAAATGAACAGCCGGATACATTTTTGTACATTATCTTTGTGTATTCTTTTAAGGGGAAATTTCTAAGTACTCAGTTACAAAGTCTATTTTTGGAGAGAAATGCTGAATAATTGCGTCATCAAACTCAAAAATTGTCGTTTGAATATTGGTGATTTCAATATTGACAAAAAAAATCGTTTTCCATAATCAAGCAGCCTCCCCAAAAATATGAAAGATTGTTCATCCCTTTTGCAAAGTGGGAGTTGTAGTATTGTCGGGAGTGGCCATGTGAGCGATGGTGTGCATTCCAGCTCCACCGCACCTTGCTTGAGTCCAGGTCGGTCGGGTGGGTCATTGTACGACAGTCGTAGCCATTGTGCCTCTCTTGGATGATGGGATCCAACAGGTCAGCAAATACCTGAAACCACAAGTTCATGACGTTGGGTGATTCATTCAAACAAATGCTTTATTTCATCAGATAAACTTTGGGTAATACTTTACAATAACATCACAACACCACAACTAGGAGTGGCCAGGCAGGTATTTGATGAGTAAAACCGGCTAACCAGTTGACTCAACCAGTGGAAACTTGCAGGCTGACCTATAAATCATACATCTTGGTGGGCACCCGCATTTGTGATATCACTAGAGGGTTGATTTTGACATTGCTTTCATATGACATATGACTTATTAGAAAGTGTTAACGGTCTTACAATACATAATATTCCTTCAATACTGCTGAAATAGTGTAATTGTGTGAACATTTTGACACATACTTAAAAAGACCCTCGTAAAAAAATTAACAATAGTACGCCCTCCCAACTATGAATAACTGCAGTGCTCATTAAATCCCCATACATCTGAGGCCTTAAGAATTCAGCAAATGAGGTTCCAGGCTATGAGTGGCTCCAATGGGTCTAAAAACAGCTCTCTCTCTGGCGCACATGTCCTGGATCTAAAACTCGACAGGGAGTCTGAAATGAGACGAATCGGAGAGGGAATCTTTTCTTTTAACAATGAGGCAGCAAGATCAAGTTAACGACCAACCATCAGAATACATGTGCTCACTCGACCCCAGCTCTGGTGAAACACTGGCTTGCTGAACTTGGCCGAAAGTATGCAACTGCCAATCCATGAACCCTACCAAGTGGCCAGATGCCAATAATAGTGCCCTGACCTCATAGGTCTCCTCGTCTCCGGCCACCATGCCCACGGTCTTGATGAAGGGGTGGCCTGGGTTGTCCACCCCGGTCTGGATGGCCTGGTCCAGGGTGTAGCCGTTGGGAGTGGACTTATCACACAGCTTGGCGTAGATGGCCGGCGTCAGGTGACTGGCCATGCAGTTGTTGTGCTGGCGGAGGTCCGGGTACTCGGCACTAGATTAGACACGCCGAGCCAGATAACAGGGTTACTTAGGTGATGCTGGTGACGGCCGTACTGTGGGATAAGAACCGGTATGTGGTTTGCCAGCACGTACCGGTGGTGGCAAACAGCAGGAGAGGTAATCATCATCTGCAAATACAATGGCCTGAGCTTTTTGTCCCTATATGTTGTTACATATGGACATCTGTTTTGTTGTTGGTTTTTTCACATTTTGAATAGTTTACTGTTCAAGGTGGGTGAGGAAGGAGGAGGGGGGTGGGGGGTAAGGGAAAGAACACACTGCACAGTGCGTCGCACTTTGAGGACAACTGCACACACTATATAAAGTATGACTCATAGCTGTCAGATCATCAGTAAGACAGCCCCCATTCATCCACAATGCTGCCATGAAAGGTTGTATTTAGAGATAGCAGACCACGTCACTCCAGTGCTGCTCTGGCTTTGTTTGCAGAAAGTAAAAAAAAAATGTAAATCAAAATTTAAAAAACGGTTTGTGAGGCGCTAAATTTGTTGAGGTGGTGGAGGATGTAGTCCAATAGATCATTCTCCCCTCACTGATCATTATTCCATAGGCCTACTACTATGACCTTTGTCGGTCAACCCTAATCTAGCCAAATGTAGCAGCCAGGTGAGTACAAAAATGTGTTTATTTTGTAAAACAAGGGAAATTACTAATTTTCAAATACTATGGATGTAGGTAGCTGATGCTCTATAAATCCCCCGGACTGTTCACTGTGTCATGTAGCTTGTGCTGTTAGCTATAGAGTTCAATGTCATCGAAATGTCGTCTAGGAGGATGAACACTATGTAGTGCAATATAATTGATGTAATATAGGCCTACTGCTCTTACAGAAATATTACAAAGTGCTGTTCCCTGGCAGGTAGGCTATCGATGTTTGGGTTATTTATAATGCAACGTGATTAGACTGTTGGGTGTGTTTTATTGAACATGACCCACCCTCCAGTTATCTCTATCATTAAACAACTATCGGACTATCGCCTTTCCGTGACCAACGGCACGTAGGCATGCGCCTCTTGATTGCTCAATAGGGCTGCGGATAATCTACCATATAGGAATAAATAATTCTCACATGACTGACATAGGCTATCCCATATCTGCACCTCCATCATTTACAAGAATTACCACAACCCTAATGATTTCCATGACTAGTGGGGGCAAGTGCATAGATTTGCTCCATGCAGTCTATGACAAAGGTGAGGCTGTCAAATTAAGGACAATGCGTGATTCCACTTTTGTGGATTAGAATTATGTTATTGATACCAATGGTCTACGTTAGCCTATTAGAACGGTTTTTTGAAGATGGGCTATCAATGAGCTGCCAACGAATAAAAAAAAAGGAGAGTCAGGTGTGATGGTGAACGGCGGGGTACCTGGCTGGGTACGATCTTCGTACGTGCGCACTGGCGGAGACATGTTCCCGGCGGAGCAAAACGGCCCCGGTTATAGATCCAGCACCGACCAAGGACAGGATGCCAACATTGCGTTTGGACGACAGGATTCGGTAGAAGTTGCTTGCCATCTTGCCCTCCGTTTGCAAAGCCCAAGAATGAGAAAGCCTACAGGTCAATGCTAGCCTCTTTGGTGTCTCTGTGTGTGTGTGTGTATATATGCTGCTCTATGGTGTGTGTGTGTGTGTGTGTGTGATCCTCTATGGTGTGTGACTCTTCTTATGGAATGAATCTGAGAAAGGCTGGAGGAGGCGCGCGTGATGTGAATGCCGAAGGACGCGCGCAACACACACACACACACACACACACACACACACACACACACACACACACACACACACACACACACACACTTGCTTAGTAATGCGATACGCCTGTAAGAAATGGGTTGGACCGCATATTTTTTTATAGCCTTATAAGGGACATGGCCCTACATTTTTTTTAATGAAAATACCAATATGACGTTAATTTGATATCGGTTTATATCAAACGCAATATTCGTTATAATTTGGCGCTCTAGATTGTTGACGATGGAATTTGAATTAACTTGTTTATGTCGATGTTTTTTTGCTTAAAATACCAAGCAAATATCATATTGACGCATCGCAGCGCACCATAGGCCTTGTGGCGGGATTCATTCTACAGGGCGCCAATGAGCCAAATTGTTAACGTCTTATATGCCATCTTTCTAAAATATTATCGATTATCGTAGCCATGATGAGTGATGAATAATAACGTTGACTAATAATATAATTTATTATATAGCAACCAATTCTAACATGTCCAGAAAAGTACAAATGCAAACATTCGCAATCTATCGCTGTCATTTCGTACAAGACCGAGGCTTTTGTTTGCAATACGGCCTGTCCATCAAAAAGGGGCAGGTTCGAAACGAATTGCTTAAAATAACACTTGTTGCAGATGAGGCTGATATTTTTGAGTGATTGGTTAACTTTTAATGGAATTAGACGTGTTATTTAACCTTCTATTGTTTTGTTATTTATCTGAACACTCTATGTTGATTGATTCTTTGCAGTGTAGCCTACAACCATTGTACAATTTGCCTATTTACATTTACCGGAGAGAAATTGCAAATAGGGGCAGACTTGGACGGTCAAATGGATTATCCTCTGGTTGGCCTAAATTGTTCTATCCCTCAAATATGCAAAGCGGCATTGAAGCTGTTCTGGCTGACCGACAATTTACCAAGTCAAGGGACAAGCCATCTCAAACAGGGTAGCCCTTCGTCATTGAACTTTTCCGTTTAATCAAGCAGTGAGATACTATTGATAATGCGGACGTGTAGACTCGTAGAGGGCACGTTGCCAGCCTTGCCCTTATCAGGATGGTATCGGGTCACGCCTATCGGGCTAATCTGACAGCACATGCGAAATAAATATAAAGAAGTTCATGTCCAAATTGTTGCTGCACTGCTATTATATAAGACACCACTGAGCAGTTAAATTGTATGTTTTATTTTCAAAAGACTAACAATATATTTACATTAATTATACCCAATCACTACTTCCCTTACCTTAAAACGACCAAACAGAACAATATACAAATAAATAATCTTGAGTCTAAAAACAAATATACATTTCAATTAGTTATTTCAATTAGTTAGAAATAGCCATTAGATAACGAGGGTTGGAATCAAATATCGATAATAATAATCATTACAGATGCTTTTGAGATCATAGACCTTGGCAAAAGAATAAAAACATGACGCGCGTCATGTCAAATGTTGTTAAGTGAGTTGAAGGATCAGAGCAGAGAAGTCCTGTTCAGGGCAGAAGTCTCTTTCTGCTGTACGCCTTCCCCACGGCTGGCTGACTGCTGGGCTGACTGAATGGAGACGTCCCTTCCTCATAACCGGCTAGTATTTCCATTGCAGCTTCATCTAGAAGATCAGACACATATTTCCTTTACACAGAGTAGCACGTGGCGATAAAGGAAGACATGCCCTGTTTGTACATTCTGCATTTCTAGGGGGCATTGGCACTTCAAATCCTACACACAGCCACAAGTCTTACCTTTCCCGTTGAGGGTTCTCTTGCGAGCAGACCCTTTCTTTCCGCTGAATAACATAGGGGACTGCGTCAGCGCCATAATCCCACTCGGCGTCACCGTTTTCCTCATCTTTGAGCTGGGAGGAGCTACCAAAAAGACAAAAAAAAAAACCATCTTACTGCAACCAGGCAGGGACAAGGTTGTTTCTACTTTATTGCTAGCATTTATTTCAGCAAAGAGATTTTTCTTTAGGTATGTCTTAAGTTATCTTGCTTGGCTTACTGTCTTCATTTCCAGCTCCCCATATCCTGCAGTCTTCAAATGTCCTTGGCTGTGCCTCATCAGCTAGTGGGTCCATGTAACTCGAGAGCGGGGACTCGTCTCCTCCAATAATAGGGAACTGCGTGAAGGCCGTGCCTTGTAATGCAACCTTCTTGCCTGAACGCTCATCAATGTCCTCACTGTCCAGTAGCCTGCTTACTCCAAGCTCAGCCTCTTCCAGTAGCTCCTCCATCAGTGGTTCCCCCCTCAGGACACCATCTTTGCCTGCTATTAGCCCAGCTTTGGCTCTCCTCCTTCGAGGCCAGCCGTTTAGGTGGTCCGGGGTAGATCTCCCTGCCCTCTGAGGCGAAGGCGTTAAGGGGATCAGGTCGGCCATAGCAATTGGAGACATTGTTGATGTGGCTTGGCGTGTAGGGGTGTAGGATTGGCAGATACGAGTTTGGATGCTTGCACTTTTGCCAGGTGTGCATTTTGCTGGGGTGGCCCGATTGCAGAGGGAGGGTGAGACACAGCCAGTCTCTTTGTGTTTGGAACAAAAAGCCAGTGGGTTTTCCATGTGCCTCAGCCCCACTGTAGGGCTGTGGGCTCCTGATCCCGGACCCCCTTCGTCAGAGAGAAAGGTGTCAATGCGTCGGAATGTGAGCTTGGGGAGCCCCGACGTTAGCACGTCTAATTCGACGTGGTAGGACGAAGGCTTGGGGACGGCCTTGTGTCTCCCAGGGGGCGCAGCGCTCCGCGGGGTGGAGAACCGAGGGGGATTGTTGGCATAGCCTAACCGCGCTGCCGCCTCCCTCTGTTGCCGGTCAGGTGTCCGACGGAAACCGTAGCTTCGTCCTGGTGTTTCCTGGTTTGGCAACGGCTGCTTGGGAGAGGCCTCTGTGCAATTCAATACATCCTCCGACTTTGAAGCTTTCCTGGTAAAGCGTATGTTCATTTTGAGACCTCCAGTAAGTTGATTCCGAACAACAGCGGCATCGGCTATTTCTATGCTATCTTCTTCAGAGGTTATTGCGTTAGCGCTAAACTGAGAAGAGTCCAATTGTTGGGATTCAGAATGGGAACCAGACTCTGCTTCGGGACATTGAGAAAATACAACACAAAGCTTTTCCTCATGTGTTTTTAAACATATGCCGTCCTTCTCAAAAGAGTCACTAGTCACTGTACAACTAGGACTTACCTGGGACCTCAAATTGGTCCTAATTCCACTTTTAACTACATGGCTAGACCCGGTACGATTTGCTGTTGGAGACTTCGGAACTATTTCCAATATGGCGGCACTAACTGTTGTTGATACAGCCTTGGATGTAGATGTTACCGAGTTTTTAACAGGAGTTCTTTGGGAGCGAGTATTTATTTTGTGAATAGGGCTCGTAACGGTTTGAATAGGCTCGGATTGGAAAAGGTCTATAGGCAGGTTACATTTTAGAGGGGTAACCATGGGACTAAAAAGTGATTCAGTAGAGCTGTCTTTTTCAGGTGTGTTCAAGGTGACAAGTCTTTTAGATGACCTTCGGTATTGATCGTTTTTCTGTGGGGTCGTTTCGACACTGGGTCTTTTCTCAGGAGTCATTTCTGAAATTACTTGACAGCCATGGCCCATCTGAGATGCACATTTTTCTGGGGTCTTAAAACCAACAGCCCAGCCAGACGGGCTGTTGATTGGCGTGTTCAGCAGTGTTGGAGAGCCTTTGGCAGAAGTGTGGGGTGAATCAGGCACTTTGAACGCAGCATCGGTTCCCAGCGCTCTGGGGTTCTGTGGAGACGGTGACCAGGTGACACTCTTCTTAGGAGTCCTACATGTGGGGCTTAATGTCTGGCAGGGTCTGGAGGGTGATAAGCACTGGTGCAATGCTTTGACTGGAGTCCTAAGGATGCCCTTCAATGGGCCCTTCAAAGGGTCTTCCTTTGGTGGAGTCTCTAGGACCAGTGACCGACTGGCTGGAGACCTGAAAGGGCTGCCCCTCAGAGCCACAGCACTCTGAGACCCACCCACTCTGGGACTTGTTGGGACAGAGAGCAAATGCCCCCTGAAGTACTGAGGTCCTTTAGGGGTTCTTGGTTCAGGAGAGTTCCAGGCTGCCTGAGGGGTCCTGGGTGTCTGAGGGGTCCTGGGTGCCTGTAGGGCCCTCGGGGTCTGTGGGGTCCTGGGTGCCTGTATGGCCCTCGGGGTCTGCGGGGTCCTCGGGGTCCTGGGTGCCTGTAGGGCCCTCGGGGTCTGCGGGGTCCTCGGGGTCCTGGATGCCTGTAGGGCCCTCGGGGTCTGCGGGGTCCTCGGTGCCTGTAGGGCCCTCGGGGTCTGCGGGGTCCTCGGGGTCCTGGGTGCCTGTAGGGCCCTCGGGGTCTGCGGGGTCCTCGGGGTCCTGGGTGCCTGTAGGGCCCTCGGGGTCTGCGGGGTCCTCGGGGTCCTGGATGCCTGTAGGGCCCTCGGGGTCTGCGGGGTCCTCGGTGCCTGTAGGGCCCTCGGGGTCTGCGGGGTCCTCGGGGTCCTGGGTGCCTGTAGGGCCCTCGGGGTCTGCGGGGTCCTCGGGGTCCTGGATGCCTGTAGGGCCCTCGGGGTCTGCGGGGTCCTGGGTGCCGGTAGGGCCCTTGGGGTCTGCGGGGTCCTCGGGGTCCTGGGTGACTTGTTTCCATGCTTACCAGGTGACCGTGCTGAAGTTTTCATTGGACTCTAACAAACACAATAGAGAGCAATTATTTATCATTACTACATAAAATGTTGAATAATTCATTGATTTTGAAATGAAGTATTAACAGCTTTTCCAATACCTATAGCTTCTCGAGCCAGCGTAAAACACATACAACTTGCCTCAAAGACATCAGCGTCCGTGGACAGCCGCCTTCTACTGGCCCTGGTTGTGAAAGACCCAAAGGAACAGCCGGCCCGGGACGGGGACTGAGTCGCCCCAAAAAGAAGACGCATTGGTGACCGGACATTCTTCAAGTCGACTCCGACTCTTCTTTTGTCCAGGGTGAACTGGGAGGCTGAGAGCACCTTCTCCAGGTTCCTTGAACGAGGCTGAGAACTTGAGTAAAAGACCTTGGAGTGTCTTCTTGCAAGCTTCTTTATCCTTGGGCTTCTTCTCAGGTCTGTGATACAACGAGGCACAATCAGAACATTACATAGTCATAGCATGCCAGTAGATTAACATGTATGATGTGTATGTGTGGCCTTTTGTGTGGATCATCATTTTTGCGCAATAAAATGTACATCTTGAAGACTGGACAAAAATGCACCTTTATCTCCTCGACTGAGCCATCTCAGTCAGGGAGAGGGGTAGTGAACTTCACTTATTTGATATTTACAACAGCTAATGCAGTGTTTCCTTTATATTCACCTAGCAGCGGTGGTACGCCGCTGCTGAAATATGACCGCTGCTGCTGATTTTATTTAATTTTTTTTAACAAGAGAGGAGAGCTCCCTCTTATCTCTTTCAAAAACAAATGTTATATTGTTTTGCGCTACGGACACTTCATAAAGGTCAATTCACACACCTGACTAAAGCATATAAAAGGAGAGGAGAGCACTTACTTCCATAAGTTGGAAATAAATTGGCAGATTCTGAGTTTGCGGTTCAATAGATCATCAGTGAAACATCATTGCGACAAAATTGATACCTCTAGCTTAATGTAGTAACCTAGAGAACCAGCTACAACATTGTTTTCATCCAAACAAGCCGTCTTTAGCGAACGGTGAATTGCATTGGCTTCTATGAGCTGTCGGCATTCAGCCACGAGCTTAGGGACCGTCTGCAATGTGCAAAACTGAAAAAGACCACAATGGTAAAATGTCAATAGCGTTGCCATTATTGACTTTAGAGCCCCAAAACTCGTTCCATAGAGGCATGGCCTCTTTATGGTCCTACTACCACCACCTATAGTTTTGAAAAATGTATCTCTTCTTATTTTTGAGGATTTTTTAATAAGGAACCATTTCAATAGCGTCGCCATTATTGACTCTAGAGACTCCTTCCATAGAGGCATGGCCTCTTTATGGTCCTACTACAACCTTTGTGATGGGGAGAGGGGAGGGAGTGGGAAGATGCATGGGTTGGAGGCACAGACCTTTTCGATTGTTGTGGTATTTGTGTAATGTGATTTGACTGTATAGGGTGGTTGTTGATACATGTTTTTTGTTAAATAAATGTAAATAATTGTTTTAAAGAATATACTTGTATTATGTTCAATATATCCCCTGTTCATTACATTGGACAAATCTACAGTATGTACTTAGGCCTCAAGAGCCCTTCTGGTGCCAGCAAACGCATAGAAACCTCCCGACAGGGCACGCTTTGAGAGCAGAAAATAAATTGCGAGCGGAAAAAAAACATTTCATCTCCGCTGTTGCAACTCCAACCTAGGGGAAACACTGTAATGGGAAGAAAAAAACAACCTGTTCCTGGGACAAATACCCATGATTTCCTACCTTTTAACTATTGATCAGAGCGAAAAGTATTTTTATCTAACCAGCAAAAACGCAGGTCTGAAACCGAGCTTGAAATGTGGTTTCAGTAGTAATGTTGGCGACCTTTGTGTATGTACCCCTGTATGTTCCTAGTCTCAAGGCAAGATGTTAATGATATTTAAAATACCTTCTGCTGGTTTAACAGGAGACTCCTCCACAATGCAATCCTCTGCTTGGGCTGATCGCCTAAAAACAATTGTCAAACACAGTTAATTATAAAATAATAAAAGATAAATACAAGGCCCACTTGAATCTTCTAATTACATAACGTACTTTGAAGAAAAGGAAAAGAGCATAACGAGACGTACCTTCCCACCCGTTGTCTGTAGAGTAAGCGGCTGGACACCTGCTTATGATGGGGTGTCTCACACACTTTCTTGGTGAGAAGTTTGTGGTGTTCTGCAAAGAATTCATTCAGAAATGACTGGTCGGTCATGGCATGAAAAAAATATACATATTCTTTGCTTCATCTGTTGTTCTTCTTACCTTCTAATTCCTGGGAGTGTTTGCGCTTCAGTCCGTCCACAGCAGAGACAGACTGACTCCGCGGAAGCTTGGCTCTCTTTGAAGGAGAGACAGTCTCTTGGTTGAACAGGTTTCTCCTCACCTTAGTCACCTCTGTAAAAAATCATCACAAAGTATGCATTTGACACTCGCATTGCATCGGCAAACATTATGCCATGTTTTCAAAATAGATACCAAAATGTCAACCCATTCTAGTGAACATGTATGATCAACATTTAAATAATTTGGCCGGCTTGTCAAGACCCCAGGATAAAGATAAATGGTTGATTTAGATCTCGACAGACAATATTAACAAACCAAACTAATCCTTTAAGGTTGAGTTTGAGGGAAGGGACACACCTTGTGCTGCTTGCTTCTGAGGTGGGGCCTCTTCAACTGGCTGCTCCAATGCAATGCTCTGCTTGGATTTGGTCTGTTGAGAAGAAAACAACAGAACTTAATCACAACATAGATTTGGGAGTGCTGCTCGGCAGCGCTCATCTTCTTAGTTGTTATTCTTTCTTGCTTTCTTATTCTCTACAGCTTTGGCACTCATCTACTCCAACAACTTTCCATTTTTTTAGCTAAGAATCACACACCGCCACTCTCCTAATGAAAATATTGTATAACTTTAAAAATATATTTTACAATGGAACTCAATGACTTTAAACTTTTAATCGGTTCAAATAATTGTAAATTAGTTCTGCGATTCAACAATTCTAGATGTCTTCTAGGTGACTGTGTAGCTTCATTAACATTCTTTTAAGTTCATTTTACACTAAAGCAGATTCATATATGCTTCTGTGCATATATGAATATGCTTCTGCAATTCATTTCTAAAATATTGTCACTACCAAACTACTGAATTGGTCCGTCTCCGTGTGCATGTATGAAGTAGCCATGAGGGAAGTAACATCATTGTCTTATTGATAAATAGATTGCGGAACTCACAGCTCGAGTGGTCTTTTTTGGTATCTCGATTTGCCGGTGAGTCTGGGACGATTCAGTCGTGCTGCGATGGCGGGTCAACATCCCACTCCTAATATCGACATTAAATGGGTTGGGATAATAGTTGGTTAAACAGAGTTCACAAATTGTTTTAGGTCCTGTCATCTGTGCAAGAACGCAATGAGAGTCAAGATGTGGTGGATATCAATAATCAGCATTATTGTGTGTGTCAAGGAATTTGACCTAAATTTGATCTAACTTGAATTTGATAGTATTTTGTCATTGCTCTCAATGTACATAAACTACAGAATAGACATACAGCTAAAACAAGGACAACAAAGCTAAACGAAGGTGAGGCTAAACATTTCACTACTATTCACAGATGAAACCTAATATCTACGATAGTCCGGCTGCGTCTCCACTCACCTCCTGTTGGTGGCTGAGAGGCTCCTTAAATCCTCCAGACGCCCCCCGCCGTCTGAGGCCTGGCTGTAGGAGACGGATGGGGGCAGGGAGGAGGCCGCAGGGGACTCGCTGTCCTTGGCCCCCGACTCGTCACTGAAGAAGTCCGACGGCAGCACGGCCAAGAGGGCTTCAGGGAGCTGGGTGCCCAGACTGTGGTAGACGTCGGCCAGGGTCCTGGGAATGGAGGTCAGGCACCTAGACCACCACGAAGAAAAAGGGACAAGATAAGATCAACGTGGACGAGTTGGGGCTGTCTGGTACCGTCAATGTGTCAACAAACCCACACCCACAAGTGTCCCCACACCCATGTACACCCATCCACACACCATGGGAGAATCTGATCTTGCATGAATCTAGTGAGGAAAACTGGATCTTTAGTCAGGGAGATGATCCTCAGCATATCAGCCACCTGTGGAACAGGAACAGAGTCATTTAAGACGTTAATGCATACAGTCACAGTGCCAACCTTCTGGATTGCTGGTTCTTTCAACACGATATTCAACTGCCTATTGGTTAAATGGATGTTTTGACTAGTATTTTATGGAAGAACAAAGTCTCGGTCAGTGTTGAGGAACTACCAAACACAACAGGTCGTACCTCTTCCACCATAAGCTCCGCTTCCGACGAGTCCAAGTGGTTGGTAGGGAGGATCTTAAACAACTCTAGCCTCAGCAGAGCCTGGAGCTGACACCTAGAACACATGGCAAATCTCTGACAACGTACTCCTCATTCAAACAGTCTGCCCAAGACATAAAACGGTGGTCATCCACTTCTATTTTATTGACCAGTAATTCTGTATCTGTGTTCCATCAACAGTGACTCAATATTCTTAGGCAATGCATTGCAGCAAATCAAGGCGTGGCAATAGTATTTCCCAATGTCAACAACCAAATCTCTACTTAGGCTTTAAGACTCACTCTTTGACTTTGCTATCCTCATCGGGGGTGCTGCTATAGAATTGCCTGATGGATTTACTGGTCTTGAGAAGGTGCTCCTGGACGAATAGGTGCATTTTTACCTGTGGGCAAACATAACATTTATTTATATCTTAAATCGGATTAATACGATTGTGAATGTGTGTGGCTTTTTAAACCTACAGTGGCGTTAAAAATACATGGGTGCACTAAACAGACAAAAGTAAATTTTATCTAAAAAGTTTTCTTGACCATGATTGAATTGATTTGGTTCTCACCCCGTCATCGGGCTTGGCAACGTGGAATATTTTGGTGGCAAATATGAGTTGCTGGACTCCAGTGAAAAGGGATGGGCCTCCCTCCTCCACTGCCGTGTCATAACTGGACTTGAGGTGCTTCAGGAGATCCAGCTCACTCTGGAAGGCTGTGGGAAGGGTCGGGGTATATTATATAAATAGTCTATTCAGACTTCATGTTATTATGATCATATACTTCATTTTTTCAAAACTGCTAAATGGTATTATGTTGACATGTAACAAAATAATCAGTGTTGCCAAGAATACACGTTTTCTATAAAACATCGTACACAAGTGCATGGATAACTAGGCTGAGATATTATGGCAAAAATATAAATACACACTTTACATAATTTCCTGGCATAAGGCGTGCCTTGCACAACCTTTTATGTACGATGTACCCCCATATCCCCATCAATAGGCCTCGATACCGCTCCATCAAAACCTAACCATATATGTTTACCTTTGAACTAATAAACCATTATCATTCAGTCTCATTATAAATATTTTAGAGGCTTGGAACTAATTATAAACCATTATCATTTAGCATCATTATTCATATTATAGTGCCCTAGGGACTACTATTATACCATCATAATTTAGCATCATTATTAATACTGTAGTGACCTGGAAACCAATATTAAACCCCTATCCTTTAACATCATTATTAATACTATACTGACCTAGTAACTAATAGAACACCATCATCATTTAGTGTCTTCATTAATATTGCAGTGGCCTAGGCCTTTCAAATTGAGAAAGCTGTGCAGTAATTATATTTTTCAGAGATAACAAAGCAGCAGTTACACCTTTAGAAGCACCCCCTGGAACCAGCTCACTTAAGTCTAAAATCCAAAGTAGTTCTACAAAACATGATGAAGACCCAACACTGAAATGAAGACGAGGGAGTTCTAAAATGCAGAAAAAGAGAGGAGGCTTACTGGGATGGTTCTCCGCCCCGGGCTTGTCCTTGTCACTCGAGCGCCTCTTCCCGTGTCTGTCTGCTCCCCGGGGCTCGGCCGCCTGCAGGTCAGCCTCCCCCTGGCTCTTCTGGGCCTTCACGTTGAGACGGGCCACATTCAGCATCTGCAGGGAGCGGTTCATGGTCTTCATCTTCTGCTTCACGGGCGTGCGTTGGGCGCCACCTGCAGGTCACACAAGGAGGGCAAAACTTTTACTTGGCATTGAACGACAATTATATTCATTCTTAATTCCATGTATGCAACATGAATATTCAAATTCATTCATAAAAATATTAATATTCAAGGGGGGGCACCAGAACCAGAGAGCCAAGGGGGGGCGTGAAGCCTCTGACAGCTAGAGGCAAATTGACGTCCGAGCAGTGGCGCAATCGGCGAAGTTACCATGACGAACTCGGACAAACAAACCAGACCCGATAACAAAAACATATGGAAAAATGTCAGCTGACAGTATATCAAAGCAGGTTTTGGAGAGGTTTAGGGCGAAAAAGGATTTAATTTCTTCCAGGACCAATCGAAAGGGACTACATTACGCTACGTAGGGGTTTACGCAAAACTTTTGAAGAAACGCGATTAACTATTTACATGTGCAAATCGCCAACATATTCTTTGTTTTGCTGACCACTTTTGCTGACCAAGGACAGTTCCTCTGCGTCTATCTCGTAGATCTAACCATGTTTCAACGTCTTTGTTTAATGCGACTGCATCAACTTCTCTCACATGATCAGCAGCTCGCGGTTTCACTTTCTCTCCAGTCAGAACTGCTCATGATGATATCGCTGCGTTGTCTCTGTGGAGACGGCGCAGCAACACCTCTACCCAAGCCCCCCTCCCCCCTGGAACCGCGGCGCCGTCGCATTTACATCAGAATGAAACCCAATAAACCGCCAATGTGTGCAGGGTCCAGGAGGGTAAATTGGGGTGCTAGCTCAAGCAACCTAATCGCAAACCTAAGTTAGCCTACTTTTTAGCGTGATGCTGTTGCGGCTCTCAGCTGTGCCAGAGTGTTCATAGTTGCTAGGGAAACCAACTGACGTCGCCGCCCGGTGCAGCAGTGTGAACTGCCAAGTTTTTAGAACGTCGCAGCCTGTCTCATCGCAAGGAGTCGCAAGTCGTTGCGAGGCGAATCTTTGGTCTGAACTGGGCTTAAGGGCGGAGCTTAGCGACAGGTCAGTCCCATCAATTCACAAATGCCATCCAGCGCACTTGTCGCCATCAAAACAAAAGCGCGCAACAGACTGGAGGTGCACAACGACTTTAGACTGGCTGTCATTCATATTACACCTGACCTTCCAGCCCTGGCTGTGGGTATGCAAGCCCAAGGTTCACATTAACCCATTCAGACCGGATCACGCATCTGTGCGTGTTTACCTTTAAGACCGGATTGCCCATCAATGCCTGTTTACCATTAATGAATGTAGGCCTATTAATACCATGCACTGTAAGCTACGGAAATAACACATTTATTAAATAAAAGGCACAAAAAATAGAAATGTATGGTTATGGGGGGGGCACGTATTCCATCAGAAGTGAAATAGGGGGGCCATGGAGAAAAAAGGCTGGGAACCACTGTTTTAGAGTGAATACCAGGGTAAAAATTCTACATCTGATGAGTACCTGGGTCAAGATGGAATGCCAATAAAGTGAAGTAAGGATGGACACAAGGAGGGATGAAGAGTCTTACGTTTCTGGCTCCTCTTGTCAGCCCCGCCCTGGGAGGTGTGGTAGAGTTCAGCCAGACTCTGGACCAGCTCCTGTTGGAGGTCAGACCGCTGCTCTTCCTCCTCCTCCTCGTGTTGCTCACTGGCGGCATGAAGCAGCCTGGGAAACAAGGACAAAGTGGATCCTTTTAAACATTGGGATAGTTGGTAAAAATGTTTTTACCCTCATGTGGGGTTTGTTTGAATTCCATTTTCTGTCGGAGGGGAGCAGACGTATACCGGTTCACAAAAAGTACCCTACCAAACCTATTAGACATTCCTATACCAGGAGTTTGATACTGCATAATAAAGATGTTTGGGCTTGTTCGGTGCTTAATATTATGGATTTCAGTGGATGGCGCTGCATGGCATCAGGGTTTAGAGCAGAACTGGAAGTATTTTGTTGCTTATTATATACATTTTATATTGTTATGAAACAACAACATAGAAATCGACATACCTCATTGACTCCATCAAGTGTGAGCTGACTCCTGATTGGTCTGACTGAGGAAACCAACTCTCCACCAGTCCGGTCTTCATTGGACTGGAACAATGGCTGAGCTCCTGTTGGGCCCATTCAGGGACCGGGGCTTCATTGAGAGGGGCTGGAACAAAAGCAAACAATCAGATATGCACAGAAGTAGGCCTGTCACGGTATCTACTTTTGTTGAAAGATATATTGTACCAGAAATAGATGCTAAAACGACAATCAATTCAAGACTTTTTTATGCCACTGATGGAATGATTATATTATAGCATAGTAATACAATTAACCCTTTCAAATACAGTGATGATGGTGACTAGAACCTTTATGTTAAAAATGACATTGGGTGATATCTAGTCCAACAAAAATGACCGCGGTCATGTCCATATATTTCAGTGAGTTGATAACGTCATTACAGTGACAGGCTTAAATATTATATTATCTTTTTCAAAGCCACAACTCTCTATAACACTAAGTCACAATGAATCCGCTCGCTCCAAACGTGTAGATTATTTTAAGTCTGAAGTCCTCAATCGAGGTGACGTCTCCACTATAAAATGAAAACACCAGTGAACAGCAGCTGCTAGGAGCCGTTCTTCATGCTCACCGTCTCCCTCCTTCTCCATGATGTCACACACCACTCCCAGGACACTGCTGACCACCAGCGGGAGCTCTGCACTGCTGTCCTCAGGGGCAGGACCGACGTCCTGGGGGCTGAGGAGCCGGCTGTCTGGCCGAGACACAGTGAGCAGGGCAGTGCAGGCCGACAGCGGCGAGAGGACGGCCATGCAAACCAGGGCCCCATCGTTGACTTCAGCAAACTGATGAGAGCATGAGAAACACAGCGATCAGCCAAGACAAGAACCAAATCTGATTAGGAAACACACCTACGTAGTGAATGCTGGTCGACTCACCAAGCTCAGGTTCTGGGCAGAGAGCCCCATGAGGAGGTGCTGAAGGGTGGCCCGTTCCTGGCTGCTGGAGGACTGCAGCACCCAGGCCTCCGGGGCGAGGGTATGGCTCAGGGACACGGAGGCCTCCCACCCCTGGAGCACCCCTCGGACCACCACAGCTGACGGCTGGGGAAGAGGTCTCTGACTGCTGGTCACGGGTTCCATCAGGATGCTGCAGCTCTGGGAGACGTGTTCTGGTTTTGAGGAACACAAGCACAAATAAAATATGGATTCCAGCTGGTTGAATGTGAAGTTGCTTCAAAATAAACCTTTGCGTGTTTAAGCAAATTGACCGTTGTGATACTGCACCTGCTTGTCTTGTTATGGGGCGCTGCAGTTTAGCTTTTGTATTCGTATATTGAATACATTATTGTGCTTATGCCCTTTTTATTGACAAATGTTTTATATATATTAAGCAATTGCTTATATATTGCAAAGTTATTAGGTTGTTCCAGCAGTTCTTCCATTGAAATTGTATTCGATTTTGTCTACCTCAATGACCTGTTTACTGTTTCAATGGCAATAATGTATTAATGCTGAGTTCAGGGATGCATTAAGCATTACATTAGTGTTGTGAACTTGTGTTAGTCAACTTTGAAGATCACTTCTATCTTACAGACCTTGTCCCCAATGTAGTGTCCCTCCCACAAGAGGAAAAGCTGAGCGGTAGAATTGCTGGGATGACAGCAGGTATCCGATGCTGGACTCCAGGGGAAGGGTGTCCCTGCTGGGGCCCCATGTCCCATCACAGGGCCGTCGAATGGAGCCGAAATTCCAAAGCGCGTCCATGGGAATCATTCTACCACCCAAGTGCGACAGTATCTCTGTCAGCTTCTCAGCCCCAAGGTGGTCTGGGCTCCCCACCACCTGAATTAAAGATGATGGAGGAACATTTTAAATTGACATGAGATGTTTTCCCCTTGTATGGGGTTGAAGACCACAACATTCATCTGCTTGACCACATCTCATTGTTTTTGTTTGTTAAGATGAAAAATGGGTCATGTATCCATCACTTGCATTATATCTGTAATACAAACAGAACAGTAACAGTTGTCGACAATTCAAAGAAGTAGGGTAGAGAACAAAGCAGCCTCCACTGTGACCCATGATGCGTTAGCCCTAGGGCATTAGTTTTGGTGCAGGAGGGTTAGAATTAAGTCTATCTCGTATATTTGTTTGCCATTGTACCGTATTACTAACCATGCGATGCGAGCTACTGTCGATCCAGTGCAGCACAACTTTTCGCTGTGCCAACATTTCAAGGATTCCTCTGGATATGACAACCTCCGAAAGGTCCCTGTCCATGTCACCCATAGGAATTGACAAATAGTCCGCCAGCTGCTCCTTCGAATGTGGACAATCCGTGACAACAAACACCACATTTCTGCCATCTCCTGCGGTATCGTCCTCACTGGAAATCTCAATCTTGCCCCCTCGGTTAGACTTTCTCGGTCTCAAAGACAATTTGGTTGGAGAGGTGATGTCCGGACGATCCCATTGGAAATCCAGAAGAGCCTCTTTGACTGCGTTTTGAACCATCCCTGATGCGTTGAGGCGATGCCGTAAATGTGTTGTGACTTTCTTAAACGTCATCTCCAACCTGGTATCAAATTCCATTTCAAAGTCCTCAAAAGTCTTGTCTCGGAGTTCCTTGAAGTCTGATACCCTGGATATTAGGTGGGCATTGCGACCAGTTCTTGACTGGAAGAATTTGTAACCCCAACGTATCTTCTCAAATCCATATTTAAAGCCAAAATACAGAAGAATGCGTAGAAGTCTACGCTTCACTGTGTGCTTTCTGATGTCCAGTGCGTTTGAATCTTGATCTTCGGCGTCAACGTCAATGACGAATACCAAGTTGTGCAGGGCCATGGTTGGTCTATAAAGCTACACGAAATGATTACTCATAGATGTAGACGTATTGGCCAAACATATTGCCTTTGCTAAACAAACTATAAGCTTGCTAGCTTGTTTACCTAGTGGCACGTTGGCCATCTACACTAACGTTTGTTGACCTAACATTAGCGTTAGCTCAATTTCCTAGCTGAACTTAGAGCTGCTTCATTTAAAACTAAAATACTGAAAATCCATCGTTTTGAACATTAATCATAGGCACGATTATCACGATGTAATATTACATTGTTATACTATTAAGGTTCATACGTTATCAAACAAGCTAATGTGTTGGGTATTCCGTGCTCGCCATTTTCTTGTTTCTTTTCTAAACTCTTCGCGCTCCTTGTAATGCCTACCCCTCTGCCGGGATTGGCAGGATCCTGTACGGACAGTGTTATCATTGGTTCAGAACATGAGTAAAACTCGTGGACAATTTGATATCACCAGAGCCATCGCTTCGTTTTCAACTCACTGATTGGCTGCTTGATTGTCCGTCACTAAGTGTGCAACCCCCAGCTATAAATAGAGCCAACCAGGGACGACTCATCATTTTTAAAGTCCGGGAACGCATTCATTCCCCTACCACAGTCTATGGTCTCACGTGGATGTTCACACAAAATCAACCTTCAATGACATTGAAAATATATTTTATAATTAAAAAATGTGCATTGCCAAAGCTGTTTAAAATGTAACAATACTATAAAGCACTGTATCAAAATGCACTATAAAAATTGTCACCTTCAGGTGAACAGGTGACAATTCGTGCTGCTGTGGGTGCACAATCCTGTCTGTCCCGGCGGTTTGTTACTATCGGTTGTGTTTTAAAACCCCTTACTTTTCGGTGTAATTGGAGGAAGGTAGGTGCTCCTGATGCCTTTGTTTAATTTGTAGATGGTTAAGGAGTGGAATTCTGATACCAAATGGTTGTCTTTGCAGTGGATGCACAGACCATCTACGATAGACAGACATCTCACTCAACCATTAATAGCCTATAACGTCTCCATCCCACTACCATCTATCCATGTGCTATCACGCACACAACGCATTGCTCTGACTAGGTGCGTCGTAGTGGGGGGAGAAGCCGGACTGGGTACCCAGGGCCCCTTGTGTTTTTGTTGGCATTTATTTATTTCTAAGGCCTGATGTGACAGCTGTAGGTGACCCAGGAGTCACATTCTGTGAAAGAAGACCTTCCTCTACATTATGTAGATGGCTACCTAGGTGTGTAAATGGAGGTTCTTTTTCTGAAAGACATCAACACACACACACACACCAACAGGGGCCTGTCACACACAGACACACAAACACACACACACACACACCCAAACACACACACACCACCAGCAGGGGCCTGTCTCACACACACACACACACACACACACACACACACACACACACACACACACACAAACACACACACACACACACCACTAGGGGCCTGTCCCACACACATCTACACATAAACACATACATAGAGACACACACACGCCACCAGGGGCCAGTCACACCACATATCACACACACCACACCCCTCCCTCTGTCGGGGGAGGAGCCAAGCCTGTCTTAAAGAGGATGCCTTACTGCAAGACACATACTACACAAACAACATAAAAAAAATAAAGACAGAGTGACAGCGAGAGAGAGAGAGAGAGAGAGAGAGAGAGAGAGAAAGAGAGAGAGATTCAGTATAGATATATATGCAGCGAGAGAGTAGAGAGACTTCACCAGATCGAGAGACAAGAGAGAGATAGGAGACAGAGAGAGAAGAGAGAGTGATAGGAGTGATGATCAAATAATTATAGTGAATGTTCTGGGCTGTTAAGGACGGACCATTGTCCAGTAACATGCTATATTCCCCAAGGGCATAAACATGGGAGGCAGGCCAGGGACCGGTGTAAAAGAACAGTTTGTTGTGCTTTCAAACACACAATTGGTTTTGGAAGACCATTTGTTTTTGTTTCACCCAAATGCTCATTCACAGTTCATTTGAAAGTCCCAAGTCAGATGAAGGGGTCAAAGTTCATCGACATTATCCATTGAACATCACTTTTGTCACACTTTCACATTTATTTATTTTTAAAATCAAAACAGAAGTTTGTCTACTTGATCCTTAAAGAACCCAAACCAAAGCACCAACCTGACCATGTTCACAACCCTGCTTTAAAATGATAAAAAAAAGAATATATAGTAAGATCGTATTCCAACCGGGTGCTTATGGTTGCCCTCAGCCACATAAGGCTGATTTGGTGAATGCCCATCATAGACTCAGTACCACACACAGTTTAAACACGTATGCAGATGGTATAGACCAAGCTGGCCTAAGTAAGGAAGGCAATAGGCTCATGAAGGCCATAGTTTGCTTATGGGGCATGTTGACAATGGCTTTGTCACTTATATGCACATTCATTGGATGACTGATTGTATGTAGAAAATATAAATAAAGGAGTTCAGTCTACCATCCGGAGTGGGGTATCCTTTCAAATGTATCCATGAACTCATGGGCTCATGTGGAGGATTGAGCAGGGTTATCGGGTTCACCTGTCAGTGCTTAACAAAGGTTAAAGTGATTTTCACTTAACGAAGGTTAAAGCACTTTTTTCTTAACAACTTCGTGGCATGTTTTATAGTTTCATTGAGAACAGTCATGTGGCATTTTCATTTTCAAAACAATAGTTGAGAGCATTTTAATATATATTTAAATTGGTATTTTATATTATCCAGCACTATAGCACTAAAGAAATGAGCACTCCTAATTTCTTTGTTGTGAGGATCCCTTTAGCTTCCCTTGTACCCTTGCATGTCCACTCCCCCTACAGTGTATTGCAACCTAACCTGGCGTGTCCTGCCATGGATGACTTCAGCCACGGCCCCCCCAGACCCTCCACCACCGTACTTTACTTTGTTGTTACTCCCCCAGATGGGAAAATTCCCCTATATACACAAGATGTACACAGTGCTTGGTATGTACAAAATACACTTTTTTGTGGAAAAATACAGAACCAACTTCAAAGACCCTTCTCTTTCAAGCATATGTGATTTTACATTCTAAACCGATTGCTTAATTAGTTTTGTACTTTAAACATATATATATATATATATATAAAAAAAGTTTTCGCATTTGTAACTGATTATGCAATCATCTAGGCAAAGATATGTTAGCTAGGCATCAGGCCACAATCACATTTTAGTCTATCGCTACACTATCGCTATGGCAACAGTAGAAAATGTGGGTTGAGAAAACAGAAATCAACAAGAACATGTAATCTGTCCCCCCTTCGATGAGTGTGTGTTTGTGTGTGTCTGTGTGTCTGCGTGTGTGTGTGTGTGTGTGTGTGTGTGTGTGTGTATCTGTGTGTGAGTAAGTGATAGGGAGACAGAATAGGAAGACATCCAAGAAATTGGATGAGAATAAGCATTACTTTAGGAGAAAGAAAAAAATAAAGGAACAATGAAAATGCTAAGCCAGTTCTTGTGTGTTGCGACCATTTGTGTCTTAATTTCAAATGGCTAGTATACAGGATGTGCAAAGCCATGTTTGTTTCCTCCTTAAAAGTAATGTTTGCACAACATTTGTTGACTGAATTGCACAATTTTGTAATATACAGTATTGTATTGAGAGATCCACACACATTTCTACAAGAAAGACTGCACAAATTACACTGACTCTCTCTCTCTCACTCTCTCTCACTCTCTCTCTCTCTCTCTCTCTTCTCATTTACCTAAATTAAACAGCCATCTTTGATGATCTATCTCTCTGTCTCCTAACATTCCCTGTTTCCCACAATGGAAATAAGCCTTCAGGCTTTATTGTGTCATCCCCGACTATTTATGTATTTTAATGTATGAAACAGAGTGCTGTTCATATTTTATATCAAAAGGTCAAATAAAATCAGTCAATCGATCAATCTCACTTAAAACTCAAGCCACCATGGTTTAGGATTCTATAGCTTCTCTTGCCTTGGCTTCAGGCCAATCCATCTGGTGCCTGACTTCTGTTGTTAAACTCTGCTGACTTGGTCTGCAAATCCTACCTAACTTTTAACTTATTAGATGACTAGATTTGCAGAAGAGGATCGTGTCAGTGTGTGTGTGTGTGTGTGTGTGTGTGTGTGTGTGTGTGTGTGTGTGTGTGTGTGTGTGTGTGTGTGTGTGTGTGTGTGTGTGTGTGTGTGTGTGTGTGTGTGTGTGTGGGAGGGGAGTTTCTGTTGTTGGACTGCATCCACCATTGCAGTCCGGTAATATCGAAGTGCGTCACAACGCAGGAAGGCTTGAAGTTTATTGCTCCATCTCAGTGCCGGGTAGAATGAGCGGATGTTTTGCTTTGATGTGATGCTGTCAGCATCACTTTACACTCCAATCTGTGCGTCTGTATCTGGTTTATGTCTGTACTTCAATGTTTACTTGTGTCCTATTTCTGGGATGGCCCAGCAACCTGTTGTTTGGAAGCGTCTATCTGGACACGTGCACTTGGAATGCTAACTGTGAATCCGAGATGCTGCGAGAGTGTAACATGTCAAAGTAAAGGTCACACTTGTCTTGAACGACATATTGCACACTTAGTTGCGCACCGTGTTTTTTCAACAGTGAATTACAAAATATAAACATGTGACTCAAGTGTACTTTCAATTGTTTATTATAAGATACAAACTATGACATTGCCACTTAATAAAAATATATGAATAATGTAAGTGAAAAGTGTGAAGGCTATGTTTGAAATTGGGAATTATAATAAAAGAACAATCAAATGGTTCCACAATAAACATTTGAAAATAATTATGCTTTGAGAAAGCGTTCGCTTATAAATAGAGGCAGAAGATAGACATAGATAGCTCCATTTAAGTAGAACTAAGTAATGTACTGTGTTCGTACAGTTTACCAACATAGGCCGGCACGTCTCAGAAGAGCTAGCTAGGACAGTTAGCTTCTTTGGGTAGGTAATCAGGACGCCAGCTGACACCGTTCCATTGGGAATTAACCTGGATGCATGGGAGTATTCTTGGTCATGCTTGCGGATGTGGCAAGTTTGCTGCTGTTCGCGTTCGATATGCCAGTGTGTTAACTTGTAGCGGATTGCCGCTTTGTTTGTGAAACGTGTCTATTTTTACATAGCCTCACATTCATTGTGATTTGCGTAGCCTATCGCTGCCATTGTTTTTAGGCTATGCATGCAAACGCGTAGGTCATTTAAAGTTACTGTGTTGTGGAGGTGTTGCCTCCTTTGGTTCAATTGGTTGTCTCAGTAACTTGGCCTTTTGTGAAACAGTTTGAATTGGGGTCATCCCTATGTTCCCCAGGTCCTATGTTCCCCGGATGCAAAGGGTTAGGGTCAGGTTTAGGGTTATGGTTAGGGTTAGGGTGAGGGTTAACCCTTAACCTAACCCTAACCATAAACAATAGGAGGAGAGCCATTCTAACCAATCACAGGCAAATCAGAGGCGAAAAAGGCGGTACTTGCCCCTACCATCCTACGAAAAAAAGATTTGCTCTCCGGATCCTATGTTCCCCGGTCACATAGGACCCGGGGAACATAGGACCCGGGGAACATAGGACCCGGGCAACATAGGTACGCTCCCTTTGAATTGAGTGCTTAGCGGAGCTTAATATTGGGATGAGCAGTCACTGAGAATATATGCTTCAGAGAAAGAAAACAATGTTTACTTTTGAGAAACACAATCCATGCCTCTTGCCCCATCTTTATACATTTTGCGGTGATCCACAGTAGAAAAATAGGAATATATTAGAAGAGTATTCAAGCATCATGTCGCCGTGCTAATTGAAACTTAGCGTACGTTAACAGCAGTCTCAGCATAGCCAAACCAGCGGAGCCGGTTCAGTTTACAATTCTGCAGCATTAAGAGACATACATCAATGTGTTAGCACTAATCTAGCCGCATAAGCACACTTCCATTTTTAACAAAGACTGCTGCAGCTACACTTGGACATAACAGTCCCGTTGGGTTCAGCTGGCCTCTATCTGAAGCGTGGTCAGGTACAGCAAGGGGGACCACCAGTAGTGGAATGTCCTTCACCCCTCAGCTGTCCAATCACTGAGCGGAGTCTGAGTCACTGGAGTCCAGGCTGCCCTGTGGGGACGTGCTAGTGGTGGTGCTGCTGTGGTGGTGGTGGTGGTGGTGGTGGTGGGGGCAGCTGGCTGGTGGACAGTGCAGAGTTTGGGTGCTCCGTCTCAGGTTCTCCAAAGACTGCAGGAAGGAGCGGCGAGCCCTCTCCTCTTCCAGGGGCGAGGAGCCCTCCTCCTCCACCTCCGCTATCTCCGCAAACGTGACGGGCTGCGTCTTGAAGCGGGCCTCCCGGGGCCGGCGGGAGCGGCTCTTGCACCTGGCGGGGCCCTTGGGGACCGGCAGCTGCTGGGGGAACTCCTCGTTGGCCGAGGCCAGGAGGTGGGCCGGCAGGAGGTGGGCCGGCAGGAGGTGGGCCGGCAGGAGGTGGGCCGGCAGGAGGTGGCAGCCAGAGGCTTCCATGGGCCTCGGACGCACAGCAGCCATTGAATGGGTTTCTTCTTTTTAAAAACCTAAAGCTCTCAATACCACTGCTGAAGTACAAAAAGCTCTTCAGCTCTTCTGCACTTTTCCCACCTTTTCAGGTATTCTTAGGAAAATGACAATCCTTTCCTTGAAAAGTCAGGCCAAAATGAGGATCATCGGAAAATGTCCAGTGTCCAGGGAAAAACACAGCCAATGAGTAAATGAAGAAAACAAAATTGAGCTTGGTTTCAACTCTGTCTCTTCGGTCTCCTGCTCTCTATTTCTCTTTCTTGAGCTTGGTACCGCGTGCTAGAACTAATGCTACTCACAGTGGCAGTAATACGCTCTTTTATAGACGTTAGAGACAGCCCTGCTCAGCTCACTGTGTTCCATTAGGCTCCTCCCTCTCCACCCCCACCATCAGGAGAGACTCCATCTACACTGGCTGTCAGCCGATCACACAGTCAGATCCCAAAAATAAAGAGACACAGACTGGGGAGAGAGGGGGAGAGGGAGAGAGAGAGAGAAAGAGAGAGAGAGAGAGAGAGAGAGGGACTGGCCATAAGGGAGAGGAAGAGAGATCAATTTAAAATAACTATGCTCAGCGAAAATAAGACAACATGACAACGGAAGCTAAATATTTAAATGAAGAGGAAAGCAAGAGAGAGAAAACAAAGAAGGAGAAGGAAGAATTGAGCTCAGTAAAGATAAAACTCCCTTTGGGTAAATGGAGTGTCATGATTTTAAATAACATGAGTAAAAACGTCAATTGAAATGACAAACAAACACGGGTGGCTGTTGCGGTCAAAACGTTGAAACTGCTTACAGTGTACATACTGGCAGATTCCTTCACGTCAGAGTCAACACAGGTGGAAAAATGTTGTGTGAGAGTCATGTAGGTGCCTGTGTATCTACAACAAACGCACCTCTCACCTTTTGCACGCAGAAGGTGAGAGGTGGCAAGAGGTGGCAACAGCTGGCAACAACTTGTGATGTCTCTGTTGTGTAGAAGGATTTCTAGCAGGATGATTTCTATTATATTTTAACTGGGCCGGTTTTGCTGGGAAAAGGGAAGGAAGTGACGTCTGCGCGGATAATGGCAAGAATGCCTTATTTTATACCTTATACTTATATTTTATTTTCCTTTATGAGTGTAACTAACATTATATGATTGTTATTATCTCATCCCAAAGACTTCGCACACCAACACTCTGAATGCACAGGCTCAAGCAGGCTGCAGTTCACTTTACAGCCAAAGGGGCCAGTAATGAGAAGGAATGTCTGATTCCTTTAATATTCGGCTGATAGAGCAGATATATTTGAGTAGCAAGAAATTGAAACAACATTTATCAACACTGCTGCATCAGAGGCTATTGGGTTTGTTGCGTTCGTTGCATTCACACATCTGAATTCATCTTTGTCTTAAGTAATGTATAAATAGATGCATTCGGCAAAACACATTTACTGAATGGCATTTGTGAAACGATGAGTCATTTGAAAGACGGTTTAGTGATCGCACTCAGGCCTCAAATACTTCTCATAGGCAGTTCATATAGCTGTCGACATGGTAACCCATACGGTAACACAAGCAGTGATACCACTATTGGAACCACACCCTCTAAAATGATGTCATGGTGTCACCAGTGGCAGTCTTTGATTGTGTCGCAACACATCCATGCTGGCTGGGCTGACACGTTTCCCACCAGGAGGATCGTGTGGTCTTCCCCATTCACACGGAGTGACGGAAGACCCCGAAAAGGCTGCTGTTCCATCACGCATTATGACCGTGGCATAATACGAGATTTATATGGCGAGCCCGTCGGCAAACCTGACACACACACAATTGTGTACATATGTACCTACCAATTATAGCTAAATATACAATTTGAATGCATGGACTCATATACACACTGCAAATGTCCCTCGCTAACATACAGTATATCCGACCCACACACATGTCCTGCATAGGTTGATAAATACCCCTTGGATCTATTTAAGTTCAAGGTGTCCCAATCTAGCTGTCAGCTGCTGGTCATTATCACATGACATTTCTATTAGCTTTTAAATATGTGTGGTGGTCGTTACTGTGCATTTGTGTATGAGTAATTATGATGTGTATGCATGTGTGTGTGTGTGTGCATTTGTATGCGTGTGTATCTTCGTACCTGTGAGTGTGTACCTGGGCATGTGTGTGCATGTGTATTTGTGTGTGTGTGTTTGATTCTGTGTGTGTCCGCCTGTATGTGTCTGTGTGTGTGTGTTGTGTATTCAGATCCAATTAAGTAAAGAGAGGTTCTAGTAAATAACTCCTAGTAACGCCCCACTTGTTGCTGACCCTATGTTAACTTATCTTGATAAATCCAAGACCCACTTCCTCTATCATCATGTATTCTCAAACAGCTGATTTCATGGAGCATCTGCACAAGCAGTGGCAGCTGGGAAATAACCAGTGTTTTCCAGCACGGAAATAGACTAGCTTTAAGCTTTCATTCCTCACCTTGATCATCCTTCAGGTTAAGACCAGCCTTTACTCTGCTGGAGTCAGATAACCAGGTGACGTCTGAAAAGGCTGGGAACAGGAGATTGTTTGTCGCATACAAATGATCAGATGCATATCAGACGATATTCACTGTTGAATCCTATGAAGAAATTTCAGGCATACTGGTCGGAAATAGTTGTATCTGATATGCATGGAGTAGTTGTGTTCTCATGGCTAGCAAAAATGCTAGTTTTGCTTATATTATAAAAATGTATATTAGAGCATATTTGGTCTATTTCCTTTCTCTAGCATTTGCCATCTCAATGGAGTTTGAGACAACGTGGCTGGAGAAGAACAATCCTAAAACAGCAGGACAGAAATAAAGTTTCGGCTAATGGGAAAGTGTAAGTCTGCCCAGTAGA
Organism: Pollachius pollachius; assembly: GCF_949987615.1. NCBI lineage: Eukaryota > Metazoa > Chordata > Actinopteri > Gadiformes > Gadidae > Pollachius > Pollachius pollachius. Next base: position 12,861,729 of record NC_136942.1, read on the forward strand.
AACGAAGAGAGTGGACTATTTGGAGTTTGGTTAAGTTAGAATAATGGTTTATTATTTGAACAAATCTCACTTGTGCTGTTGTTGTAGAGTTGTTGTGTTGTGCTAAAGGTAACCATATTCCATGAAACAAAGTTTTACCTCTAGCTCCTTCCTTGACCTTTTTAATGCATGTCTACAGTCAAAACACGAAAAGAGATGTTCCACAAGATTGCAAAAATATAGACGTGCAAATGCGGTTGATAAAGATTAGATTAGTGTGTTTTCAGGACATATTCTGAAGAGAATAGCAATTGTTCTGGCCTCAATAAATACACAAAACAAAATCCATACAATTAATTACTCCATTTAGCTTCATTGCTAGCTTATATAGATGTAGATATATAACAACACACCAAAACACAGTTAAACATTTATAAACATCAAACCTACCCTGCCTTTTGATTGTATTAAACTGCAGTTGGTGAGAGTGACCGTCACTGGCTGATCGATGGTGTCAGTAGGCTGCGGTCGGGCCTGAGGCTGAGGTCAGCCTATGGTCACTAACTTCCCTCACTAAATGTTTTTTCCTCTTTGTCTTTCTAACCCTCACAATGCGGGAACCACAAAAACCAACACAAAAATGCAGACAGTTAATACACCAAAAATTATCTCAATTATAATATAATATTGAGAGACAGACAGACAGACAGACAGACTGACTGACTGACTGACTGACTGACTGACTGACTGACTGACTGACTGAAAGACAGACAGACAGACAGACAGACAGACAAAGAATAGCCATGAGAGAGGAAGAGAGCTGGAGAGCAAGAGAGAGAGATAGAGAGAGAGAGAGGGAAAGAGGGAGAGTGACCTAGACAGATAAGGCTGAGGTTTGAGGGGAAAAGCCAATATTCCAGGTCCATGAGATCAGACGTTGAGCTTCCTCACCCTACGCTACCCACAGCCAAAGCACCGCCTCATCTCCATGGCATTGGCCCCAAATGTCAGGGCGGCTGGTGACCCCTTTAATGGGGAAGATTTTTTTGGGGGGGGTGGGGCGGGGGGAGTTGGTAAGTCAAACAATATTATACAACTGCTGTTTATTCAGTGGAATAATTGTCATTCTAATAAGAGTTACATTTTTATTTTTATGTTGACTTCTCTCAAAACACTTAACTGAAGCCACTTTAGATGTAGGTGCTTTCTTTACTCCTTATGGATGTAAGTTCAGCAGACTGTTGGATGATTCAATGTTTAAATCCCTGTACCTTGCAATAGCGATTAAGCGTTTTCTCCATCAACAAATGAAATGTAGCGGCACACACCCACACAAGCGCACGAATGAAACGTGTGTATTCGTGGTAACAGAACCAGTCCAAGTGAGCCTGGGAACCAGTGAATCACTGTGGGTCGAAGTCTATTTAAAGACAGTGGATTGGCATTAAAACAACAGAGCTGTTTGCCAGTCACATAGCTATGTTTTGAAAAGGCTATATTTGACCATATCAAAACACAATCATACATGTCAATATATTGCAAACAAGTGGAACTTTCTCGTTCTCATTGAGACGTTATGGACGTAGGGGAAGGGAGGACGAAGGACTGGTGGATCTACAACTGCTGTTTCTTTACTGCACATCACAGGGTAACCCACACTCATGTTAAGCTCAACCCGTTGGCCTTATTGGCCCCATGAGACAAGGGTCTGGAACCAAAGCAATGGCCAGACCTAACCATTCTGACCACTCAGATCTTAACCACCTGAACTCATCGCCCTCGCTTGAACACCGCCATCAGGGAGAAGGAGAAGGAGCTCAGAGGCGTTGCTAGGCAGAGGCAACCCAGTTGGTCGCCGAGGGCCCCATCTGCAAGGATTAAAATAATTAAAATTATTTTTTTTTACCCCATTTTCTCCAAATATTAATCGTGGCCGATTCCTGACTTATTTATTTCTTATCTGTGAGCTGAAGACGAGACAGCGGGGGAGGGGCCAGGTGGGAACGTCAGTGCACCAGTTGGCATTTCACTGTCTGCATTGGTTTAAATGATCTGCCGGTCTGACCTGACCTGTAGCCTACTAAATTAAAAGATCAGAGCCTTTGTATTTATTTTGTGACATGTTTATAATAGGGGGGGATGACTTCGTAGAACGGGAGGACTTCCAGGAGACAGCAATAAGAGAGACATTAGTAACAGACTTACTCACACGTCACACTATTCCCATGCACCTATGATTAGTGCATGAACGGAAACAAGGTTAACACACATCTGTGGAGTGACTGGATTACTGATCCCATCAGCCAATGCTCATGTATTTCTTTTCGAGGGTGACGATCCTTTAGTAAAACGTGTGTTCATGCAATTCCAAGCCCAATCTTTATTATTATGGCCAATTTGTTGAGATAGCCTTGTGATCATTGGGAGAGGGCAGCAATATTTTTCCAATGCAATAACTCAAACAGATCAGAGAACTCTGAACCGAGAGCGAGTTGGAGAGACGACATGCTAGAAGGTGAGGAGAAGGGGAGAGGAGAGGAAGGAGACGAGGGGAGAAAAGAGGAGAGGATAGGAAAGAAGGGGAGAAAATAGGAGAGGAGAGGAGAGGGGAGGAGGGGATAACGAGATGAGAGGACAGAAGGAGGGGAGGAAAGAGGAGAGGAGAGGACAGAAGGAGGGGAGGGAAGAGGAGAGCAGAGGGGAGGAGGGGAGAAAAGAGGAGAGGAGAGGACAGAAGGAGGGGAGGGAAGAGGAGAGCAGAGGGGAGGAGGGGAGAAAAGAGGAGAGGAGAGGACAGAAGGAGGGGAGGGAAGAGGAGAGCAGAGGGGAGGAGGGGAGAAAAGAGGAGAGGAGAGGACAGAAGGAGGGGAGGGAAGAGCAGAGTATATGAGAGCCAAAAGACGGAGGGGAGTGGGAGGCCAGAGCATATCGGTCAGACCGTTCCCAGGCCACCTTCCCACCACAAAAACCACCAGGAGCCCCAAGATGGTCGCCATGGAAAATGAAGGGGAGACCACCAAGCACATCCAACAAAGTAGATACACACACACACACACACACACACACACACACACACACACAGGTACAATATAAGTAGTATATATATAACAGGGCCGTAAATATGTGTATACAACACAGCCTCACTCACGTGCGCACAATGTTGAACGATGCTTCCCACAGCAGTTGAGTACGGACCCAAGGAAAGTTTTCGGTGCTTCAACTCTTCCAAGGAGAGAGTAGATTAACACACCATGTGTCGACATACCTTGAAAATGAACAGCACAATCATTATCTGGAGTACAGTCAATTTTCAAGTTCGCTCATTTTGCTATTTTGTGTCTAAACATTGACATTGTGTAGGGATTTCTGTGTAAGCTATGTGCATAGAGCCCGGAGAGATAAGACAGAAACAGTACAAAGTGTGCCGAGGAGAATCTGCATAGAGATCATAAGCACGTCTTCTTAGTGACAGATCACGGGGCCGGGTGGAAACACATTATGCAATATGTTGTTCTCTTCACAGACAATAGGTGCCAATGGGGAGCTTCCCGGTCTGACATTAACGTGAGTAAGAAAGCATGTGGCTCAGTGTGATTGCTCCTTCCCAACAGTGGGACCCATAAAACATCCCCTGACCCATTACACAATGTGCTAGGACCCCCTCTGTGTCTCCTTGGGTACACCTGTACACTGATAAACACACACACACACACACACACACACACAGATAATGAGGATGTTTCTTGGACAAAGAGCAAAATGGCCACAAAATGACACAATATGAGAACATATGCACTAAAACATTCATCTTCACTTCTTGTGCATCATGTCATTGTGTAAACAGGAATGATTCACATTGATATTGATGACTGCTGTGAAAGGCAAATCTTTTAGCTCCATCTACCCATTAGCAATTGTAAAATGACTCAGCAATTGCAAAGAAAGATACAAAGCTGGAGACCTTGGGTCTTGTTAAAGGCACGTCTTACCAATACAAATGGTTTTACTTTAAAATGGCCCCATCTAATATGTCCCCTTGATACATTGTTTTGTGTTAAGACAATTTCATAAATATATTACAGTATTCAGGACCAACCAGTTCATAGGGGATGTAATAAACACAAGATATAACACTAACCCTAAGTAGAATGATCATCTTGGGTTTTTTTTTTATGCATGGGATGCATCCTGGGATATAAGAAATAACCAGCAGCAGATTTAATTACAATTCCCATTTATTGCACATGTATTTACATTCATGATCAGACATAAAATGGATTAGTTATAGAATTGTAATTTAAAGATATTTGAAACATCGTTTCGATAGCCATAGGAGCAAATTTCCCTGTGGAATATCAAACCTGTAAACACCTTAAGAGAAAACCTGCACACGTAACACATAGGGAGGCTTCCTTAAAACACTGAGCCACCCCATAAACTAACAAGTGTATGCCTAAATGGGCTCCAACACCAACTTTACTCTCCTAGTGTACTCATAACAGCAAGCCCTGTTGCGTCTGAAATCACTTATGAAAGAAAAACAAGCCTTGGGATTGTGTATATTGTAGTCGCTTAACGGACGCTCTCAGCCTAAGGGAGGGTCCACGGTGAAATACCCACTCATGTTGGGCCTATTGGCCCTGTCCAACCATTAACAGGTGAAGGAGCACTTAAATCAAACCGTGTGACGTGACCTGCCATACAAACCATAAACACCTTTCTCCAGTAACATCCTCACCCCCCCCTATTCCTTCACTGAGCCCCTTCCTTTGCTCTAGTATTCTTCACACATCAATCCACACTTCTCTGAGCCGTTTGAGGGGCTTCCTCTAGGAAGAGCAACATTCTCCCCCCCACTGTTTCGACGTCCACAACTCCTGGCGTCTCATTAGTCCCTGGTCGAGGGTGACCAGCGACGGCCATCAGATGTGTCTGTGTCTGAACCCCGAGCCAGCTGCTCCTCCGGGGCAGGCCTTCTCCGAGGGGTGGCCTGTGAAGCGGAGCTTGGAGCCCGGCCTGTGACCCTTGGGTTCAGGGTAGATGGTTCGGAAGGTGAGATTGATGCGTGGACCCCGGTCATGGTATTCTTTAGCCACCTGGTGCTGTTGAACAGAGAGGCAGGGGGACATTTTTGTAGCTTTAACCTCAAACTTTTGTTCACGTCCATATGGAAAAATGGAAGTCTACTCTGAAACCAGCCCGGGACACAAGTACACCCCTCTGTGATGCATCCTTCTAAAGAGCTGCATGAATATACGTATTGATAGGGATCTGTTGTTAGTTGTAGCTGTTGTATTGACAGAATGTGTCTTGTGTCATTGTGCAAAAGCCTATCCGAGCAAGTTTGCAAAAACCCCTCTCTATACAACAGACAGAGGCAGAGGCATTTAGACAAACATCCGAAGGGAGAAAGTTTAGAAGCTCATGCCCTCAGTCCGACTCCATGCAGACTCTGGGTGGAAGCGCCCCTCCAACCTCTCCAAACGTCCACCGCGCTCTGAGTGGTCACTTTGAGAAGGGCAACCAGCTGTAACCCGGCTGGATTTCCCTCAAACTCTGACTTTAAGTGTTACAACGGAAATCCATCTACAGCTCTATACCAGCTGGTAACTGTAGCACCACAGCCCGTATGTTACGGCGGTTTCCAGAAGGAATGCCTGTACCAAGACTCCTAGCAGTAGGCCACAAAGTTCTTTAGTTCACTTCTTAGCAACAGAGCTAATGGAAAACATGCTGTGTTTATTAAGAAAATGTACAAATAACATGTGACTACATTTATATAACAGAAAGTCAGACTACTTTTCTCCCTAATGTTAACAGAAACAAATTGTCTCAGAGGAGGAGTTCAAGTGCCAAGTGTAAACCCTCTCAAATCCCCCGACAACACCACCACACTTCTGCATTGAGGACAGACAGACCCGGCTGAATATTTAACCAAACAATCAACTACCATTCAAAACGTCTGGCCTTAACTTATGTCTGAGCCACACTTCGTATTGGGCTGGAAATAGGAGACTTACGGCCGGATAGTATTTTCTTTTTTTCTTGAAGGTTTCCTCAAGGTTGTTGGAGGATTTAGGAGACCTCTCACTTAACTGTCCCCATAAAACACTGAGCTTCTCTGCCTGTCTTCTTTCTCACCCTGTCATGTAACACAATCTTTCCATTGCGGAACAGTTCCTGCCTTCGTCCTGCTTGCTATAACTAGCAGTATGCATTCAATACACAACATTTTTATTTAGAAGTATCCTCACCGTGAACATATACACTTTCTAATGTTAGGGAGGGGGATTTGCTTTTTGAAGAGGGAGCCAACAACCATCATAAACAATAATCAATAGGAACAATACACTTATCCATGTCAATATGCAACAGTTATTCATATCACATTGTTTGTGATATAAATGACTTAAAGATGCTTTTAAACGAGAATTGCATGATTGAATGCTTTCTGCCCTGAGAGAATCCTGTTGCCTCCCATAACTGACAAGATATTACTTATTACTGTATCACTTTAATGAGATGTACTTTGTTCAGTCATTTGTGAATAAAGAGGCTCACTGAGTTACAGGCTAGTTACATGAACCTGGTGACGGGTTCATGTGATGGTTCAGTGCAATACACAGGGCACAGGTCACCTCCAGTGAGTGGGGGGTCAGATATAGCAGAGAGGGAGATAGGGGAGCACTGTGCTTAAGGCATTTGACTTGCCATTGTGGGGCGTGGCTGTCTGTAGGAGAGAGAAGGGGCGTGGCTGTCTGTAGGAGAGAGAAGGGGCGTGGCTGTCTGTAGGAGAGAGAAGGGGCGTGGCTCTGTCTGTAGGAGAGAGAAGGGGCGTGGCTGTCTGTAGGAGAGAGAAGGGGCGTGGCTGTCTGCCGGAGAGAGAAGGGGTCGGGCTCTGTCTGTCGGAGAGAGAAGGGGCGTGGCTCTGTCTGTCGGAGAGAGAAGGGGCATGGCTCTGTCTGTAGGAGAGAGAAGGGGTGTGGCTATGTCTGTAGGGGAGAGAAGGGGCGTGGCTATGTCTGTAGGAGGGAGAAGGGGCGTGGCTCTGTCTGTAGGAGAGAAGGGGCGTGGCTCTGTCTGTTGGAGAAGGAAGGGGCGTGGCTCTGTCTGTAGGAGAGAGAAGGGGCGTGGCTCTGTCTGTAGGAGAGGGAAGGGGTGTGGCTCTGTCTGTAGGAGAGGGAAGGGGCGTGGCTGTCTGTAGGAGAGAGAAGGGGCGTGGCTCTGTCTGTTGGAGAGGGAAGGGGCGTGGCTCTGTCTGTAGGAGAGAGAAGGGGCGTGGCTCTGTCTGTAGGAGAGAGGAGGGGCGTGGCTCTGTCTGTAGGAGAGAGGAGGGGCGTGGCTCTGTCTGTAGGAGAGAGGAGGGGCGTGGCTCTGTCTGTAGGAGAGGGAAGGGGCATGGCTCTGTCTGTAGGAGAGAGAAGGGGCGTGGCTCTGTCTGTAGGAGAGAGAAGGGGCGTGGCTCTGTTTGTAGGAGAGGGAAGGGGCGTGGCTCTGTCTGTAGGAGAGAGAAGGGGCGTGGCTCTGTCTGTCGAAGAGAGGAGAGGGAGAATGGTTCTGCCTTGATGATCAGGTCTAGAACAAAATGCCCACCAGACCTGAACTGGTTTATTTGACCATAAAGACATGTTTCAGATAAGTGATAAACATTTGTTTATTTATAAAAAACGTAACAATTTGTAGTGTCTTTATTTCCCCTAGACTTCTCCCTAACTAGTGTTCACAATATAGGGATTATTAATGAGGGCCTATTTTAAGACTAAGAATGTAAGAGAACTAATCCATGGTGTGTGTGTGTGTGTGTGTGTGTGTGTGTGTGTGTGTGTGCATTTTGAAGTTGTAGAAGCAGAGACAATTGACAATATGGCTGACTGCCATTTGAGTGAGGGGAGATTGAAAATGCTCCAAATGTAAATCATGTGGTCCACAACTGAACCCCAACTGAAATGCATTCTCTGGCAAACTTTAATAACAATCTGTCAACTATGTTGCTGTTTAAAATCTCTGTTGCATGCTTGGTACTAACAAAGCAACTGGCAAAAACTGCTTCCTGGCAGAAGTTGAAAAGATAGGCTGTTTCAGTCCCAGTACTGTTATGTGTCTCTCCCCCTTTCCTATAACCATATAACTAATAAACCAGGCAGTCACATTACCGGAAGGAAATTATGACTTAGACAGAGCTGAAGTGCATTATTTTCCATTACCAAGACAGGCCAGAGTGGATTATTCCAGTTAAA
>NC_136942.1:12874944-12892444 GCF_949987615.1 Pollachius pollachius
CCCTTTGATCTATATGGTTTGTTCTTTCAGAAGCAGCATTTTGTTGTGCGTTATATCCCAGAAGAGAATAGAAAAATAAATACATTTACATTTCTTAAACAAAACATATAATCCACCACCACATTTCCGCTGCTTACAACAGCAGGTTATATACTCGTCACCATTTCTCTGTGTCATACATCCATCGTCATACAATGTACCACAAACTCCTGTACCAAACAAACTAGTATTTAGGAACAGAGGCCAACAATCTGTTTTGATTTCACCAGTAGAAGGTAAGAGTGGATCAATCTCAGACACACCCCGAGAAAAAAATATTTCTGATGGAATCCTTCTTTGACGGGATCAGAGCAGGACGAGGCAGTGGACTCCCTGCTAGTCGCTCTTCAGGCTCGCTCCGTTCCTCTGCTCCCTCAACCGCCTCCGGTTCAGGTATCCTGTGCGCTGCACCCTGTTCATCGCGGCTCCCAGGAAGATCACTATGTTGATGGGCACCACCTTTGTTGTGATCCAACCCTACGGAGAACCACACAACAAACGCTCCATTTTAACCAGATATTATACAGTTTTTCGGGATTCCCACTTAAAAAGTTGAAGTGACTCTCTCAAATTTCAATTCAACTTGGTCATTTGCCCAAAGAGCAATATGAATGTGAGCAAACGGGGTGAGAGTATAATGTGTAACAAGCACTGTGCCAACCCTCTCGTTTAAATACAACTGGCAGGGAGGGATGGAGCTACGCAAAAGGGAGTCAATTAGCTTTTTAATTCGTTTTTTACTGAAACTTCACAATAAAATGACAAGCAAGCCCCCCTCCCTCCCTACCTTCTGACCATCGCATTGCACTATATAATGATCCGACGCTATGTTCTTATACAAGCTATGTTAAGGCTTAGTTATGGTTCCATGTCCACGCAACGCAAGGGGGATACGGACCCATTACATCTTTGCAGACCCTCCTTGCGTCCACCGCAAGGCATACGTGTGGCTCCCAAAAATGATAACCTTGTGTCGAGGCGACGCACCAGTTAGGGCTGTAATTGGTCCGCTCACTATAATCAGACGCAGAACCAAAACAGGTTAACGACTGCGTCAAAGCGTGTGCGTGGTCATTGTGTTGCGTCGGCGTGGAACCATAACTGAGTCTTTAGGCTTTACGTCCGCTACGTCCGCTTCGTTCTTATACAAGCTATGTTAGGCTTTACGTCAACTATGTCCGCTGCGTACTAATAAAAGCTATGTTAGGCTCCATGAGTCCGAAGCATGAGCAGAGTCCTTACCATGACGGCGTGGGGGAAGTACCCGTTGGTCTGGCTCTGCAGGCCCACGGTGCTGAGCTCCGCCGCCACGTAGCGCTCTGGCGTGGGCTTGTCGAAGGTGGGCTTCTTGATGCGAGTCATCTTGGTGACCACAAAGAAGGGAAGCACACTCTGCAGGGAGGGGGGGAACAACGTGTTGGAAGGACAGACATTAATGATGAAAAATAATGTTATCAAAGTGATAACATTTTGATAAAAACAAACAAAAGGCATGAAACATTAACAAGACGAGGACACATCTGATTAGAAAGCCCATCCCCAATTCCAACACAATATCATTCTTATGTCACACAGCTCAACAACTTTTCTATTCAGGCAAAAAAAAACAGGTGGTGAAGACAATGTAGTCTGGTAGATGGTAGTGGCCAAGTGTATGGGTTTCCACCTGCTTTGAACAGGTAGGACCTATAATAACTTTAGAATGCACTGCTAAAATAATATCCTACAAGTCATTAAGTATAAGCCATTAACACTTATTTCACTTGTAGCCACGTATGTGGGGCTTCGACTTAGTGATTGAGTAGCCGGCCACCTCTGCTTGCCGATATAAGTCACTCAAGTCTCCTCGAGTAGAGGCATGGATTATAAAAGTTTAAAGTATCTGTTCAAGCTTTAAATGACTCCCTAACAATGAAACAATTTAGATTTATAGATTTATATAAGTTTTATAAAATCAAAATATGAATTGGTTTTGGTTTTAGGATATACTCATGTTACATGAACTGGACCAAGCAGAGTTCAACAACTTCAACAAGTCTTAATCAATCAATAAAACAAACACCTGGATGATGATGCCCTGTCGTCTGTACTCTTCCTGGAGACCCCGAGAAAAGAAGTCCACAAAGGCCTGGAGAAAAAGAAAAACGTGGTGAGAAACAGCAGACAAGACGCATCCCATCCCATGACAGACACACATCCCATCCCATGAAAGACACACATCCCATCCCATGACAGACACACATCCCATCCCATGACAGACACCCATCCCATCCCATGACAGACACACATCCCATCCCATGACAGACACCCATCCCATCCCATGACAGACACCCATCCCATCCCATGACAGACACACATCGCATTTTATGGGTTCAACTATTGTACTTTGTTAAGAGGGCACCGTAAAGAGAGCCACTGAATCAGCAAACACACTAAATACATTCACATATAACAATCTAAAGCTTAAAGGTTGGACCCGATACTCTGGACCAGTGTTTTTCAACCTGAGGTGCACGTCCCATCGGGATAATGCAGGTTGTACATTGGATTTTTTTCTTGAAACAAGTATAGTTAGTGTTTGTCTCTGTTTGTCAATGAACACACATGGAGCATAAGCAGCGTTAGTTACTTTATCTTTCCACTGTTTCCCTCTGGCCATGGCCTTCTTGTCATGATCATTTCGTATAAACGGGGCCCTAGCACTCTTTGCTCAGTGACTGCATGGCTCGTCATCTATTTGTTACCGTTTGCATACGATGTGGTCCACAGAAGGTCTTTCATGACAATTTGGTGGTGTACCTGAAGCCAAAGGTCTGGTACCATTGAACCACTGCTCCAGACACCATGATTAATGTCTGGAACAGTACGGCTCTAGCGATACTACAAGTGCCGACGGTGACCAAGCCCTTTGTATTTTGTGTGATGATAAAATAACAGTGGTGCCAGTGAAATGGGAGGACTTGGGGGGACCTGATGGAGAACCTAGGTAGGGCTGTTGGGCTGGATAACGAAGGAAGGGAGCCCAGGGGTCCACACCCACCTTGGAGGCAGAATACACGGTGAGCAGAGGCACTGGGTACATGCCACTGGCCGAGGAGATGTTCAGAATGACACCTTTGGACCTGAGGAGGTAAATACAAAACATTTGGACGGAGCACAGTGGTAAATAGGGCTGCACAAATCATACTTAATACTACATACAATATTTAGTACCTATTTGCTTTCAGAGCAGAAGCTACAATAATAATAATTTTTGGAGGGGGTGGGGGTGGGGAGGGGCTCAATTCTATGAAGCACGCAAAATGAAATTGTGAATTTGAAAAATGTTCCCTTTTTTTTAATTGAAACTCAAAAATAAGTAAATGGTTCAATATGTTGATGTAGGGAAGCACCAAACTAGGGTTACATCAGCGTTGCAGGTCCAATCTCCCTGAAACCTCAACGATGATAGGTCTACTCAATCAATGCATAGCTGTAATATCTCCAGCCATATCTCTACCTTAATACACAATATCAGACTCAATACACAAGTCTGTTATTTAATAAAGTGCTTTGAAAAACAAAGTCTCAACGCCTCGGCGCGAGTACATCGTACACAACAATGCGTGTGCACACAAACACAAAAGACAGAGTGGTGCTGGCGCTGGCACTGGCCGTGTGCGTTGCCATGGCAGCCTGTTGCTGCAGTGATGTAGCGGAGCGACGCTCCGGGCTCACACGGCATCCAATGTGCATGCAACGCTATTGGCCAGGAAGGTGGGTCACATTGAGGCAGCACAGCCAATCGGGTGGGAAGAGCACTTTGTGTGAATTGAAAGCTTGTCAGCATTGTGAACAAAGGAGCAGGAGAGGGGAAGATGGGTGTAGTGAGGGAAAAGCCTGGTTGTGTCTTTATTTTTTTGTTATTTGAAGTCCCCAATGAAAAGAGCTGGCATCCAGGAAGGCTCTTGGAAACTCAAATGGATCACATTTTACTTTTTGGGCATGTTTGGTCATGCCTCGATCTCTCATTAAATACACGCATTGATACTCCACTGCAGTCACACCACAGAACACCTAAACCATACTCAGCAACTCACCTTTCAGCCATTCTGGGAAGCACGAGGCGCGTCATCTGTTAATACAGACAAAGGAAAGATTAACTTTGGTATGAAAGAACACACGCAGTCAACGTTAAAGGAGAAGGAGGAATGACATAAAACACGAGGGACAAGGACACTTCAGAAGTGGGAGACAGAGAGACACCACACACACACACACACACACACACACACACACACACACACACACACACACACACACACACACACACACACACACACACACACACACACACACACAGAGAAAGAAAGAGAGGGAGATGTGGGCAGAGAGTGCAGACAGCGTAGGTGTGGTCTCTCTATGCTTTGGGAACAACTGCCATTTCAATCGTGAAGCACGTTAAAGAAGGAAGACTTAATCCTCACAGAACACTGGTTTGAAACGGCACGAGCTACACATTGTGAAAAGACATAGGAGAGGAGAGAAACTGCAGAAAGTATAGTGTGACGTGTGGTTGAGAAAAACAACTGACAAACCAAATGATCAGGGGTTGGGATCTCACCTGGCACACTGATGTTATATTGACGTTGATCATATACGTGATGAACTGAAAAATAAATAAACAGTGACAGTCAGACCGATTGTGTATTGGTCATGCCCACTAGTTGTATGCAAAAGTACAGTTATGGAGATTAAATAGTCATTTTCTGAGAACAATCAGGGCCAAATTGAGTACTCACATTGTCCAGATCAGGTACGTGAAGATAATACTCAGGGTATGAATAGGACACTCCGACATTGTTGACTGCGAAAAACAACAACAAAGCATTCACCACTATTGAAAACTATTTCAAATGTTTAACTTGGCAACAGACTAGATGCAATTTGCACCACCAGGTGGCAGAAAGATACAAAAAGAAAAACTAACTTCATAACCACACCTTGCAACCTGGATAGTACATCTTGCAAATCAAATAAAAAAGGACAAAGAGTCCCTGTTAGGATCCGCTTAAGGAGCGAATATTGGTATTGCCTAAACCCAAAATAACCTACCTGATCAAACAGGACAGCAACAGGCCAAAACAACACACATTCTGTGTGACAAACCCATCCAACACTTTTCATACATTTTTCTAGGCTGTCATTTTCTTTGAGCTCTCATGACGACCATCTCTTATAGAGTAAAGCTGCGTTAATAACAGAGGAACAACTTTTTGATCTTAAAAAAAAAGTCACCAAGTCAAATCACACGACCAAGACCTTCGGAAGAATTTGGCCAAGACAACTGAAGGATGGAACATTTAGTTCCACACTTTATCACAATAGTTCGAAAGTCCAACCCAACAATAACATGATAAGGCCTTTGAACAAACTTATTTTTCTTTTTGTTTGAGGTTGACAACAAAATGTTACTTGAACGTATTCCACTTGAGTCACATAAAAACAGGCACTGGTGTAGTCTGCGAGCCCCCTGTGCCATGGTAACCGCATGTTTCACAGAGCGTGTGACGCAGTGCAAAACCATATTCATGCATTCCTACGTTTCCACTGCCTCGGCCTGCAGGTTAGAGGAATAAGATGTAAAGCGTCATGGCCAAAATGTACCTGTAGCAGGAATTCATCACTGGTACTAGCGAGCCTATTGATGCTCTTCCAATGTAAATGTAAATTTGTTTTCTTTTCACTTGCTACATTATCTCTGCTCCTTCCTCATCTCATTGTTGGGTTTACGGTCAAATTGGGCCTAGCTTGGATATACTCAAAAACAACGACAAAGATAAACATTTAGATAAACCAAAAAGTCATGGTCAATTCTTTGTAGTTTGGTATTTGGACTAGACAAAGAGCCGTACCACATAGCATATCATGTCAGTGGAATGTCCAAAACAAACGTAAACTGCATCAGTTTCACATAAAGGGCTTTGTCTTTGCTTAATGTGTGCATGTTGTCTGCGCTTAACGTGTGCATGTTGTCTGTGCTTAACGTGTGCATGTTGTCTGTGCTTAACGTGTGCATGTTGTCTGTGCTTAAAGTGTGCATGTTGTCTGTGCTTAACGTGTGCATGTTGTCTGTGCTTAACGTGTGCATGTTGTCTGTGCTTAACGTGTGCATGTTGTTGGACATGAAAGCAAGAGGAATGCAGTCCTTACCGAGTACACCGATCTCCAGCCCAGCTAGCCCTACGTCGATCTTCTCATAAATGTCTGACCGGCCAAAATCCACTGCAATAGTCCTGGTCTCCACTTTAAATTGATGCTCTGAGAAAGTGCAACATTTTATTAGAAATCATGTACATCATGAAACTATTTTATGAACTCTTTCCAATAAATATATTTTTCTCCCAATGATATTTTTTTTTATTCCGAATTGGATACTGGTGCATAACAGAATAACTTTATTAACATTGATCATGGTTGAAAACAGTCCAACAACAAGGTGTTACAACACTGCAATACCATATTCCAACAGGAGGAGGCACCTCATACCAAAAGATGAAGAAATCCCTTGGCTGGTCTTAAGAACAGTCAAAAGACTCTTTGGTCTTATGGGTGAAAATTAGGACGAAAATGCCTCAGATGCAAAGTCCAGAATATGTATTTGTATGTGTAAATGTAAATGGACAGGAGTACGGCTTTTTAAAGAAAAGGGATAAATTAGGAAAAAATGGATGTGCTTCGGAAACCTGCATCCCCATCTCCTTGGGCTATTTTTAGCTATTTAAAAACATCAAGATATCCGTCTAAAGTAGTGCATGGAGAGAGGCTGGCACCAGGGAGGGCTAACCTAGGGCTCGTGCCTCTCTGGTTCTGCGGGGCTAATTGTGAGGAGACAGCGTTTGGCGTGCTACACCCTGCTCGTGACTACCTGCCACCCCCACCCCACCCTCCTCTGGTGGATTTGAAGCACGACAGGGGGAAAATTACTCGATGGGAGAGATCCAGTGGGGGGAAAAATGAATACAAGAAGAACAAAAATGAAAGTCGTGAGGGGCATTATTTGAGATGGGAGGGGGGGGAAACCTCCATTATTTAAAGTCATAGCCCTTTTCTCATCCACGCTTTCTTACTGATCTGGTGTAACCTGATAAACCCTACCCCGTTTCTCTTGTCCCGCTCATGTTCACTTTACGTTAACATAGAACAACATGCTCAATTCCTTGAGATTTCACATGTTTGTCCAACCTTAATTGCCTCTCATTACTTTTTTGAAAGGGTGAAAGAAAACAAAGGCGACTTCCCTTCTGGGTTAAGGCGGAAAGGACTGTGCATTTGCGCACACAGACACACACACACACACACACACACACACACACACACACACACACACAGACACAGGTCTCTTACCGAGGGACTGCGCCACGTCGTCCAGCTTGTCCTGCGAGCGACTGATCAGCATCATGGAGAAACCTCGCCGGGCCAGCTGGAACAAAAGAAACCACTTACACCTCATGACATCGCAGGGACAGAGCAGCTTCAAGACTAGCAAGGCCCCATGGCTCAAACTCATGAGCAAGGTCTCACGCATGGGGAGCTTATGGTGAACTTGATCTGCATGAGCATTAACCGGGTGGCTCGAAGTTTAACTTTGCTAGAGGATGTTCAATATGTTTGGTACTCAACTCAGAGTTTTGACCTACTGCTCAGAAGTTATTAACACCTGACCTTGATTAAAGCACCACTATCTGGCTGATCAGAATCATTTTAGTTTGAGAAGCATTCCACGGTGAAGATCTATGAACGCGGAAGCTTTTAGCAATAGAGATTCTACAAATATAAATTTGACCTGTGAAAAACGAGGTCCGCCGCTATGACCTGAACATACGTGCTTGCGTGCGTTTGTGCGAGCGTGCGCACCCATGAGTCACGGCGTTCCCCGTGAAGGATACGGATGTGAGGGCTGCCCCTCGGACGACTCACCTCTTCAGCGTAGGACTTTCCAATGCCATCGGTAGCCCCCGTCACCACTGGAAACAAAGACAAGCGCAACAGGTCAACACACGGTTCGGTCCCCCTATATGATGACCCCATATGATATAACATCAACCTCAACACTGGCTCCAGCCACCTCCTCTGTGGCAGTACCGGGGCCACACCCAACCAGGTCGGACCACAGCTAACAGCAATTAAAATGACAGAGATAATAAAGACCCGGGATGATGACAGGGGCCACTCTGCAGTGAGGCATTGGGAATGGCGGGTAAATAAACGTAAAGGTAAGTGGTATCAATTAATGTAAGGGAGGATGAAAAGAAAGCCATCAAGTAGTTGTGCTGAATGCTTAAGCTAAGGTTGTGTGACCAGGAACTCCTTGCCAAACCAGGCGAATATATGCCGTGTCCAACATTACAAGTTGGCTTTTGACTCATGCCAAGTGTGCCTTTACACGCCTTTAGGTGGTGGCTGTGTTAGGCGATAGAATGAACATATAGGTCTAAGCCAAAGTGAGGTGGGGTTTTTTAAGCGCTCCTTCTACCTTGTGTAGAGGAGAAAATCTATTTTTAAACATTTATTGTCCCCCCCACCTCCTCCGCCAGAAAATAAGAGAGAGAGAGAGAGAGAGAGAGAGAGAGAGAGAGAGAGAGAGAGAGAGAGAGAGAGAGAGAGAGAGAGAGAGAGAGAGAGAGAGAGAGAGAGAGAGAGAGAGAGAGAGAGAGAGAGAGAGAGAAATGAACAAGCTGGTGGGGGGGGTGAAGAGAGGAAAGGAGAGGAGGCAAGTCAAGAGAGAACACAGGAAACAAAGAAGTTTGGGTGTGGGGCGGTGGTGGTGTGAAAGTGAGGGGGACATTTTGGAGGTTCACGCCCATACCAATCAGTCAGTTCAATCAATCAGTGGTGCATCGTGAATACATATTCCTATCAAGGCACGTCGAATAGAGACACAGACATAGACGGAGACAGACACACACACATACGGAGAGATGGAGACAGGCCGAGAGAGAGGGAGAGAGAAAGAGACAGGATGCTCGAGAGGTGGTTGCTGATGACGAACATGGAACAGAAGAGGAAGGGGGGGGGGGGGGGGGGTGAGCTGGGATCCTAGGGGCAGCTAAAAATAGAACGGGAATGAAGAGAGGGAACGAGAGAGCGGAGGGGGAAAGGACTGGGGGGGGACAGAAGAGCAAGGGAGTGAATGAGAGTGCTGCGCAAAGTCAAATGAAAGAGAATGGAGGAGAAAAAGGGAGAAAGAGAAAGAGACCCTTGTTATTTTTAAACCTGCTTCTCCCACGTATTAAGAATGAAAACCCCTCGGCAGGAAAGCCTCAATGGGCGTGCAGCCGCTACCAAACCAGACTACAGCCCTGCGCAGGGAGATACCACCGCCACCAACATGGGGGAGACATTCACCGCAATGTTGAATGATGGAACAAAGGCTGGATTTTCAGTTTTACATTCAAACAAGTCTCCGCTATTAAACAAGCGCCTTATGAACGCAACAGTGAACAAATTTAAAAAAAAAGAATGAGTTATGCACATGCTTGACACATGATCCCAGAGGAGTTGTCTTGGAACGCCTGTCGCGATGTTTAACACATTTTGTCGCCCATGTCCCAAAAACACATTCCCTGTGTACCTCAGCGCTAATGATCCATGATGCAAACCTCTGCACTGACCCCATTCCAGCCACCCGTTTCAGAACACACACACACACACCCACACGTTATCTGTACACTGTGTGTGGGTTGTATGCCTTCCTTGTATAAATATTACAGAAATAAAAGGACACAATGAGGCAAGAAGGGCTATATCGCTGATCGATATGCAATGGTATGGAAGCCCAATGACGGTTCCCTTGAACGTGAAGTACAGATGGCATTTAGCGGTTTCTATTGCAGTTGGTTCTGATGCGCGCCACGTCATTCTACAACAACTAAGACTTGATGCGTTAGGTCCGACTGCAGTGGATTTCTGAACTGTTATGGTGTTCATTTTGATGGAAAGTAGCGTACGCTCCTTTGATAGGACCACCGCGACAACGCTTTTCTTGGATCAGCAGCATGCATCTCTGGTACACCGATGCTGGGGGCTCAAGTGTGCTGTGCCTTTGGTGTGCGTCACATCCAGAACTCTTGGCACAGCTCTTCTCTCCTCTGACCCTCCTCCCCCTCGCCGCCACAGCAACGGAGCAGCCCCTGCCTGCTCACTATTCCACGGGTCTAAAAAAAGCCGGGACGGGTAAAAATAGCAGTATGCCTGCACTGCCTCGTCCGCGCTGCCTGCCTGCTGCAGCAGCGGCGGCGGCGGCGGTAGCGCCTGACGACCAACACTAGCCCTCCATCACCATCGCTGGGCACCACTGCACACTGGCCCTCCAGAGCCGGCTTACTGTGTATTGGAGACGCACAGCAGCTCTCCTGCAGGACCGCATGTTCCGAGCCAAGCGGCTTGGCTCGGAACATGCGGTCCTGCAGGAGAGCTGCTGTGCGTCTCCAATACACAGTAAGGGCAGGGGGGTGTGTGAAGCCGTACTATTATACTGGCCATGATGTTAACCCAAACATCCTCATTCAAAAATGTCCATGTAATATGGGAGGAGGACATAAGGATGACCTTCATTAAAAAGGCACCAAATTTGAATTTTTGCTACGCCAAAAACGGCTCAAAAACCCAAAAGGGGGGGGGGGGGTGAAAGCTTGACAACAGCCCTCCCCTCGGATCCTCCAGGAGAAGATCCTCGGTCCTCGTATGCTCCCGTTGTAGCGTTATGTAATCTGTCGCACTCCTCGCTCACCCAGCAACCAACGGCCCCTCCCCCCCCCCCGAACAGACACACACACACACACACACACACACACACACACACACAAATGATTAAAATCGACAAGTTCTTAGATACTTTGATGGTTTACACTAGACAATGGTGGATGCAATTGTCCCAACATGGCCATATTTGAAGAACTTTTGCAATAAGGGGTTTGATTGCCGTTGTTCCAGGACACCACGGTTTTCTTAATAATTAGAATTGGGAGAGGGAGAAAGGCTGAAGACTGTCACTAGGCAGAAAGGTGAATGAGGAGGAGAGGAACAGAAGTGTGTGTTAGAGTGAGGTGGTGGCAGAACCAGGAGACACAGGGAGATGGAGGGTTCTAGGAGGATGAAGGCTGGGTCTTTTCCGACGGTGTTGTTCACTGTTGAATTAAAAAGGATTATAAAAAAGAAAAACATTAAAATTGGGAGGACTTAAGAACCGAATTATTATACGTTTATTTATTTAGGACAAAAGAGTTTGGAGGGGAGTGATTTCCTTGAGACCCAAAACCTGAAAATGTACAGATGAAAAGCTGTAAGCAATGAACTCAGTGGCACTATACTGGGAGACACCTGCCGTTCCTGGGTTTCTCCACCAGAGGGCTCATTCAACAAGAGGTAATGTCACTCGACTGCAAAGGAATCCCTCAGAAATCCCCGAAACTGCTCTGAATCCACTGCGGCTATCCTGCACTACCAATTACACAACAAATTACAATCGAGCTGCATGCTTAGAACGGCGGGGGTTTTGTTAGGTCATGAGACTTCACTGGCCTAACAAAACTAATAAAACATTCTGACAAGTAAGAAAACTAAGATTTAACGGTCAAGGTGTACTTAAAGACTGAAAACATTTGATGTGATGACAGAGTAGAAACATATGCACTAAACTAAGCGTTGCCGCAAACGATGAACAAGGGTTCATGGGTTAAGGCATCGCTGGCATGTTGAAGTCACTGTCTGTCTGTCTGTCTGTCTGCCTGCCTGTCTGTCTGTCTGTCTGTCTGTGCGCGTGCGCATGCCTATGACTGAGTCGGAGTGAGCAGAATCACGCCATGCGCAAAGTGATCAGACCTGCATAACTTGCCCCCCTCCCTCCGTCACTAAGCTTGTTCTAATCGTACAACGGCCGGCGTCATTGTAAAACCATGACCGCGCGAGAGAGGGACGGGTTCGACTGGTTCCAGGGAGTGGCCTCACACCGTTAAGACACATGAACTGCTGTGGAAGTTCAACTTTAGCCTAAACTCCAAATAGGGGCCCGTTTATCGTATGTGGCCAATATTAATACACATTATTTATTTAGCAGACGCTATTGTCCAAGGCGACTTACAAAAAGGGTAGATATAGTGCGCGCGCCCTTCCAACAATACAATGTCAGCCACGACCACCTTTTAGGAGAGGGAGGGGGCGGGGCGTGTTGCTATGGTTTATCAATGGACGATGAAGCGATGCGTTACCGTGACTCACCTGCGCGGGCCAGTCACCGGAACCACGCAGCACAGGCTGTACTACGCATTCCGATGGGTTCTTTTGCGTCATACGTGTACTTTTGCAACACACACACACACACACACACACACACACACACACACACACACACACACACACACACACACACACACACACACACACACACACACACACACACACACACACACACACACACAAAAGAGGGGGGGGGGGGCGGAGGAGTGGGTCAAGACCTGCCAGACCTATGCTTATGAGCCCTGTCTGTTCATCAAAAATATACGCTATGTATCTAAATGGTTACCTCTTGGAAGCCTTCATTGAGTAGTTTCAATTGTTAAATACATTGATAACTTCCAATGCTTGTCCGTGGATAAACGTAAAGAATTTAAGAAACGAAAAGGATGACGTGCACCACAACACGACTAGATGGTTGCATTTAAAGTTGAATTGTGAGGAAAAAAAAACCTCAGTGTCACATTTATAAGGCTTTTCCTAAATTGCGTAACACGTGTAATAGAAACCAATTTCAAATGTTTCCAGCCTATGTGCTTGAACGTATAAAACCAATGTTTCATCAACATTACCGTCCAATGATAACATTGTAGACGTTTAGGGTATTGGAGTCTGGGGGTGAATGGAATATAGGTCTTTGTCCAACATCACGGGACTCATTTGGTTCAGTTGAGTGCTACTGGAGAAAACCTCAGCCTCAATAGGACTTCTGGAATTACGCATAGCCTGCGCAATTTGGGTTATGTTTCATCACCAATATGGGGCAAGGCAATGTCGTGCTACAACGTGGGTGAAGATGCACCCATCATGGCATGAAGCGGCGACGGCTAATTGGGCTACGAAGAGCCATTATCCCCTTTAGTTAGCCTACCTGCGCCTGTTACGCAACACTCCTTGAAACGAGACACAAAAGTGTCTCACAACGCAGTTTCCTCGCACATTGCCATTAAGTTGAAAGGTGGAAAATACAGCAATTAGGTTCACCACGTCGAATGAAGATCTCTTTTTTGTTCTGCTTTTTAAAAGTACGCCTCCTAAGCAGGATTTGCATTTCATGATAAATCTTGCTGTGAACTCACCTGCCCATTTGCCAAGCTTAGGAGAAAGCAGCCCTCCATTTCCCAAAACCCAAATCCGGATCCCAGAGAGGAGTCTGTAGAGCAGCCAGAGAGCCAAGGAGGCCACGGTGAACGCGCCGACCCACATCAGCGGCGTCTCGGCCCGTCGCAGCACGTCCTCCACGTTATTAGGCGACTGCATGCTAGCGTGTTTAATAGTAGCCTGTGCTAGACACCTCGGCTCCTAGATAAATATGGTCTGGAATTGCCAAGCTGCACGGCGTTAAGAGTGGTCCCTTTTATATGGATGTTCTTCTTCTTGTAGCATCACACAAATACATAAACACCCCCAACTCCCTCAACACTTGTCTAGCCTGATTTTTAAAGCGCGCCGCCCACCACCTGCTCTATAGACTCCCGGCGAACCCTCCTTCGTACCACATTGGCTACGGAACCTGTCCAACAACTCACGTGTCCAGTCGTTGGGCACATTTGCATGTCAATCAAAGAAGACACGGATTCCCATTCATGAAATAGGGCGGGTCAAAGGAGACGAGGATGAGCTTCGATTGGGTAAACATTGGGGCTGCTCGCTACCGGGAGTGTGTCATTGGTGTTGGCTGGAACAGGTATTTCAGCTTGAGCGATAGTATTACGACCACCCCCCCTCCTCTCGAAACCCACGCATTCGGAGAAAAAAAAGCTGCCCACTCCACTTTATGAATGAAAGGATGTTCCCATTGGACATCTCTTCCGAGAGGGACCCTCCCTTTCATCATCTATGGGAACGAGACAGAAATGGTTAAAGAAATAGTCGGGGCGTCACACTGCTCTCCAGATATGACTCATATGTGTCTAGCTGAGGTCTGCTTCGCCGCACCATTCGTCCCGCAACGACTGAATGGGGTTGCGTATACCCACTAGTTAAACCCGTTGGTGCGCCCTGGATCTGCCCATAAAACGACAACATCCATAATCCACCTGGCTAGGCTGGTGGTAATCTCGCGATACTATTCCAAAACCGTGCATCCCTGTTCTAAAACATTCAGGTGTATTTCATGTAAAAATATATGCACCAAGGCAAGAATTTTGCAATTTGCCATCGATTTATTTTGAATACATTTACATTCCAGGACATTCGAATATGTTTTATGTTTTCTAGCTCTGATATAGCTGTGTGTCACCATTCGTTTTTTCTAGAATGGTGCGCTTCGCTTCTCCCAAACACTTGGCTAGGTTGTGTTTTTTTTACCGACGTCCTAGAGCCAAGATAACCCGAGACTAAACATGACATACAAATCAAACAGAGCTCTTTGATACAAAGTATATCCTGACATGTGCTCAGCACAGGTTGAAAACTATAAGAACACATTCATATCATACCAATGAAAATACATAATACAATATATGTTTCTTATGTTGCGTTGAGACTAAAGTCCTGATCACTTTCAGTCACATACAAACTGACACACATCGATTGTGATGTACACAAGCTCACCAGCTTTTTTGGCGTATAGGACGACAATTCAATGAATGACACAATTTATCTCATGTATATTTGTGCAAAAATATACATGAGATATATTTGTTGTAAAATCCATCAACAAATAGTACATATTTGACACACGAAGCCATGTTAACCAGGGTGTCCTGACCACCCAAAAAACAGCACAAAATAAAGTTGCGTTGCGCGTAAAAATAAAAACTATTTCTAAAGGTTTGCATCCCTTGTCCACACAGTGAGGTCTTGCATGAGGTCTCCCAGTCGACAGCTGGAGAAGAAAAAACAATAGAGAAAACAATATTTAATTTAGTCTGTTAACTGCAAATACGAACTAAACTCACGGGTGGATTGTGTGAAGTACCCAAAACAAGACATGGAAAGGGAATATTACTGAAAACAAGTATTTTCAATGATAATCTTGTGCTTCACCTCGGCCTAGTTTTGAAGCCTTTGAAAAGCAAACATCTCGTACGAACACGTTAACTGCGATTGCGAATGGAAAGCACTTGTTTCACGCCTTGTTCCAACTATCCCCTTGCTCTGTTCTCAAAGAGATGTGTGGTGTAAAGATCAGAGTAACAGGTCACAATTCCTATGGTTATGGACCTTGTTAATGCAACACACACTTTTCAACGAGCTTTCCAATATTTTAATAGCACAATTTTAAGATTCACTGTAAAATTCATATGTAGGCCTCATGAATTATTATGTCCTACCTGCAATTGAACCGGAGAAAATAACATATAGCTTTGTTTTGTACATTTACATAAAATCGGACGATGCGTTTGGACGTCCCGTTAACATTTCAGCACCACAGCTCTGGACAGAGACACTGAGCCGGGCTTCAGTCTGTCGTGTTCCTGCCTCTAAAACATCCAATGTTACTTTCAAATAACAATTTTCTACTCAGAGTAAGAATAATTACAGCATCTTACGAACAGTATCTCTATAACATCTCCAGTAAAATCAGAATTAACATTGTCATCCAAATTGGGACTAACAACAGTAGTCTGCTTACAATTGTAGTTTGTGACAATGGCTAGGAAATGTAGTTTACTGTGCAAATTATTTATTATTTATTATTACGATATAGCACTACAATAATTATCTATTTTATAAAATGTACTGCAGAGGGAGTAAAAATAAATCCAACATAACATACTTTCTCTCAACAGTACAAACCCAACCCATCTACATACCAGCATTAATATTTTCCCAAAGTGTTTGCCAAGGTAATGATATTGCAATTTCCAAAACAATTCAATCCAAACCTTTTCTAGGTAAAGCAGCAAAAACTGTGTACTAAAAATGAACATGTTAAAATGCACTTTGATGAAACAATATATTTCCCTTAGGCTATAAGAATCTGTGAGGAGTATTACAGTTTCAGTTATTGTGTGTGTGTGTGTGTGTGTGTGTGTGTGTGTGTGTGTGTGTGTGTGTGTGTGTGTGTGTGTGTGTGTGTGTTCCATAATCACCTGTAGCTGTAGGGGATCGAAGGCAGACACGCACTGTGGTTTGTCGTTACATTGCGTGTTTGTATTAATTCTGAAAGATAAAAAAACACAGTACATTTCATCATGTCTCCCCCTTTTCTTGCACTGATAACATACCATAAGGCCAGTCCGGCACTAACAATGCAAGGGGACAGATTATGTGAACATTTATGAACTGTTGTCTTAAGAAACACTGCTTCATCGATAGCTGTCAAGATGTACCTTGAAACATGAAGTACCCATTTTTGTAACAAAAGTTTGATTTGATGATTCAAACACATCAGTGGTATTGCTATTAAAACTGATCAAATAAATTTAATTCAAATACAATTAAACATATACCTGTGCAGTGTTATAGGCCACAAGATTTGCCTAATGTTATTTAAATACATGACCATTCTCATTCAGAATAGAAGTCAGACGTTTAAGCTAACAAAAGACATTAACGCTTATGTTTTCTGTAAATTAAAGAACTACGTTAAAGTATACACACAGAAAGGTTTTCTGTGTGTTTTGTTTGTAGTTTTCCACATTTCAAAGTGAATTTGCTCCACCATCTTCTAAAGGTTCCTTTAAATACACAAAATGGATATTTAATAAAGTCACATTTTGATTTACCGAACAGCACATTTCACTACCATTGAAGCATGTTTGTGTCTTATATGCTATACACATACACATACATACACACACACACACACACACACACACACACACACACACACACACACACACACACACACACACACACACAGACTCCGGGATTGAAGCCTGCATTTATTAATTTGCATTAGCGCCTGTTCTTTTTTTACATCACCACAATACTATGTTTATGTTAAACAAATTCAGAAAAATAACCTTTTCTTTATATCCTATTTCTTTGTATCTTGTATCCTATTTATGCTAACAAAATCACCACTGAGAGACTGGTGTTGATTTTGTTAGCATAAATAAGATACAGAGACTGGTCTGCTTTTCTTTGGTTTAAATACACTCACATTTAATGTATTTTTCTATCTCAATCTTAGTTTTTTTCAAAGCAGTACATAGCACAAAGGCCTAGCAGTACACACACATGTTCATGTGTGTGTATGGGACTTTTAAACATTTACAAGGTTCTGCTATGGTGT
>NC_136942.1:12894944-13094944 GCF_949987615.1 Pollachius pollachius
CACCCATCTTGTCTATGAAACAAAACATGGCTCTAAAACCAGACTGTGTTTTTCTCTGCCTTCACCTATCAGCTAAAGCTGATCACTCAGACATTTTCTCTACAAAGCTGTATGAGAAAAATATTTGGCCATTTTCTTATTGAAACAAGTTAAATAAGTAGTGTTGGGTTCTACCTCAAGGTTGCACAGATACGAATTCATCACCAAATGAAGCCACACAGAGAGCTGGATGTCATGATACATTTGTAAATTTGTTGTACATTATGGTGGCTAACATACAATGACAAGCAAATGTGTTATTAGCACACAGGATAGGTTTGATTGCAGACTTAGAGACAGATTGGTGGATGGAAGGACAGATTGACCCGAAACCATGACAGACAGTGTATTTAAATTATAAAATGTACCTGTAGTCAACTAATAGCAGAAATGCCTATTATTAATGTCTATTAATATTATTTAGTATTTTGAGATATGTTGAGTGTGGTATCTGTGTTCAAGCTAATTTGATCTTTTTTAAAGATCAATTGTGTTTCAGTAAACAATCATTTGCAAAGGATTAAATCATTTGGTAACAAATACTGCTATATCATGAAACAGTTGGACATTGTATATTGTTGTTCATTAATGTATTCTATAAAATTGTATTATAATTATTCTATTTGTCTAATAAATTTGCATACTCATAGACATAAACTCCTACAGACATACACAGAAACACAAACCAATTCATAACACACATATGGCTAACACACAAGGGTGAGTACAGTTGTGCAATTGAATCCGGGTGATTTGCAATGACATTTATAATGAAAATGATATAACTAAAACTATATGTGCAATAGAGAACATTATGTGACACAAAACATGACTAATAAAGGACTTCTACAAATTATTTTTAATGAATTTGTTTTTTAAACTAATTCGAAAAATGTATCATTACAAGACCCTTTTTTAAATTATACAAACAAGAAAGAGTATATTACTGCTTATGAAAGGCATTTCTTGTGAATTGTATATTATTCAGGCTATAATTTCAGGTATTTATTTGGATTTATTGATTTGGAGATTGTAAAAAAAAATGTAAAAAGAAAATTAAAGTACAAATCAAGATGGAATAATCTTCACAAAGTCTGAAGTTTGTGAAAGCTGAACATTACTGAGAAGTGAAACCATTACATATTTCATTAAACACTTAAGTTATGAAATCATTATCAAGAATTAGGCTGACCAAATATGTCTCAAAACAGACATAGCATATGTGGTAAATTAATGCATTTTGTTTGTTGTTGTTGTGTGTCTCTGGAGTTTCTTGCCCAGGATTAATAAAGTAATATCGGATCTGTCTGTGAATTTGTTTAAAGTGTCCATATATGTGTGTGGCTGTATATACAGTGAGAGAGAGGCCAGGAATATTACTTTCTCAGTCAAAACACTAATAATCATTCGAATAAGAATAATAACTATACTTGTCATTATTATAATATTAATCATATAAACATTATAATAATAATACAAATAATAACAATAGAATTGGTTTGTGAAAAGAAACAAGGTTCAAATTCTTTGAATACTTTGTTTACAAAAATAGCTTGTTGTGTGAATGTATATGTGAGAGAGCGAGAGAGAGCAAGGATAGGCGTATGTGTGACAATGAGTCAAAGAGTGTTAGTAACGTCATCATGTGAGGGAGCATGCAATCGTGAATTGATACATATGTGCATGGTTGTGTGTTTGTGAGTGTGAGCGTGCACATGTGTGTATGTGTGTGCGCGTCGGAAGGAGCTGATGGAAGGTGTAGACTGCTCTCATTCATGATTCTGTGTCAATGAGAATGAAGAAGTGTATTTTTGTTGTGTTAATTCTCTATTTATCTCTCACACACTTCGGAAAAGTAAAAAGAAGCTTAGCTTCAACTTATTTGAAGTTTTTGCACTAACAAACTATCACAGAAAACCATTTTAATAACAGTTTCATTCAATTTGAGTTGTGGACAACAGGCTGAGGCCTGCAGCCATAATAGATTTCTGAACTAAAATGAATAGAAGAAATGAATGGAAAGGGCCCAGGGATAGCAGACCCAACTCCGAAAACGTAAGACTGGGCCTTCCCAGGGAGCGACTGTGGCTTATCTCTAATTGGAGTAGATTACTGTTAACTCATGCGGCACCACCTAAACTGGTCCGGAGCCCGTTGTGTACACACTAATGAATCAAAACTAAACATCTTAAAACTAACTAAAGATTAGTTTTAAGATGGATTAATACTTGCTTCACAGCCGGGGGGGAAATCCAGGTGCAACTGCAGCACACATTTTAAAGCAGAATAGGATAAATAATGCTAAAAAAATAATAGTATGTGAAAATGACCATGACGTCTCCTAATAGGGGAATATGAAACTGCGAGTGTCTCTGTATGTCTTTCTCTTCTATTTCACACACTCTGACAACACCCCAGACACATGCTTTTGACTGTGTGTATGTGTGTGTTTGTGTGTGTGTGTGTGTGTGTGTGTGTGTGTGTGTGTGTGTGTGTGTGTGTGATTAAGTGAATGCATGTGTGTGTAAGTGAATTTGTGTGTGTGTTTGTGTGCAAGTGTGTGTCCACCATCCCATATATTAAGAGTTGCTGCAACGACATCTCCTATCTCTTCGTGTCTCAGTGTTTCTGTCTCTCCAACCACAAACGTCAGAGAACGAGGAGCTAGTCTACTCACAGTTCCTCCACTCTTCAAGCTAAGCAGGGCCCTTCCCCGTGTGCCTTGGCCCCTCATGAGGTCTTCCTCCACTGACTCGAACCCAGGCTTGGACCTCTTAGGAAAAAAACAAAGAATACTTAGAAGTCATGCAATGAGAATGCCATATCCAATGAAACGGAAAAAAGATACATTTGACGAAAACGCCAAAAGGTCAATACACATTTTTTATTTTATTAAAATATGTGTTTATGCATTTTCTATTTGTGAGCTTGGAAAAAGCATTCAGAAATAAGTATTTAGTGTTCATATTTAAGACAGCGTATTTGACAAGATCCGGACACTCCGAAAAGATTCATAAACTGACTGTTAACATGATCATTCATTCATTAATTCATTATATTCTGAAACTCCCATTAAATGTATACCACATTCTTCATTATTATTTTTATTATTATAGATAGTGGTAGTTCTTTATAAATGTTAAACTTTTTAGGATTTTAGGGGCAAGGAAAATGATGAGAATACACTGGTCTTGTGATCTCAAATTGGCATATTAATATTTACAAAGTTTCTCAGTCAAAACAAGTTTCAGAAATAAGTACACCACAGACTTTATAGGAGCGGATTTCTCTATGACCACAATTGTGAGATACAACATTAAAGTTATTAATTATTATCTTCTGCAAGATCAAGTATCCTAAAAAGTATTGTGTAATATTATCTTAATTGTATGTTATTTTACACTATCTTGACCTCATCATTTGCATATAATAGCACATTCCAATCTGAATGTGTAAAGACAGGGGGGCAAATTTGGTGACATGTGGAGTAGGAGTTGGACAGCTGTGATAAATAAGGCGTTTTTTTTAATTCATCTGAATTTTAGACAATTTTAAACTCTTTAAGGACCTGCAGACACTCCTGTACTGTCTGCACCTCTCTCTTCCTCGATGTCCCTATCTCCTCTCGTGTCTCTGTTTTTTTCTCTCTCTTTCTCTTTCACTCCTCTCCTGATTAGAAGATGTAAACATTTTTTTGACTTGGTCATTAATGTTAAATAATTCAATCAGTATCCACAGTTTTAAAATTGTTTTTTTTTTTTCAAATTGGTTTCACATACTTTATTTTCTCATACTTCCAACTTATTAAGCTTACCTTTTATTTTACCTCTTACTATATTCTACGCTGTCCATTTTTGAGTGTCTATATGAATGGCATTGATTTCAAAGACACCATGCTAAAAATATATGTTAAAATACTTGTTTTATATCTACTCTGGAATAACACTGGAGGGGGAGGGACCAAGTGTATAATAAAAAAAAATTGGACATCTCCCCCCTGTCCCCCTTTACATTTTGCCAATGTGTTCGTGCTAAAACACAGGAAACAGGATGGGCTCCCAAGCTAATCAGACTCCCTTCAAAGCACTGGCTTCCAGCTTCCCTCGAGAAAAGGCCTTAATATGAGGTGGAGATGTGTGAGGTAACAGGTCTGCCATTGGTCTCGTCCATACTCACGGTGCAGAATGTCTGCATGAAAGAAAGTTAGCATTTCTTTCAATAACTTGAACATTTGCATTGAATAAGTTGAGTAACATTTTACGTTGTATTTGCAAGTGGCCACTCTCAGTTAGCATCGCAAAGGCAAACGTTTGCAGATACACAACAAAGTCTTAGTTGACAAATTTTACTGGATTACGAGTCATAAATATTGGTAAATCTATCTTAATCTATGGAGGGAAGCTGTCATTTTTCAATACGTTTTATGCCATACAAAACCATTTGGGAGCAGCAGTATCTGAGGATATACCCATGTTGTGTTTGAAGAACCATATCCCTTACTGTTCCTAATGAGCGGCTTGGGGATGGCTTGAAGGCAGCCAGAGCGTGTGTCTAGAGCAGTTGGGTGTTGTGAGTGTTCATAGTGGCTAGAATGCATGCAGGCTGATGCATGCAACAAAGCATTCTGTAGACAGACAGACATACAGACGGACAGCTAGACAGATCAGCAGGTTAAGGTAGACAGACAGATGGACAAATAGACAGACTGACAGACAGACAGCCACATATAGTAAGACAGACAGACAGATCGAAAGACTGGTAGACAGACAGCCAGGTCGACAGCAAGGTACAGGTAGGCCGACCGACTGGCAGAAAGACTGGCAGACAGACAAACAGGTATATGTAGATAGACTGAAAGAAAGACTGATAGACAATGGTTAAGTTGTATCAAGAAGGGGCGACAGACAAAAGCCGGGGTGCTATTGCATAAAAGAGAATGAGAAATGACCGACAGCTAAATAGAGAGAGAGAAATGTGAGAGGGACATGTGGTGAGGCCGTATGGAGCAGAACGTGACATGCAAACTGAGAACAACCCAAATAACAACTTAGAGAAAGAAAAACACAGAGGAACGGGTAGGGGCAACACAAAACTATACAAATTTTCAAAACACGAAGGAAACAAATGTAAGCTGAAATACTGTAGGAAAGTGATGTATACATGCACGTACATCTGTGTGTATGTGTTGGAGCACGTTTTTATTCAAGGACAGTGTATCAGGGTGGGTACAACTGCTTGGGCATGCATGAAACATTTCTAAAAATAAATAAAGGATCTGGTAGAATAGAACAAAGCATTGTGAAGTGTGAGTCACGACCAGAGAGAAATAGGTGGTGACGATGCCCACCCCCCCCCCCCCCCCCCCGCCCAAACGCGCACACACACACACACACACACACACACACACACACACACTCCACCACCAGAAGCCTCCTTCTGCTACACCCCACCCTCATCCACGCCTTCCTTTCCTACCTCTCTTTTATTTTGAGACACCAAAAGAGTTTAAATTTCGGTCTGTGCGACTTTTCAAGAAACAAAAGCAAAAAAGCCAGCATATTCTATTAAGTTCACTTAAATTTATGTTGATGACATCTTATTTCCAATAAGGTGTCTTGTGTTGAATACAGAAGCCATACTGCTGTATCCTATATAATGAGCTGGATACCATGGAAGATTAATATAATGTTCATTCAGGATAATAATAATAATATTAAGATGAAAGAAGTGCTGTGTGGGTGGGTGTGTCTTTGTACACGTGTGTGTGTATGTGTGTTTGTGTGTGTGTGTGTGTGTGTCTCTGTCTGTGTGTGTGCGATGCGTGTGTGAGTAGGTGTGCATGTGATCAAAAATCAAATTCAAACTGCGTGAGCTCAGTAGATTCCCTACCAGCATTCAGGTGGACTGCCCAAAAATACAGACGTCCACATGAGACATGACAGCATGGTATTCTGAAAATGAAAACACATTAACACTAACAGATGCTGATCTTTCAGTATTAATGAGCAACGTATGGTCAGGTCACCCAGTGGTTGTATAAAGGCTACATCATGCCTCTATATCATTTCAGACTGCTGGTTTGGAAAAGAACAAGGATTTTATGGATGAATGTAATTTAGGATTATGGGCAGTATCTTGTATTTTAATAAACACCTTCCAATTCTTTGCCATACTTCATTAAAAACTCAAAATGAGCTACCTCTAAATTTAATTTAACCGTTATATGGTAAACTGGGACCTTAAAGATGTTGGCATAAATTTCCCACCATCAACTAATGTTATCTCTCACACACTCGTACTCATCAGAGGTCATCCTGTTTCTAATGTTTTTTTTCTAAATGTAACTGAAACAGATCTATGCTCAAAATCCCTGAAATCTTTGAGCATCCACATCCATACATTATGTTGTGAGTTGAGAACGCTTTGGAACAAGGTTAGCTAGCAAGCTAAGTGTATTTTTTCACAAACCAATCAATACTGCTACGTTTTACAATACTAATATCCTGCCCAACTTGGAAATATGCAAAGGTCATTGTGTATTATTTTCAATTGCATGCTACTTTATGGATGCTTAGGTGTTAGTGGGCCCTTAATACAGTATTTGAAGACATTCAAGAAATTCAGCCTTTGTGCAGAATTACAGAATAACATTAATATGAGTTCCCCTAGCCTGCCTATGGTCCCCCAGTAGCTAGAAATGGCTTTAGGTGGAAAACGAGGACTAGGTACCCTGCTCTGCCATTGAAAAATGAAAGCTCAGACGCTCAGATCTTGAATTTGGCCCCATATGTCGTCATAAGGGGCCAAGTTACCTCTCCTTTCTCTGCCTTTCCCTCCCAGAGAATTTGGCCTGCCAATGAGACATAAGCTTTGACCGTGCGAGCGCCACATGTGTGAGTGTGTGTGTGTGTGTGTGAATACACACACTGTAACGCAAGTGTTGCTATTTGGATAACCGTTCTGCTGTTGGTGTTATGGCGCATAACGCGTCAGGTTCTCTGACGTCTCTGGTATTTCCACAATGAGACTCGTAGTGGCGCTAATCTCAGCCAATGTTGAGAAGGAATTGGGGGAAATTACCTTTGACTTCCTGAAGTACATGAACCGTGACATGGAAGAGAAAGGGATTGTTGCCCGCCGCGAGGCACCACCGCCTCGGCGCTACCCGCTGCCCGCGGGCAGAGGGGCTCCGGCGGGAGACAATCGCGGACAGGTACCAAGGCACCACCGCCGCAAGGTACCACCACCGCGAGGCACCACGGCTGTGGCGCCTCGGTGCTGCCCGCTGCCCGCTTCCGAGGCGGTGGTGCCTCGCCACGGGCAGAGGGGCTCCGGCAGGAGACAAACGCCAACAATGCCTTTCTCCTCCATGACGGTTCAGTCTACTTCAGATTGATGTGGAAGTGGAAGAACCAGAGACGTCGGAGAACCAGACGCAGTCATTTGAGATTCATAATAATCGTCTGGAGGCGCGCACAGCTTTAGACCGTGATAATATACATTATATGATATAGATATCTATGTATAATATGATATTATTTAGATATAGAGCTCCAGGACTCCCGCCGGAGCACCTAGTGTTCTAGAATAATTACAGAACACGGCCAAAAGCTTTGTGCGCCTCCGGATGATATTATGAATCTGAGCAATTGTGAAAAATCCACTGTAAACACTAGTGCATGGTACCGTGGCCGCAAGCTGCTCAGGGCCACACCCCCACCCTCCACCTTGACCCGCCTCAAATAGCGGCACTTTGTGGAAAGCTGTAACAATCCCTTTCTCTTCCATGTCGCGGTTCATGTACTTCAGGGAGTCAAAGGTCATTTCCCCCAATTCCTTCTCAACCATGGCTGAGATAACCGCCACTATGAGTCGTTGTGGAAATACCAGAGACGTCAGAGAACCTGACGCGTTATGGGCCATAACACCAACAGCAGAACGATTATCCAAATAACAACACTTGCGTTACAGTGTGTGTATTCACACACACACACTCACACATGTGGCGCTCGCACGGTCATAGCTGATTGTCTCATTGGCAGGCCAAATTCTCTGGGAGGGAAAGGCAGAGAAAGGGGAGGTAGCTTGGCCCCTTATGATGACATATGGGGCCAAATTCAAAATCGGAGCGTCTGAGATTTAATTTATTCAAAGGCAGAGCAGGATACCTAGCGCTCGTTTTCCACCTAACGCCATTTCTAGCTACTGGGGGACCATAGGCAGGCTAGGGGAACTCATATTAATGTTAAATTTTCATGCCATTGAGACCTTAAATATGTAAAATTGCAATTGCCTAGATTTGTAACTCTTCTGAGGGATCTTCTTGAGTTTGTAGTTAGTGTAGTGTAGTAGTCCATGTTCAAAAATCCCTTGCTTGCAATCCTTATGCCATATGCAGAAGCTAAATTAAGATACATTTTGGGACCTGATGTAAACTATTTTATTCTATGCCTTATAAGACCACACAATATTAAAGCTGACATTAGTACCTCATTGGATAACATATCTGTAGTGCTTACAAGAGGTCTGATGAGTGGTCAAGAAAACACCAGATAGAGTTGTATGGTTCTGATATAAATCGGACCCTATAGGCGTGGCTTCTTTATCATTCAGCCAATACCATATTTACTTGGGTAAATCTGACCCTATAGGCGTGGCTTCTTTACCATTCAGCCAATACCATATTTACCTGGGTAAATCTAACCCTATAGGCTTCTTTACCATTCTGCCACACCAATATGGACTGAATTTCTAGCTGGATGCTTCACGAACCCCCTCCAGAGTGCATGTCTGTTAACCTTGTATCTCCAATATACTACATGTTGAACCTTTACCACTCTTCGAGTCATACGTAGCCTTGAAACCACGATACCAGAGTCACCAAAATACCGCTTCAGAGCTTCACTTCACTATGAATATGTTAATATATGGTATGAGTAAAATCAAACATAAGCACGTTTTAAACCATTGCCAGCGTAGAAGCTATTTGGTTTGGCCAATCAATGTTAATAATTAAATTAAAATATGTCTGTAACAGATGGTGCAACCAAGACAGCCAATGAGAGAATGAGAATGGACTTTCCTGTTGCCTGAACCTAACTCTAGCTAGACTCCAAAAACGTACGTAACGTAGGCCTACCTGACATTTGCCTTCTTTATGGGGACGGACAAAATCATAAATGTCGTGGGGATCTGCAGTGGTTGAACTCAAGGGTGTTTTTTTCATGCCATCATCTAACGTTGGACCTTGAATTGTTTACCCGTCTTGGGCGGTATGATAACTATCATACTTTTT
This sequence comes from Pollachius pollachius, assembly GCF_949987615.1. Taxonomy (NCBI): domain Eukaryota; kingdom Metazoa; phylum Chordata; class Actinopteri; order Gadiformes; family Gadidae; genus Pollachius; species Pollachius pollachius. The sequence goes on from NC_136942.1 coordinate 12,904,279, forward strand.
TTTATTATTACATTTTTCTTAACTCATCAAACTAAATGGGGCTTAGCCCAAAAAATGGCTTTTGGGTCTGTGGGTCTTTTGGTACATTTTTAGATGGAGATCGAGATGGAGATTTGAGCTGAATTCACTAAACAATTGTATGATTGATATAAACACTTCAAGGAACATTCTCTCAGTCTTTTGACCATGAGTCCACTACACCCCTAGACAGAATGGACGCTTACGTTTCATATAAATTTAAAACTGATAGCACAACCTCAAGCAAAAAAATACATTCTCTCTACAGCATGAAAACCTCCAGTTTATATTGCTGAACATATATGACTCACAGAAATATGTGATGAGGCATGTACCATTTTAAGATATTTTTCAGATGCTGAAACAGGCTGCATCTGACGTCATGTGTTATACGGACGTAAACTTCGGGAAACAGGGCATATTTTATTCATGGTAATTCCCCTTATCAATTACTTGCATAGTGTTAGTCCCTAATAATGTGATATATAAATGACTTACAACTTATTTTGTGTAACTTTTTTCAAACATTGTCATTCAGTTAACGTGACAACGATTTTTGGATTGTCCCTTTGTTAACATTGCAACATTCAGGTATTGGAGAAAGTCAATGCGTTAATCGGTGAGTCAGCAGGGAGTCGTTATCCTAAAACCTGTGATTAAGAAGGTTGACCTTGCTTGAACGAGGACTGTAAAGGACCCATTGTAAGGAAGAAAAGGCCACGAACCATAAAGTTTAGGAAGTAAGGCAGTTAGTAGCCCAAACAGATCTGCTCGTCTATCAATTGAGTGGAGATAGCCTTTAAGTTCATTTGTGGACATTGCCCTTTCTCCTTGACTACCAAACACGATCATTAGACAAAAGATTTGTATAGGCTGTCCCCACATGCAAAAAAAGTGCAAGAGTAGGCCCACGACCCTAACTCTTCAACATGTCGGAGTACAATTTGAAATCACTACATGACAACACCATGCGGCGCCGTCAGCCATGATCGACCTCCCAAATGCCATTTGAAAAGGGATTTGACGTTGACGTCATCTCCCGCCAACACTTTTAGACCATGCAATTACCTTTGGACGACCGTGTTTCAGGACGATAGGGAGGGGGGTTAAGCCCCTATAGCTCCATTGCTCCTCCTTTACATTCAAAACGGACTTCGCTTCTTTTTGTAGACAATCTGGAAGCATCTATGATGACGTGATCGTTTCAGTCGGAAGAAGGTCCCATTAAGTGGCTCCATTTTAGTCCTAAAACAAAAACAGAAAATAAAGAGTGGAATTAGGCTTAATAGACTGCCAGTGTATCTAGGCAGCCAGTGAATCTGCGTAGAGCCAACATTATAGCAAATACAAAACGTGTTTGTGTGTGTGTGTGTGTGTGTGTGTGTGTGTGTGTGTGGGGGGGGGTGATCGCCTTATTTTGCAGCCACGTTATAATCGTGAAGGTAGCAGATGTTGGCTTTTAATTTGAGGCCACTCGCTCCAGGGGAAAGTGCGGACTTCAGGAGGCCACACGTCGTGCGGGTCCCGTGGCGAGTCCTTGAGTTTGCGTGAAAGCACAGATCCCTCATTGGGTCCCACAATGGCTGTGGAATTGGAGGCCTAGTAGGTTTATCCTTAAAACTAAAATCGGTCTAATTGGTAGGCCTCATGGTTTCTGGTTCATTCATTTCGAGTCTAAGGAATATGGTTCACATTTCAGGTGCGTGACCTCATTGATGCTGCTGCTGACAGCTACTTTGTAAGCCTTGTTAATTGTTAAATTGGTTTATGGTAAGTTAATGTCTTATTTCTCTACTCTGCTACCTCATAGGCCTATATACCCGACTCCTATGAAGCAATATCAAGTGAGTTTTACGTAGATAACTACTCGGAAAAGGGTGCTTTCGATATCCAGTAGGATATTTTTGTAGGCCTATAGTTAGCCGAAAGGTAGCATTGGTTATTCTATGTCATTCCATTGCTGTATTAGTTGACCATTTTGATATCGTGATTCTTACGTTTAAAGCCACTGACCATACGGGTATCTGTTTTTTTTTTTAAAGTGGAAATTATAGGCCTACACGTCGACTGTTCGACTTTTTGATCCAAAACAAGAGTCAATACGCACATTGTTCCAAACGTACTTTTAATATGACTTCTCGTCATCGTTTTGCATTTTTGAACCGTATTCGGATTTGTTTGAGTGAAGGGTACGGACATCTTGGGGGTTGCCTTTTATCACCCTGAATGGGTCACACAGATTCACGCAGACGGAGGTCCCAGTACAGGAGCGTAGAACAGAACCCTGGTTGAGGTGTGTTACTACTGGGAGGTAGTCAGTAATCAGTGAAATGGAAGCACGTGTAAACTGTTTGTGCGCGGATTGACCTCATTAAGAAGAGGATGCCCAGACAGGCAGACAGTCGGAAAGCCCCTACTGGCGGCGTGTTTTCCATATCCCTCTCCACCGGCTTTTTCCTCGTGCGTTTTTAGTCTATACACGGAATATCAACTTTTGGCCACAGGTGTGTGTGTGTGTGTGTGTGTGTGTGTGTGTGTGTGTGTGTGTGTGTGTGTGTGTGTGTGTGTGTGTGTTCTCACACCCATTGTAAACACACACACACACACACACACACACACACACACTCCACACTGAATGAAGTGACTGTTTTCCCACGTGCAACTCGCACATTCCAAGGGTCCGTGTTTACGCGAGTCGTTCTCAGGGTCAACCGTCACCGTGGTTAGTGTGCAAGTTAGGGGCGGGCGGTGGTGTACTGGGGGATAGAATGAGTTATTGGCCTCACATTTCTCAACTTTTGCTCTGACATATTTTAATGAACCACAAGGAAATTGTATTTTTTATGACACGGGAACCAAGGTATATAGAGGAGACGCGGAGATCCTGTCAAAACGACTATCCATCGAACACACTCCGACTAAGCTGAACAAGATAAAAGAGCTACGGGTGAAACGAGAAAAGGAAATCATCGCACATTATGGAAGAAAACAAATGAAAAACAAATAAAGAGGGGGAAAGAAAAGCAATCGCTGGAATATTTTCAAGATTGAACGAAGTGATGCCCGTCCTCCAACGTCGGCTCGGCACGGCGCGCGCGCCCTCCGCGAATGCTTTTTGGGGTAAGGGCTTCCCAGCTTATTAGTTATGAACAGCAAGCCCAGACCGCAAAAAGATTCGCGAAGGACATATCGACTCATGGTGCTCCGCCGATTGCGTGTGGTAGAGAGTAGTATCCGTCCAGAGCAGTGACAGCCTTCCGCGGGGGACTCCGCGGCGTTTCTCGGGGTGATTGTATCCAGCGAACCCGAGGCGAGTGGTCCTCCAAAGCCCACTGCCACCGAGAGGAGCACAGAGGAAAAGGAGCGGGTTATCTGACTGCAGGACTACTCTACTGCTAGCTGAGAGCTTTTCCGTTGTGTTGGCTGGATTTGAATCCCTTCTCCTCCTTCCTGATAGTTTGAATGATCCACTCTCTCTCTCGCTCCCTGAGCTGCCTTCTCCAACCCCCCCTTCCCCACCCGCGCCCCCCTTCTATCCCCGAGGTTTTATTGGATCCAAACGCTCGGACGCGTGCGCAAATGTGGTCATTTTGAAGTTGTACATCACAGCCAGCGAAGGATTTGGTGGTGTTGTTTTTTTAATTATTATTATTGCTCTGTATTTAGCGTCCTTCGTCCGAGATGTCGCCCTAAAGAATAGGCTGGCTCCTGCCTTTCGATGGCTCTGGCTAAGGAGGGAGCCAGCAGTAAACTGCTCGCAATAAATAGAGAGCAGCGAGGGATCCTATTGGAGCAAGCGAAAACTCGTCATCGACCAATCAGTGTTTCGCGCATATAGGGACCCCCCTTTTTTAAAAAAGAGAGAAAAAACATTGCTAAATAAATGTTGTCCTATACCAAGAAAAGTATATGGATATAAAAATATTAATGAAGTAGAAATATATTTACATTGATTAGACACAAATGTCTTTTATGCTTTTTTGTAGATTCAGAGGATGACACGAGATGCTGTTGCATTGAATATAACTTAATATAAAGCAGTTTCTTTGTAACACGAATCGATGTATCTTATCAATAGAGACTGTCTACTACACACTATCGAGTAGGCTAAGTGAGGACAGCGATAGCCGTTCACGGAATGACACAACAACACTGAATGAATGAACGTCAGACTTTCAAATGGACTGCCAATATAAGGATCTTCATATCGTTTGAGGTAAATACAACTTTACAATCAACCGGTTGAAAACTTTGCCACATACTAAAAACATGTAGAACATGGTGAACCTATCTTTTACGTTGCACACACCGTCTTAGTTTAATCGATGATTAATTTAAGGGTAAATCCGGGTCCATTTAGCAATGAATGGGTAATAACTCACCTTCAGTTATTTTCTTTTAACTGTACTTGCTTTGCTTCTCATATCTTTCGATACTTGCTGTCCCATGAACACCTAAAGACACCTCTCTCCCCATTTTACTCCGTGTACTTTATACACGGAGACCTTAAAGCCCTTTTGGTTCACTTTCCCTGTTTATTTCTCCATATAAATATCCCCAGCTTCCCGCGAAAGGTCTAGTCGAAAGCCACACCCCCTTCCCCCCCCCCCCCCCCCCCCCCCCCCGTGGGTAGGTTTTAATATATATTGTGGTGGTCTTTTCATTTGCGACCCAGTCAGTCACGACTCTCCCCCACCGTCTGCGCTGCGCATCGTCTGCCTCTCCTGACGCAGCCAGCCTGGCGCGCATTACTCACTTTAGCAGTCACGACTCGAGAATCCGTGTTGATTTCCCCCCGAATTAACACGGCCGCTATTCAATGATACGATGCTACTACACCGAATGTCGTCTTTCATCTTCGCATTGAAGCGTTTCACCAAAGAAGGAGGAGGAGGAGGAAGAAGAAGAAAATAGTGGCTTTTTAGGGGGCATTGGTCGAATTTGCAGTCGGGATTTTACGTGACAAATACAGCCACAGCAGTCGTTCATGGTTAAGTTATAATTCGACTCCTAGACTACAAAGTAGCCAGTTTCGTGCAACATAAATGTTCAGTGGTTACAAGTGATTTGCTGCTATTGAGTCGCGCAACATACATCTGCAAACTTCCCCCTCTGTGTTGACCCAGGCGTGCTAGTGTCAGACTGGTAGCCTACCGGATCTGAAAAGGTAATTCCTTTGTCGTTCAGCGTTCAGCATTTGGGCAAGAATAACCAAATATAGGCTAGAATTTGACGCGACCCCCTCCCCTCAGGCGCCCTCCCCCCCCCCCCACACACACACACTTCCCCACCCCACCCCAGCTCCCCCCCAACCCATCCTCGCCACTACACGCCAAACAACGCCTAGTTATCGTTGAGTGGTCTTAACAGAAACACCACTTGTGTCTGTTGACGTTTTTCTGCCGTCGACTCGAGACCAGATTTCGTGCACACGTGAGAGGCGGTAGAGATCGCGCGATCAAAGTAGGCTATCATTTCACAAACGCGGCGACTCGTTGTAAAAAATAAAAAAAAAACGAAATGGTGCATGGCCTTTAGATTTCAGAACAGACCGAGGTCGTATAGGAAATAGTAGCGCAAAAGAAAGAAACAATGTGAGTGGAGTATCGCGACCCTATGCCATAGCGACTCTCGCTATTACTTAGTGCCTGTTTTCTCGATCGGGCATACACCACCACGTCTCCGGGCAAATCCCATTGAATAGATCAAGTCTAACTGCATTACTTAAGCCAAATATGTAAACGTTACGTTCTATTAAGCTTTAGAGGTGCTGGACCACTCAACCCTGGTTCCTGGACCACTAAAGCCTGGTCCTGGACCACTGGATCCTGGACCACTATCCCTGGTTCCTGGACCACTAGCCCTGGTCCTGGACCACTAAACACTGGTTCCTGGACCACTAGCCCTGATCCTGGACCACTATCCCTGGTTCCTGGACCTCTATCCCTGGTTCCTGGACCACTAAACCCTGGTGCTGGACAGCTCCCTCTAGCTGGTTCAGCAGCATGGCTGCTGGACAGCTCCCGGGTTTCCCCGCGCAGTGCGCGTGGCGCTGTGCTCTCTGTGCCGCAGCAATAACACTCCTCTCTCCCGTTACACCCTGTCTCCCCTTCTTCTTCTTTTCCTTGATCCACCTCCTCCTCCGACGCTGGTCTCTTTCAATATGGGCTCTTTCAAAAATAAGACAATAAAGATACAATTGGATATAGGAGAAGGCTTGTTCCAGGGCTCCGCATAAAAGGATTCCCCTAGCTTTCCGTTGAGCCGGGAGGGGAACAACATAATACATTGGTGATATAGACGCTCAACAGCGCCACAGACAAAGGGAGTTTTACACTTGCTGATTTACCCCCCAAAAAGGGAGATTCCTACTCGGACGAGGCGTACACGGGTGCTGGCTTTCGCACGATGTCGCTTTAAACATGCCAGGGAAGCCAGGAGTTGCAGTGTTTGCGTGAATCCTTGCGGCTATACGAGTATTGGAGAAATTGAGCAAACACTGCAAGGCACGGAACTATTATGGAGCATGCAATAGGCGATCACACACAAACTGCAAGGAAATAGAAGACTGAGGCTGCAAAATGTGCTACTCACCAAAGTGGAGGAAGGTCTTCGTTCTGAAATGAGAAGAGAGATAGAAATAGAGGAGATACTCAATGTTTTATTCATGAACGACAGTAGTAAGTTGAATCGGGGAAGAATGCATCAAAGAAGTCCTCCGTTTGTTATTAAGAGTCCACGTTGGCTCCCTTTATATACGAGTGATTTCCGTCTATTTCTGGCGCACGATCAAAACTCTCGTTCTATTTTTAGGTCACAGTAAGAGGGGGAAAAAAAACACATTCACGAAGGCATCGGTGAGAAACGTTACGTGAAGTGCATGTAATATAAATTAATTTTGCCTCGCCAACTGTGCAGAGAAGCAATTCCCTCCGTTGCATCATTGCAGGGTTTTTTGTTCTTTTTTTAAACCAGTGTGCACCCGATAACACTAACACCTTCTCGCCATCTGTAAACGATACTATAAACTCCCGCCAGTTGAAATGTGTTACTCGTAGTCTTGACAATATGATCACAATAATTGATGTCTTGTCGCCCTCTTCAGATTCTTCTCGTGCCTTCTCGGTGCCATCGCAACTTTAGTCGACCGAACTCGTGAACGTATTTCGGCTTTCCAATTAGCAATAGCTCGAGATTGGACCGAGCATACATTGGCTCGACGCTTGTTGCGTTATTTTCTTTTGGTCGACGGAGCACTGTAAAAACCTAATAATTAAAGCTTTGCTGACAAGAAAGACGGCTGGACGGCTGCGTCAGTTACTAAGCATTGACGTCACGTTTAGATTCTCCCACTTTACAGCCCATGGCGCGTGATTAAAGAAATTGCCTTTTTTTCCACTCTGATCAGAGCTCATGAAATTTGCAAAGGAATATGAAAGTCAAATAGGGATAGAGAGAGGTACACGCGTTGTGATATGGCAGCAACCCACATATTTAACCTTACTTGGATTCTGGAAGCTCCGGGTTTCCTTACACCAGCCACCCCCACTCCACCGTGCATCTCTCCCTCTCTTACTGATGTTGTGTCTGTTGTGGAGGGGACTTTTTCTACGCGAACCATGTATTTGGCGGGCAAAACATTCTTAAGGAAAACATTCCAAAATGCGCTCCATTCACTTCACCGAGCCCACGTGCCAGACGCGAACACACATGGAGAAGACTCACGAGAAGCATACAGTTGTCAAGCCAAAATAAACCCTCTCAACGTTTTCAGACTAGTACACTGAGACACACATCCGTAGATGATATATCCACAGAGATATTTGCCGTCCAAGTAGTATGTATGTGTGTATTTGTGTATGTGTGTGTGTTTGTGTGTGTGTGTGTGTGTGTGTGTGTGTGTGTGTATGTGTGTGTGTGTGTGTGTGTGTGTCTGTGTGTTGGCGGTGTGTGGCGGTGCAACGGAGGGTAAGTAATTCACATTCAATGAGTGACAGCTGGATGTAAAAGTCAGGTCTGAGAAGACAAAACAGGGCGTCGCATCGCTGGATTCTATTTTTATCCACGCCACTGTATGTCCTCGGCTGTCGGCGAATGCACGTAGGAGGGCACCGCTGGCCACAACACTGCTACTCTGGAGAGAAATAGGCCTGGTCCCTCTGGGGGATCTGGTCTCACAAACAGTTTCTAATGCTTTCTCTCTCTCTCTCTCTCTCTCTCTCTCTCTCTCTCTCTCTCTCTCTCTCTCCCTCTCTCTCTCTCTCTTTCTCTCTCTCTATCTCTCTCTCTCCCTCTCTCCTTCTGTCGCTCTGTCTCGCTGTCTCTCTCTCTCACTCTCTCTCTCTTTCTCTGTCTCTCTCTCTCTCTGTCTCTCCTTCTGTCTCTCTCTATCTCTCCCTCTCTCTGTCTCTTCTTCTGTCTCTCTCTGACTCTCTGTCTCTCTGTGTGTGTGTGCGTCTCTCTCTCTCTCTCTCTCTCTCTCCCTCTCTCCCTCTCTCTCTCTCTCTCTCTCTCTCTCTCTCTCTCTCTCTCTTCTAAATGTAATGGGCTAGGCCGAAATAAAGGGGCTAGGCCAATACCTAGTACCTGCTACCAGAAGCCCAAAATCAGTCCACATGCAACAATTTCACTTGGATGTTAAACCTGATCAAGGATGCAGTACGCCAGCTGCTCCGCGTGGTGACGACAAACTCAGCTGGAGAGCTCAACAAACCCTGTTACAAACAGCCTAAACAAATGATACCAATAGTCAATTCGAGCTGTCTCTGTGTTCTGAACAGGCTAAATGCCTACAACCGCCTTTCAAACGACAGTATTTGTAAATAATGACCTGAATACAGACACACTGTGTTTCCCTGTTGTGTCCCCCTAACATTCTCTTTCTGTGAAAAGAGAGAGATAGGGTGACAGCGAGAAGGAGAGATAGGGTGAGAGGGAGAGAGAGAGAGAGGGAGAGAGAGCGAGGTCACACAGTTTATAGCACAGCCTATATTGTCATATATTGTCTATACAAAAGTGTCCCACTCTGAGAGGCTTTTGCAGACTGACGGCGTAATGACACACTTGCCTTTGCTTCATTTCAACTCTTTCTAGACTTTACAGAATACAGACAGAGCAAAGGTTGTCAAAGGACTCAAAAAAGAAGCCTAAAAAAATTCCGCCTCTAGCGTCAAGTCCGAGAACAAGTCTCACCATTGCATGTGTTTGTGCCGTCTCCGTGGGAGCCTAAAATGTGACAAAAAAAATGGTGGGGGCAGAGTTGGGTTTGGGAGGTGCGGGGGTGAGTGTACCATTGAACCACGTGAGCCAGCGAGTACCTCAAGTCGTGCCACTGAGCCAACTGGTACCAAAGGCTAGTTGTGATTCACTGTGCTGGAGTTGATCATTCAAACGACACGGTGTAGGTCAAAATCGTGACTTTCGTTATAGATGGGACTTTGTTGCCTTGAGTCACGAGTTGAGTCTATTGTTCACCCTCTCTCTCCCTCTCCCTCCCTCTCTTTCCCTCTCTCTCTGTCTCTCCCTCTCTCTCCCTCTCTTTCCCTCTCTCCCTGTCTCTCCCTCTCTCTCCCTGTCCCTCCCTCTCTCTCCCTCCCTCTCTCTCCCTGTCTCTCCCTCTCTCTCCCTCTCTTTCCCTCTCTCCCTGTCTCTCCCTCTCTCTCCCTGTCCCTCCCTCTCTCTCCCTCTCTCTCCCTCTCTCTCCCTGTCTCTCCCTGTCTCTCCCTCTCTCTCCCTGTCTCTCCCTGTCTCTCCCTCTCTCTCCCTGTCTCTCCCTCTCTCTCCCTCTCTCTCCCTGTCTCTCCCTCTCTCTCCCTCTCTCTCCCTGTCTCTCCCTCTCTCCCTCTCTCTCCCTGTCTCTCCCCCTCTCTCCCTCTCTCTCCCTGTCTCTCCCTCTCTCTCCCTCTCTCTCCCTGTCTCTCCCTCTCTCTCCCTGTCTCTCCCTCTCTCTCCCTCTCTCTCCTTGTTACTCCCTCTCTCTCCCCAGGCCATCCAGTCCACTACTCTTGTGTACCATCGACCTGCATTGACGTCATTGCGTCATTAGGTATCTCTCAGGAACACTGACTTTTAAATATGGTGTGAATGAATTCAGAGGGCTGGGTCAGGGAGCTGAGATTTAGGGAACACTGCTACCCATAGTGCAATGGGGAAAAGCATCTTCAATGTGGCGTACGTCCTCTAGAGCCTGTGGCCTATGACCTCTGGAGCCTTTTATCTGAAAGTGTGCCTTTGTACCTTCTCCCAAGAGAAAGCCTTTATCAGCTTGAGTGACACAGGGTGCCTTTCATGTCAATTTAGAAATTATTTTTCAATTCATCATTAGTTAAGTCTTAGTGTGTAATGCGTCCACAGCATATGTTTCAGATTGAAAGGAGGTTTTTGTCTCTTAGAGGTTACTGCCAGGGGGCTGTCCATGGTGCTGGTCCTTAAGGACGCTCCTCATAAGTAGAGAAACACACATGGCCCATCACGTGGGAGACACGCAATGCTATTGGTCTTGTAGCAGGCTCATCAACCAGCTGTGTTCTATGTGTACATACACCGACTGATAACTGAATATCAATCATAGCTATTATTGATTATTATTGACCAGAACAGGATGGTAGTAGACATAATCGGAAAGACACAGTATCCAGTGGGTAAATATAGATCAACAGGAGCGAGAGACAGAGAGGAAAAAAGAGAGAGAGAGAGAGAGTGAGAGAGAGAGAGAGAGAGAGAGAGAGAGCGAGAGAGAGAGAATGAGGTAGAGAGATGGGCTTATATCAGGTGACTAAGACATTTCAACTATGGAAACACAGTCACCATGTGTCTCCATCATAACATAAACACCACGGTCTGCCTAATCTCCAGCTTGCCATACAACCTCCTCCAACTGATTACATGGAAATGAAAGATAAAGCAACCAAAATACTGGCCCATTCGCAAGCCTTATCTTGCCCTGCGACCTAATCATATCAATATTTTGATAATGCCTTCCAAAATATTTACCTTGGATCTACAGCGAACCCTGTCGTTTCCATTTGATCCAGCATTAGTATACATATGTTGGTCTATGTGTGTGTGTGTGTGTGTGTGTGTGCACGAGTGCGTTCGTGTGAGCGTGTGTGTGTTTGTGTGTGTGTGTGTGTGTGTGTGTGTGTGTGTGTATGTGTGTATACACACAGGTCCTTTTAATTTGTTTGATGTCCCCCGTCCCTCCTTTTCCACATCTCGTGGCTTTCCATCATTGGGTCTGGTCTCTGCAGAGCTCTCTTTCTAGGAAGTGGACAGTGTTTTGGTCCGTTGTTTACTATACGGCTCCTGATGAAAGAGGGTAAATACAGGCCTAGAGCGATGGCTGGGCAAGTTTGTTTGAATTGTGAGTGCAGATTAAGGAACACTGCCCCCATCCCCACAGCCCACCAATACCGGCTCCCTGTTTATTTTTCCATCTCTCCCGCCTCAATGATGTCAATGGAAGCAGAGCGCTATAGAGCTATTTTTAGCACAACCCCTCCCCCAACTCTCCTCTACTTACATCCCCCCCCCCCCAGCCCACCCCCTACTCCTCAGTCACATGGTTCGTTGGGAGCTCTGCTACACACACAATAAACTCCCCAAGAGTCTGCATGCATGAATAGAGCCGCCGCTGAATATTTATGAACGGTTGTGAGTCCTCTATGTGTTGCCTTTTTTTTTTTGTTTACATGTACTTTGTGTTCGCTGTCCCTTGGGGAACTCGCACATTTAAATGTGTTCACATATACACGTATACAATCTCTTATATCCCTATCTGTTTTGCAAAATTGGGGCCGTTAAAGCTCTCAAAAGCACCTCATCAGAAATTCCTGCCTGGGTATCTCCCTCGCAACCACGTAGCAGCCGTCACTTCACCACAGCTCCCTCTCTGAGCATGCAGCAGCAATGCAGGCTTGCCCTCAGTTATTCATTCATGCGTTCATGCCTTCATTCACGATTCTCACTCACTCATTCACATAAAGCATGCCAAGGTCTGTGAATGGATCATGTGAATGGGGGCAGGGGTATGCCTATGTTTTCAGTGTGTGTGTGTGTGTGTGCATGCGTGCGCGTATGTGTGTGTATGCGTGTGTGTGTGTGTGTGCATGTATAGGTGTAGGGTCGGGTTATGAGGGGTCCTACTTGGGTACTAGCTAAAATGTGAACATAGAAGGTCTCTGAGGAGACAGAGTACACGGTGTTCCCTGAGTTTTGGGAGCTCTATGCATAGACCAAATAACAGTTGGCTCTCAGCGTCCCCCCTCCCCCAGCCCCCTCCGACTCGTTCTTTCTCTTGACATTCTCATGCAAGATTACATAACGGGAGGCTTAGCGTCTTCTTCCATCACAAATAAATGTACGCTTTCCTGCACAGGCGTACTCGATTGAGAAGGTCTATTTTTTGGATACCTTCTATTTCTGAAAGGCGCATTGGTAAAAATAAAATCCTCCGCCTCCTCGCACATTTTAAGGGTTTTATAAATATCTCATTTCATATCCATCAGCAACATTCTGTCTGTAAATATTTTACAAAGCTCCTTAGACAAAAATTGTTTTGTTGACGGTTGATGTTTGGTTAATCGGCAGAAAGGTAGGCCACTGACTTAGGGGACGACTTGTTTATGTTCAGCCACGTATTGTTCTCTTGTTATAGGTCTTATAAAGCAGCAATGAGCCAGAGGGATAGGCTTATTGATAGCTATGTACCCATAAAATGGTCTCACGTGCAGCAGCCGCTTCACTCCCGCCCAAACTGACATGCTAACTCTCACTGGATGCTATATTTAGCCTGGCCTCGCGGTACTGTTACTATTCCTAGCATTGTACATGAGTGGGCGGACTGTTTTTTTTCTATGAAATTCAAGAAAAGTTCCCTTTTCACGTTGTATATTTTCTCTGTAGAGTGCTTTACATAGCGACCTGTTTGTAATGCAATCTGCTCCGACAGATTGCAGGAGAGATTGCAGGCTGATAGATAATGACTTTAGGCCCACTGCTATTTAGCACGCCACTAATAAGGCAACCCCGAAAGCTTGGGTAAAGACGTAGCTGTATTTTGGTGTAGATGAGCCTATGAATAGGATCCCATGTAGGCTATATATAGTTTATTGTGAAAGACTGATCAAATTATTTCTCAAACGTGTAGGCCTACTCTAAGAATCCCTCTAAACGGAAGAAGCCACAGCGTGATGTGGAACCTTAGCGTCCTCCAAAATACGACGAGTCAGTTTCGGTTAAACTGGTTGAAAAGAGCCTAACTATCCCTCTATAAAAGCAAAGCATTCTGGACTCAGGGGCCAGGGCTTTGGAATTAGATTCCGTTTGCGTTCCCCGTTTCAAGTTAAACATCTCTGAAAGCCGTTGTTCAAGAGAAACGTCGAGACGAAACATGTTGGCCTCTGTCAGGAGACCATACCCCGCTTCAGCACCGGGGACAGTTCCTCCGTAGAGAACAGTCGGCTACTGTACGCCATAACAGTCTTGCTACACTGGCTTAGACACTGTGTTTACAGAACCCCGAGTCTTGAGTTGGGGTTCCGTAGCTAATTGCGGACATGCCTTAGCGTCATTTTAACCATTTGTCAATAATCCCTGAAATCCCTGTGTATGTAGGGAGAAAGAAAGAGAGCGCGAGAGAGACAGAGACAGGGACAGAGAGAGAGGGGGGGGGGGGGGGGGGGGGGGGGGGAGCGAGAGAGAGAGAAAGCGCGCGCGAGAGAGAAATTAATAGATCACATGGGCTCATAGTCTACAGAGTTCCACCGCCACTCGCGTTCTCCTTTCTCTCAATCTGCTCTTTTTCTCGGGTCAATTCCTCATCCTCTGCCGCTGCTGCCACCCACTCTTCCTCCACCACCTGATTATTTTAAGAAACGTGCGCGTGCATGTGGCTGGTTTGGGAAATACCTGGTCACAACCAATGAGCAATAAGGCATAGCCTATCGCTTATAGCCCCCCATCGACCAGAAATGGAAGTTAATATAGAATACCAACAGGTTTGCAGTCTTTGTATATGGTAGTGTGTATGCAAGAATGCAATGACTAACTAAGTCTAATAACAGACGACCCTATGTCCCAACCAACATCGGCTTACGTCAGGGTTTAATTTCAGAGAGGGGTCCTTTAACCACGTGTCCAGCAACGACAGCTGTTTGGGTTACTCGTGACCAACTAGTTAATAATGACGTGTGAGGAGTTTGAGCTACATTTGACTTTTCTTTAAGATTCTTGTCAAGAAAGCAATATTAATCGGTGTGTCTGACCAGCCGGCGATACGAGACAAAAGACATCATGAAGCTTCAAGTGACTGGTTTGATTGGGATAAAAATAGACCTGGTTGCTTTGAATAGAAAGCGATGGTCTTGTGCGTCCTCTAGCGGCAAAACTGTTTCACTACAAGTCATTGTGGTCAGGTATCTCAGCGTCATTTTGGTAGTTTTTCTCTGCTCTTTTCGAAGAATTAGTCATTGACGTCACAATAGAGATTATATATATATATATACATATACACACACATATATTATAGTTGATTACCTCCATACCCCAATCCTGGAACAGATTTATAATCTTTTATAAACCAGGATAACTTGCAGTGCTTTGTGGAGCTTGCTGATAAACATCTAAACGAAAGATAGACAATTTATATTTGTTAGTATAATAGAAAGATAAATTTAAATTGCAAAGGGAAACAACAAAAGCTCAATTGTCTACCCAGTAACTGCCTTTAATCCAAAATTGTTTTAGCACTAGTCATTGAATTCAAAAACATGCAGAACACTAGCACACCTTCATTGGAGGATAGAAATTGTAGAAAATTAATACATCTGGTTCCCAGCAAGGATGCAACCAATAAATACTTGACAAAGTTAACCCTTTGTTATTAAGGAACATCTCCCAAGCCTTACCAACACATTAACAGAACACACTGCCAAGAGACCATTCCTTCAAGAGTCTTTACAATATTACTACTACCACAACACAAAGTGTCCCATGTATCCACCTTGGTATTGGTTTGCCTACAATATCAATAAGCCATAATTGTAATAAACCCAATCCAAACCATGTGCTTTCGCAGTTCCATGCATCACAATTGCTACATTTGCTGGTTAGGAACAGGCTGGTGGCTACATCATTTTTTATTAACTTTACAGGTTTAAGATACGGTGCATTAATCAGACGTTTCAGTAGCAGACATTTGCTTTGGACTAAGCGGATTAGCCAAACCATTAACTGTTACACAAAAAAAAGACCACTTGAGACTTCGATACAAGTTTATGGTAGAAATAAAAAAGTAATCACAAAAAAAAGAAGTCATACAAAGTACCAACATCTAGCCAATCTAATTGAAATTCTTACAAAAACAAGGATTAAATAAGAGACGGTTTGCATCTATTTTTTCTAAAAAGGAAACAATTAAAATTCAGATAAAACGTGGCAGTCCTTTGTTCAATGAAACCCACATCGAACTACCATGGGGATGGTAAACCACGGGGATGGTGAACATGAGGGTGGCATGTTAAGTTGAAGCCACAGGTTTGTACAAGAATCCTAGCCAGTTTACTGTGAGGGAGATTTAGAATGTGACAAAAAAATAAATCCTGTGGATGTGAAGAGGCAGAAAGAACAGGTGAAGAGACTGGTTAAAAAAGGATGACAGCAGTTCCCTTCCACACTCTGCAGTTCAATCAGTGTGTGTTAGCGTGTGGAGGGTGTCAGGGTCCCCCTTTAGTAGATCCTGCCTCGGCTTCTGTTGCCACGGGTTCCAAACCCTCGTCCCCGGCCACCTCTGAAGCCTCCGCGTGTCTCTGGAGCTATCAGTGAGCGGGACGCAGAACAACACATTAATATTACTCTCTATTCCTCCTATTGAAAGCCACATCGACCTGTAGCGACTTGATTTCAAGGGCTGTCAGATTCAAGGGTGCCGTGATAGTGTTGCGTGTGCGTACCATAGGTGCCGATGGTGGCGCTGTATTTGCCACTGGGAGGGTTGTAGATCTGCCGGGCGTCCCGCCGGGGCAGCACAGGGAGCTGCTTCTTGATCGTGCTGCCTGGGCTGATCTCCTCACCAGACGGCCGCTTGGGTCTGTGGAAGAACACAGAGGGAAAGGGTTGTAATTAGGGCTGGGTAAAAAAAATCGATTGAATCGATTTTGGATCGATTTCATTTAAATTTTGCAATATCGATTCATAGGGCATGAGATCGATTATTATTATTTATTTTATTATTATTATTTATCACTTTAATAAACAATGCCTTAATGCAATTTGCAGGGATGGACTGTTGTAGTTCAAGTACACTTTCACTTGCAATTCCTTTCTAATTTCAAAATTGCACTTTTGAGACTTGAGACAGTTTTGTTTACGGCTCAAGTTTAAACTGTCCAATTTACAAGTTTGCACTTAAAACCTGTTGTTTGAGATGAAGAGAAAAAATAAAGTATGTTTGTATTTTGTAACACAGTTGAGCCACTTTCATTATTTAAGAGCAGATTGAATCGAAACGAATCGAATTGTGATTAATCGATTCAGAACCTTATGAATCGAAATCGAATCGATTCAGAAAATTGACCACGATACTCAGGCCTAGTTGTAATTAAGCACTATATAGCAATGCCCACCAGTGCACCAAATAAGGTTGATTGCGGGTTACATAGAAGGCAAATAATACTCCAAAAAGGCTCATTGCTCAACGGTCACTTTGATTGGGGAAGACATCAGGTTGGAGAAGTAACATTGTGTCTGGTGGTGGTGGTTGGTGAGGTCCCCCCCCCCCCTTCACTGTAAGCACTTTGAGTTTCCAGAAAAAAAAAGCGCTATATAAATTCAATTGATTATTAATTCATTAACATGGTTTACATCCAGAATTTAGTTAAGTTGTCATCAAGTGTGCCAATAAATTCTTCTCATTTAAGTCATTTCCAAATTGACTTCAAAAGACATGTTTCCACAATATTAACCCAAAAAAAAGGAGACAAGCATTTTACAATTCTGTTTAAACTTACGCTGCTGCTGCTGCAGTCTCCATTTTCTGCACCGGCTTCCAGCTCAATGTGACTGTGCTCTTGTATGATGGTGGATTGTGGAACAGATCCTGAAAGAGTGAAAAAAGGTTTTAGAGAAAGTACCATAAAGTTACATTAGACTAGGCTACATTACATTAGGCTTACCTTGATCAGTACATTGATGTTGTTGGTAATCTTGAGAGCCACCACTTTGATCTTATTCTATAGAGTTTTAAATTGGGAAAGGAAAAAGGTTAGTTGTCCCCAGAGCTAATTACACACAAGCAGAGACACCGTTTGACCGTAAGTGCAACATTGAACGCAGACTCCAAAACGTCATTTACCTCGTCAGTTTTCAATGAGTCTCCCGTCTTTCCTTGTAGCGCCACCCGTAGCTGTCTGATGTAAACCTGCAGGCCTCTGGCAAAGTACTGTAACCTTGAGAAGCACAGAAATACAAACAATTCATGAGTTGGTACACATCCTCTTCATCATTATCTTCAACCTCTGCATCTACAACTAACCACTCCACTTAGCAATAGCAGAAACTTTGCCCAGGAACTAGAAATCTTTGGTGAAAATTAGTGTGTTTCCATCGCAGGGAACAGGGTGTTTCCAAAAGTAAAGGAATTTAGGGGTGGGGCATGCAGTGCTGAACATCTGATTGGTCATGAAAGCTTACTTTTAGATATCGAATAGGAAAAGAACTGCCCTTCGCTACACCATAAATATGATATTTGAATCCTCAAAATACACGACATTTAGATGAAAGAACAGCGCATACTCTTGTATTAGCTGGGGCTTGACGGTAAAATACATCTGTCTATTTGACTACTGGAAAACAAGCGTATGAGTATAAATGTTTTAGGGATGGGCGTGAGGAATCGATTACTCGATTACTCCTTGTTAGAAATGAACTCGGTTGGTGGACAGGCAAACTCGAGTTTGCATATACACACAGACAAAATGAAGTTTAATCTAATAACGTTTTCTGAAGCAAATGCATCAATTTTCTGTGCGGCGCCACTGGACGCTACAATTAAAAAAGTTAAGAGATGGTGGTTAAAGCAAAGCGCAGCATGGAAATATTTCACAGAAATAGGAGATCATAAAGGCGAAATGTAAAATATGCCAAGCGAAATTGAGCTACCAGAGTACTACAAGTACTATGCGGCAACATATGCTCCTGAAACACAACGGTGAGTTCGGGAAAGCAGACCCGCAGCAACCAACTGTGTCGGCTATTTCCCCGCCGCAAGACGCAGCTGTAATCCCGGCCTTGGAGAGAAGATCACAATGCTGATTACATCGATGATCACTAGAGATGCTGCCTCTCCGTTTTGTGGATGAGAAGGGGTTCCGTGACCTCATGGCCTTTATAGGTGCCTGAATACAAGGTGCCATCGTGGCGCACCATCATTGCTCGAGTGGAGAAAATGTACGCGGAGAAAGGGGAGCAGTTAAAGGCCGACCTGGTGACAGCCGACAAGGTTGCGATAACGACTGACGCGTGGACTGCCCTCACAACTCAGTCCTACGTTACAGTTACCTGTCACTATGTGGGAGATGACTGGGACCTGAAGACAGCGGTGCTAGAGACTCGCAGCTCGGATGAGAGGCACACAGCGGAGAACATCGCTGCTCATCTCCGAGCTGTCACTGAGGAGTTCCGATAAAGTCGTAGCATGTGTGCATGACAATTAGGGGTGTAACACAAAAGTCACGGTTCGCAACATGGTTCTGGCAAACCAACAGCTGCTCCAGTGGAAATCAGTTCCCTGTTTCGCCCATACGCTAGTTAGCAATTAGTGACGGCTTTAAGAATGTGAACATCAACCGTGTGGTCGCAGCATGCAGCAGGTTGATTTCTCACTTCCAATACTGCCGGACACGCTGGAACTCAATATTCTTAATGATGGAGCGACTGCACGAGCAGAGATGGGCTGTGACCGCAGCGCATTCGGACAGGACAGCGACGAAGCTGGCCGATGCGAGGACCCTTGAGCTGGCAGACGAAATGTGGAGCATTGAAGAGATCTTGCCATCACTGAAGTCCCTCAAATTAGCAACCGCAGCTCTCTGCACTGAGACTCATGAGTCTCGGTCCATGGTGCTCCCAGTTGCGAAGAGCCTGCTTGAAAAGCATCTTGAGCCAGTGGAAGGGGAATCTAAGCTTGTAGTGGACTTCAAGAGGACCGTCGCCGGCTCCCTCTGAACCCGTGTAAGGCCGCATGAAGAAAATATCAGCCAAGGTAATTAATTAAGCCGCTGGCTATTTATTGTTATTGTTGCTTTGCTCTTTAAAAAGTTATGTTTGTTGCCACTAAAACAATTTTACATTTATTAAGAGAGTGTGTGTGTGTGTGTGTGTGTGTGTGTGTGTGTGTGTGTGTGTGTGTGTGTGTGTGTGTGTGTGTGTGTGTGTGTGTGTGTGTGTGTGTGTGTGTGTGTGTGTGTGTGTGTGTGTGTGTGTATCCTTGCTTCAGCGCTTGACCCGAGACACAAACACCTTCGGTTTTTGGATCCAGCACTTCGCCTCAGTACCCAAGAGAAGCTATCGGAACTGCATGACGGGGTTCCATTGCAAGGCCCCGATGACATGGAGGGGGGAAAGCAGTGAAGCACCAGCCCGCAGCGTCACAAGCGCATCAGAGGCACTTGACACCCTCTTCGGGGAGGACTCCTTCGAAAACAGCGATGTCAACGAACTAGAAGCTTATTTCAGTGAGCCATGCATCCGTCGACAGCAAAACCCCATGGAGTGGTGGAAGTCAAACAGGGATCGATACAAGAAAACTGAGCGTTCTGGCAAAGCAGCACCTGCTTATGCCCGCCACCTCCGTGCCAGCGGAGCGAGTGTTCTCGGCCGCGGGACTGATAGTGAACAGAATGCGCTCTCGCCTGTCTCCAGAGCACGTCGATATGCTGGTTTTTCTCACCAAGAATTGATTTGGGTTTTCGGATAATCATTATTTATAGGGTGTATTTTTCTAAATGTGTAAAGCAGGCCTAGTGCCTCAGTTAATATTGCCTTGATTGCTTGGTGGATTAATTAGGCCCCATATATTTCTTTAAATTGTTTTTTTTTTTTTTTTAGTTCATTTGCTGCCGTTTTATTTGCAACTTTAAATTATTGCAATGGTTAGGCTACGTTACAGGCCTTTGTTTGACGCGATTTAAATTGTGAGACTCATATTTATTTACTTTTGTAAGGAAAATGTGTTTTGAAAGTTAAAATAAATGAATACTCTGAAAACGCTGACTGTTTTGATTGAGAATAAGCATTACATGTTTGGTTGGTAATATTGCCGTTCATCATTAGGCCTAATCCTGCTGCAGATGCGTTGCATTCTAAAAATAGATAATCGAGTACTTGATTGATCCTCAACGAATTCTTTCGATCACTCGAGATTGGAATTTACTACTCGTGCCCATGCATAAAACGTACGTAAATAATTGAATTGTTAGAAAGACTAATTTCTTGTTTTTCGTTACATGCCTAATGTAAAAGGACCTTCATTTCTCTAACCTTTGCGGGTCTTTGAATCGTAGTGAGAACACAGAATGTGCTAAAAGGAACCTTTTACTTCTATGAAAGGTAGTTCCTGCGAATAAACGTTCCAGGTACTTTGGTTGGAAACATGGCTATAGGAACACATAGAACACATATTGTACCAATGCTGGTCACCTAGATAGCATGGTAAGAAACAGTGTCCAGGAGTTACACTGCTCACCTGATCTTGAAGTCTTTGAGCTGCTCGGCATCCACCTTGTCCAGCAGGAAGTCAGGCAGCTTTTTGCCCAGCTGATGGAAGCCAAAAAGGAGACACTCCACGTAGCTGAACTGCAACTTGGGTTCTTCACTAACCGCATTCTCCCCATTCTCTGCCTCGTCTGGGGGCAGGGGCATATACTCCTACACGGACAACAAGACAATAACACAGGACCCAAAGAATAGGGCTTTATTTCCAAGAAATTAAAAACCCAATGAAAAGTGAGGGTCAGAAACATGGGTTATGATCTGTTAATGCAACGGGACACCCAGAGCCCTACTCACCACCAGCTTGGTGAACAACATGTTGAGGTTGGACTCCAACTTCTCCATGTCACCACAATACGGGCTCATCTCAGCCAGCAGCTTCAGAACCTACACATACAGATGCACATCCTTAAGCCAACGACCTGAAGGTTTCATTCACTTTTTAATGAGAAGAAAACATGCAGCTCACGCCAAGGCCTTGGTAGGAAGAGGAGTGCACATACCTCTAGCTGAATGTCCAGGTCAGCAACCGGGGTGGTCAAGTTGCTGAGGTTGGGCAGGACATGTTCACAGAAGTAGGTCACAAACCGCGTTGAGTGGACATTTTTCTGGAAAAGTTAATGACAATTTATTAAAGAAACCGCTCTGTTTTAGTGTTGGAATAGATTCGTTAGAAAAAAATTCTCCTTCTCCTACTACGTTGACAATAACCAAAACCCTAAATATATCACTTTGCCACTAGGTGCCTAGATAGCCTTTCTTCTCAACAGCTATCAAAACAAAACACAAGAATAGCAGGTTACACAATTCCGGTTTCTGATCGACTCAAAGGACACAACCAGGTCGAGCCAAAGGATCCGAAGGGGTTAACCGTAGGTCACCTGAGATGTTGTTGTTCCAGAGCTTTGAGCTCCACCATTAGATAATACCTTTAAAGATATATCGATTGTGATGCTCACCGAGAAGAGAGGCAGGGCCTGGCGTGTACACTGCAGGAGACGGTCCACAGTGTCTGGGTCGGCAGGGTTGAGCGCCTGCTCCAGGAAGGCCTGTTCCACCACCAGCTCCACCAGCTGTTGCCGGCCACTCACGGTCTGCAGTACACGCAGACCCGACACCACGCGCATCAGCAGCACAAACTCCTCTCCCGTCACGTCCTCCAGCACCTGGACACGGGTGGAAACAGGACACCAGACCCAACGTTAACGGTGCGAACGTGGACGACCGTCACTGGAAATGAACCCATTACCTTGTTAAAGAATTGATCATGTCAGCAGTCGAAAATCGGTTGCTATGGAACGTGACGTCACACTTTAGTACTTTATCCCATCACAGCCACATAAGAAGACTACGGGGAAAACAACATAACGACGGCAAGGGTTTACATTTGGAAACAAGGGCACACCTTTTTAGTCTCTGCAAAGACGTAGTCCTCCACCTCCTTGGTCATGACATCCTCGGGCAGTGTCTTGATTTTCAGAGACAGGAACTTGATGGCTCGCTCCCGAACCACGTCCTCCCCCTGAAGGATCTGGGAGAAGAGCCCTCCGAGTGTGCCTTATGGACACAGGCCACGGAAAATTGCAAATGAGCATCTTTATTTGCCCAAGGACACCCTTGGAGAACACGTCAAGGCGATAAGAACGGTTAAAATCGTGGTGTACAGACACTGGACTCCATCAAGTGGGGTCCTTTTCCATTTGACACAAAACGTATGCGGTTAGGCTAATTGCATTTCAAATTGTACAATTCATAAAAGGCAGTTGTCGGATATGTGATTTGATTCAACATGGCAGATGGTGGTCGGCAGGGCTGTCCCGAATACATCAGTTCAAGCTTTGGATATTCGCATGGTTTACAAACCAATATTTGGTGAAGCAAAAGTCCATTCATATCACGTTAGTGCTCTGTGGGTTACCATCCGGCAGAGCTTCAATGTAAAGCAGGTCACAATAGACGAGTTACCGAGCGCTGGGTAGCATCTTGTTTTGGGTAGACAACACATCGGTAGGTTTGATTATAGGTTTTGTTCTACATTTAATATAATGGGTCTCCAATGGATCTTAACCATCGCTAGTTCCCAGTTGGTTCACGGGTCTGCAGAAATATAAACCACCGTCTTTCCTATTAACTCACCGCTATCAGCAGCAAACATATCAAGATAAGGTGTTCAGATAAGACACAAAAAGCAAAAGGTAAAAAAACAAACAGAATAAGTCTTACCCTTGGCGTCACTCTTGAAAATCGATACAAGGGCCGTATTCACTTGGTTGAACTCTGCAGTGTCATCTGAACAAACACAAACACACAGGTTCCTGCAGGACTCAACTTCAGGAGAATGCTGCCCTGGTCTCTGTGCTGTAAGTTGGCCGGTGTTATCTTCATAACCTAGCCCAGTAACTGTCTGGGAGGAGTTGGGTGAGAATTAGGCCTGCACGATAAATCGTCTAAGATCGCGATCTCGATTCGCCCCTGTGTGGATTTAAGTTTTAAATTACTTCAATCTTTTTTTTACAATTTGTTTTTTTAAGCCTTCATTTACAGGTGTGTGGAGTTGGTTCAGTAGTTATAAAAGGCCAGCAAATAAGACAATGTGCTGCTTTTTGTACAAAATAAATAAATCTGTTTATGATACTGCACTTTAAATCAGTTATAAAGGGCCATATGAAACGCAATGTGCTAGAGGTGCCAAAAAACTGTTTGGCACTGCCAGTCGTTTTTTTGTCATGGTTCATGTGTGCAATAAAAATTACATTTCGTGAGAAAAAAAAATCGTGGCAGAGAATCGTATTGTAAACATGACAGTGTTCAGAGCCCAGTACCTGTCTGAAGGAGTTAGGTGAGTGTGTCTGTGTTCACTTCGTAACCTAGCCCAGTACCTGTCTGGAGGAGTTAGGTGAATGTGTCTGTGTTCACTTCATAACCTAGCCCAGTACCTGTCTGGAGGAGTTAGGTGAGTGTGTCTGTGTTCACTTCATAACCTAGCCCAGTACATGTCTGGAGGAGTTAGGTGAATGTGTCTGTGTTCACTTCATAACCTAGCCCAGTACCTGTCTGGAGGAGTTGGGTGAGTATGTCTGTGTTCACTTCATAACCTATCCCAGTACCTGTCTGGAGGAGTTGGGTGAGTGTGTCTGTGTTCACTTCATAACCTAGCCCAGTACCTGTCTGGAGGAGTTAGGTGAGTGTGTCTGTGTTCACTTCATAACCTAGCCCAGTACATGTCTGGAGGAGTTAGGTGAATGTGTCTGTGTTCACTTCATAACCTAGCCCAGTACCTGTCTGGAGGAGTTGGGTGAGTATGTCTGTGTTCACTTCATAACCTATCCCAGTACCTGTCTGGAGGAGTTGGGTGAGTGTGTCTGTGTTCACTTCATAACCTAGCCAAGTACCTGTCTGGAGGAGTTGGGTGAGTATGTCTGCGACCCGGAGGATGTTCTCCCCGGTCGCAAAACGCGGAAGCTCTTTGATTGCCTGTCGCCTTATCTGAAAACAAAAGGTTGTATATTGACTGTTATTGTTGGGACTACTAGTTAGTATTAGACACGTTTTTTCCCCCAATATTTAAAAGATATCGAGAGAAAACTTAAGAACGATAAACCACTCTGCGAGCAACACCAAGAACACTCACCGACACATCTTCATCTTCACACAGGTCAAGCTGGGCATTGATGGCAGCATCGGCAAGTTCGGGAAAGCTGCTAAAAAACTTGGGGATGAACTGTGCAGCGAGACGCTTCTCCTTTGGGCCACCTTTGACGCCATCCAGAATCACCTGGTAGGCATCTTTATGCTGCAGAGGTCCCAAGAAGTACACTTAAATTAGTTAATGAATGAATTTCTCATGCGAAAGATAGTTTTAAAGTTTGGGGGACCTATTACGTTCTTTAATTCCTTCTCATCAATACATCTGGATAGTTCAGGAAAAATAAATACAAATCGTCAATAAATTGCACAAAGAAACACCAGAAGTCCATAGACGGATTCAAGATTACTACCGGGGTCGATATCAAGCTCGTTTGCTAGCATGTTATCGTTAGCTTAGCATTTCTAACAGTCTACCATAATGAATATCCTTTCCAAGCACTTTACCTGACAAACATCCCTCTAATAAACGTGTTATTGGATTATTCAACTAATAAGATGGTTGGATTATTAAATACCTGGCTGAGGTTATCCTTAGCGTCAGCAAGGATCCCATAGTTACGATACAGCTCCTCGATAGTGACCGCCATCAGCGTGTCCGAGTGCGTGCTTAGATTAGACCGCCAATGAATTCACCGATATCCCGTATGAGGGCAATTTAGTCTCTGCTTCTAGTCGTCGTTAATTAAAAAATAGCCTATTTTAAAAAATATGCAATTTTATAAACGGTTACTGGGAGAGCAAAATTGCAAAAATATGTGACTGAAGCCCCGCTCTCTGTTTCATAAACGTTTGCTAGCGTTTTTGCCAGGGGAAAATCTTCTTTATTTTCTTTTACATCTAAAGGCGTCATAGCATGCCGTCAGGCGAATTGCTGCCCCCCACAGGTGTGGAGGTCAGTACTATGGAAATACATTCAAAAATATAACAACCAAGATTAGATCAAATAAAGAGATTAAAAACACACAAATGTCTGCCAAAGAGTAAAACAATTTCCCCTTCTCCTTGCATCACACATGACCATAGAAACATGGTCAAACTCACAACATAAAAAGCTAAAAAAATGTAGCCTATACTTTAACCACTAAAGCACAACTAGGAAAAATATATATATTTTTATTAATTAATTTTACGTTTGGTTGGATTTACATAGGACCCTTGATAAATGCACACATGGTTGGAAGTCTCCCGTTGTTATCCCTAACTCTGCAAACAAGCTGTTTAATATCTTATTTGAATTGTATTCGTTTTTTCATAACATCAGGAAAAAAAGACAACTTTAGTCTGTGAAATACTTGTGAACCAAGTCACTCCACTGGAGGAATGAGCCCTCACACAGCATTGTATGCAGTGGAAGGTGAACAGAAGTAGGCATTTAATGAAAAGTTTACATAACACAAGAGAAGGCAGAAAATGTTTAGGGAGAAATATACCTGGATCTGGATTGATAACGTGGGTAGTGGATGGATTTTATGGAAATTTCAACAATAGCAATGGGTTCAGTAAAAAAGTAAATGTTTTTGGTATCTGGCTAACAAATGGACTGAATACATTTTGACCATTGTCAATTCATGATTCAAAAAAAATATTTGTTAAGATAAAAAAGTCGCAGACATATTTACTTTGTTAGTTGTACAGTAAGTGATTAAGGGGAATTCATCTCAGAATGTATTTTCGCCCTGTCGTTTCGGATTAGAGCATTATTTGGAGAATAATCCATCTTGCCATATTCCAATAATGGAGTTTCAGAATAGCCACTTAAACGTGCTTAGTTGATAAAGTAGGTTGTAATGTAATAAAATAAAGGTATTGCAAGTCTTGAATATCGCTCCAAAGCCAGGATGATAAATCACAGGAAACGAATTCCTGCTCCGAACTGGACTCCATCACAGATCCTGGTATAAAACAAGAAACAACATATTTGCGTAAAAACAGATTAGAGAGTGCATTGAGCAGAATGACTATCGCTCAATTAAGAGAGAATCCTTCTTGATCACTCAGGGATTATAATCAATTGTCAAAAGGGTTATGTATCATTATGCAACGTTCTAAATTAAAGGGCACCTATGTCTTATCTGCCCTGCCCTTTACTTAGTGACATCACAAGGGGATAAATGTTGATAGATAGATATAGTGTTAGATAGATAGTTGATGGATAGATCCATCCACCAGCATACCCAGACTGTAACACCTGGCCACTCACACCAGGTGGTAAACAGGGGCCCTTTTAGTGTTTAACCATATTCTGGCCTACTTTCATATCCCACCATCACAACATCACGCAATGTTGATTATGTTTACAGCTAGTGGTGAGTTATCTTAACACCGTACTTGTCTCCACTCTGGACTCCCATTGGGATGCAGTAGTTGAGCTCCAGCCGAGCGATGTTTCCCAGCCGCAGCAGGATGCCTGCTCCGTACGACCAGCGTATGCACTCTGCAAGCTTGCTCAGATGGGCTTGGGGGCCTTCACCTGAGCACAAATTCAAATGATAATAAAAAAAAAATAAAGAAACTCAACTGCTCAAATATAAGACATTGGATCACCAGAAACAAAGACTTACAATCTGAGCTCTGGAATGTGTAAATTATTAGCCCTGCGTTTGTTGTCATACCTCAGTTCTAGAAAATAAGTAATAAACTAGTACTGCATAACTTTAGTTGCATCTCTAAAATGGGTGACCTGAATGTACCCACCATAGTTGAGGTTACAAAGATTCCCGGCATTTAGGAAGAAGTGTGTTCTGAAGAGGTCACCGAAGCCCCCCTTGCCTGGTCTGAAGGGGAGGGGCGTGTAGAGATGGAGACCCCCAGCCCAGTATGCCTCCCCTCCCAGGTAGTCACCTAGTGTTGCAAAAAAAGTGTTGCAATCAAGATCAAAACAGCATTGTGAATACCTTATTTTTCTGTAAGGGTATTTAAGCTAGTAATGCATATACTACTATATAAAAACAATAATACTATTAGCAAAAGTATATAAAATCAGCATGAAATAACTCCATTGTATTGAGTTTGCGTAAACACACCAACAATTATGCAATGAATGGCGTCGATTTTCAAACTGTGATATTTGTTATATATTTTAAACTCTGAAACCACACTCGGTGGTGAAGAGAGTTGCTTTCAGGTATTCAAAGCTCTATTTCCAATCTTCCATTTCTTTAACACACTGAATAATCTGAACTAAGTCAAGCCAAAAGAGGATCATTCAACCACATGATGAGTATGTTGTTGTTTGGCTCTTTAGTGTCTAGCACCCACATGCCCAGAGCATGTCAAGTATGAATGGCTTTCCCTTTTCAGCCATTTATACATTACCCGTACAAAAAAGAGGCATCATTGGGCCGCTTTGTGGCAAACTATATAGGCACTGTTCTTTGGGATGACCACGGTCTGTCCAGATGCTGCACCTCTTTACTTTTCTCTCCCTCCCACTCCCATCTTCTTCAATCCACTTTCCCTGTCCCGTCCATAAGGGCATAAAACCCCATACAAAATGGGCTTACCTTTACTCTGTGGGCCCATGCTATACATGCTGAAACCTCGGACACTCGTGGGTCCACCAAGATAGAACCTATCCAACACAATCACACGGCCACTTGGATTATCATTCAAATTCTTAAATATAAAACATCACAGTTAACACTGATGCTTGTGGGACTGATATTGTCAGTTATCTGTCTGTGATGCTTGTGGGACTGATATTGTCAGTTATCTGTCTGTGATGCTTGTGGGACTGATATTGTCAGTTATCTGTGTGTGATGTTTGTGGGACTGGTATTGTCAGTTACCTGTCTGATGGTTGTGGGACTGGTGTTATAAGTGTTGCCTGTCTGTGATTCTTTTTGAAATGGTATCATCAGTTTTACTGGTCTGGGATACTTGTGAGACTGGTATTGTTATTTATCTGTCTGATTCTTTTGGAAATTGTATCATCCATTTTACTGATCTGTGATACTTGTGGGACTGGTATTCTCAGTTACCGGTCTGTGATACCTTTGAGAATGATATTGTCAGTGTTACCTGTCTGCGATGCTTGTGGGCTGATCACCGATGGGAAGCAGCAAGCCACCCCATAGCGAGGTTGACAGAACCTGAAGAGGAAAGAGGTAAAGACTCCACTGAGAAGACAGTAGACTTGTGTGTTTCATGTATTAAGGGTGGAGCTTTTACCAGAATCAAAACTTTTCAAGCTAGACATAAGCAAAAACATGCAGTGGTAGAAAAATATATACATAAAAAAACTGTACATTTTGTTTTATATTTATATAGTGGAATGTCTCCCTCTTGGGCTGTTAACGACATTGGTCTACTAAAAACTAGTATTAGACAGAACTATCAGAAATAACCTAAATACAATAATTGTAATAAAAGGAAAACTGACCTGCTAGGTCAGTTAGCAATAGTTAGTAAGGTCACTCAGGAGTTAATGTTTAAAAAAAACCTCTCACTCAAGAATCCTTGTATAAAAATTACTTCTCACCGAGTCCCAGAAAAGACTTTTGTTCAATTGAATCTCAAAGTCTTCCTTCAGGAAGCGAGCATCTCCACCGAAGTAACCTGCCAATTCCTGCACCATCAAAATGAAACATGAGCATTGTATGCAATATTCACTGGGCTTTTTTTTTAGATCAAAACATTTGCAATAGAACACCAACCTGGTGAACCTTGAAGAGACCTCCTTTTCTCGGCAAGATGGAGGAGTTTCTGGTATCAATGGCCATTGTGTGCTGAAGAGAGGAGAATGCATTTATAACATCTACAATACTCCAGCTTCTGGAGGTAATTGTCAAAATAATGGCTAAACACATGGCTAGTGAAAACATTAAGTTTTAAGTTTTTCCTTTATCCCTTTCAAGAGAGTTGGGTGCCTTCCACCATCATTAAGAACAAGGCCTCAACAATGAACAGGACTGATAAAAAAAAAAAAACTCCATGCATTACATTAACAGGTACGAATTGACACACGTCTACAGCAAAACACAGAGAGAACGTGCCGATAGTGACGACTTGAGGGAGTGCCCGCTCTCCTCTCTGACAGCGAAAGATGCAGTCCGTGCCAGGCAGCCAAGCTCTCTCCACACTCCCTCCCACTTGAGGGTGTGGTTGGTCCTCCACACAGGGAACTGGTACCAGAAAAAAAGAGGACAGGTCCACAATAATAGCGATTACAATTTGAACTTCTTCCAGCAGCTCCCATTCAACATTACCATTTCAATCAAAATCACAACAGAAATCGATTATTGGAGGAGTTTAAGAGATGTTCGCAAGCACAAAGCTGATGTAAATTCACAAAACAATTTACACTAATTTCTGTGGAGACGCCTCGATCGGTCTCCCTCAGTGAGCTCCATGGAAACTGTCCTGTGACTTTGTATAGATTGACAGAGACGCTGAAAGTGGAAAGAAGAAAATAAAAAGTAAAGACGAGGAAAATATATAAATGTCTCCACCTTGCAAGCTCGCAGATAATCTGTGGACAACTCTTGGGGCGTTTGCAAAGGATGAGCCTCTGGAAACAACTTTTGAGCCTGGAATCAAGACTTATTTGAGAGGATTTTGATTTGATCTCTCTAACCGAATACCGAAATATCATCAAAGAAAACACATGGTCTCTGACTGTATCATTTCCTTTCACAGAATATTGTTTGAATGTAAAGAAAGAATATGTATACATAATTTATAACACCATCATGGCCTAATTTTTGCGTTTTTAAACCCCCAAAATTAGGTAGAAAGTTCTGATAATATCCAAACTTACTTGCGTTCGAAGTGCCCTGCTTGAGGTTTAAAAAAAGATAGGCCATAGGACGTTTCTTTAGTGCCGTAAGAGAACTGGAACGTCAGCTTCTCTGCACGACCAAATGTATTTGGGAGCTTCAGACCCAGTACCTGTAATGTGTAGATCATACAAATGTGTAAAACATACAGAGAAAACCATACCATATTTCCCTTACTTTTGTTCTTGTGTGATTCCTGTACGTACCATGCTTCCTTCATTGTTGCCCACCATGGTGTTGTAACTGCCTGTCATGCGCCTGAGCTCTGTCACCTCAAACGTAACATCCAAACCGTTGGGAAGGGCATCAACTCCTGAATGGAATCAAAACATTGAGAAAATGTGTTGCAGCATAAACGCAGCTATCTTCAATAGTTTTGCAGTGCAGCCTCAATCCAAGCACAAATACTTTCACAACTCTAAATAACAAAAAAGATTGTTATAAGAAAATCAAGTCGGTCTCAATATACCTTGTGAGGTGTCAATGACAACTTCCACTTTTCTGAAGATACCAAGACGCAGCAGTCTCTGTCTGGCTTCATGAGACCTCTTCATTACCTGGAATAATAACATCTAGCTGAATCAGCTCATGTTCTACCATGTGTCTAGATATTTAGAGAAGGGTCCGGACTCATACACGGTACAATGGATGCTCACGTCTATTAGGTTCTTTGCTCGAAACACCTCGGAAATTTCATAAGTCAGGAAGTCTTCCTTGGTTTTTCCCAGCCCATCTATGTGGACTTTTTGAACTACCACCTGCAAGAGATAAAGATACGAGTTGTTTATTGTTTTAAACAATATCAGAACGATGCTTATGTATTTACTGCTGTATGTATTTACTACATCTATGAAATTAGTTGTTACATATGATATTACATTTTTGTTTTCAAGAACTTCTTGCTTAGTTTCCTTCTCAACATCTGACGTTTCGATGTCATCGGCATGAACACCCAGCTCGGGTCCCTTCATGGGGAGAGGGTCAAGGCTCTACAAGACAAAACATGTGATGTCGTTTTCTCTACATCTGCACATAGTATACAAAATGTATAATTTAGGATAAAGCACGCTACGACATTGTATCGACAATTGACAGAAATGCTTATGTTAATCGCTGAGGTGACTTTACAATAGCACACATATCTTGCTGGCATATGTCTGCTTTATCGAGGTCATGCTTTAATTTCTTAATATTTGTCTTACCCTTGCGTGGACGGCCCCCATGGTTGGATCTGCAGAACAGGTTATTATTTGTACTTAATATTTGTGGTAGCCGGTTATGATGTATAATTTTTATTTTAGTAAGAAAACAGTAAAGTCAAATCAACGGAGGACGCCATGACATTCTTTTGTAGCCACGCCCTCTTAAGGTGGTCATTCAAGATTCAACTCCATGGATGTATAATACGAGCTCATATCTTTCCATGATACCTGACCCAAAGCATTGTCAGGAAATATAAAACTACTCTTACGATATATATAGGCCTATATACACAATATAATTGTTTAGAGATTTCGAAGGGAAGATGACAGATGAAAGAAATGTAACAATTTATCATGACGTACTTTAATCATTTATTATTATTGATTTGACAACAATATCACATTGCAGTTGCAGTCAAATTGCATTGCACTTAACATAGAACCGAACCAACATCTTCAAAGAGCAGCATAACATTACCCAAAAACACAACATCTAATTGCAAGATTCTTCGTATGTTGCTGAGCTCTTCTGTAGACCTTTCCTCCTGGATGCACATATAACAAAACAATCAGAAAACATGAAGGTATATACATTTCTCGGTTATATTTTCCTGGAAGTGCACTTACGCTTCTACTTTGAACGTCTCGCGCGATATCCTATCGTGATCTCCCCCCTCCGGACACTCGTTTATTTTGCTTACCCCTAAAGTGATCAATGCTAGATGGAGACGGAGAAAACTTGTTATTTTAAACATGAAATGAATTGCATTTCTGTCTTGCATTCGTCAGGTGATCAAATATAATTGGATGCAAATATATTAAATCTCAACGCACCTTCCTTGTATTGGTCATATGAGACGTATCCCTCATTAGTTGGGTCTAGGATTCCAAATACGGAGTCCAAGTTGGACTCATTAAAAAGACAGGGCCCCTGTGTATGGTTATCTTTAGAGTCCTTCAGCTGCCCGAGGTAGTCAATGAGAAAATCTTTCGGATCCTCTGTAAAGAAAATATTATCCGAAACAAACATTTTAAATGTATGTTTACGTCACACATGTATACGTTTACACCTGCAGTCCACAAACGATGGCTATAATAAGATGCCTATCTGATTACATCGATTGTTCGTGGATACGCAATAATTCATGGATGACAAGATAACACATGGAAATAGATTTAACCTGGTCTGTTAAATAACAAACTGCTCGTCAGGTTGTTCATGAGTTCGGCAATTTTGTGCTTTTCTAGATATTTAGCAGCTTCTTTTGCTCTTGGAGTCGCCATCTTTACTACTGTTTGTTGTGGTTGCTATGATACCCCGGGGGCTGGAGTCTGGGCCACAGGCTGCGTAGAAGGGTCGGGATCAGAGCTATTTAAATTTGCTCTGGTAGGTACATCAATACGGAATATAATGATACTTATTCCATATTTTAAATTTTGAGTGATACTTATGTGATACTTGTTTCGTGTATAACAGTTTTATTGGACAGGCTGTCCAATAAAATCGCTAATATACGATAAAAGTATCACATAAGTATCACTCAAAATGTTATGCTTGAGCTTGTTAAGTCTCCACTTTTGCACGAATGTACCAAAACCTGCCATTACCAAAAGTTGTAAATAAGACAACCTAGGAAATACAGTATGACTCACTTTCACAGGAAGAAACAAGTTAGTATAAGACAGACAATGTATTTATTAATTCATAGTAAATGACGATGATTAACTTAAGGTACGGTAGCAGTGACAAAATTGCAATTTCACCGAAGCCAGCTAGGTCCTCTAACTGTTTTGGTCGTCTAACTGAGAGGGATAAAACAAAATCTGCAACACATTCATAAAATATCAAATATATCCACTTGAATCATGTCCATCCCTGAGAACATAGGGCATATGATCAGTCAGGTTTCTGTGCAGAGTTCATCTGCTGCTGCAGAGAAGCAGCCTCCTCCTTAAGTCTGTAGCCAAGCAGTTCTGTCCTCAACTCGCCGGGCCTGGGTGGGATCTCAGGAATACTCTGGTGGGTGATGACAGACAAACACACTGTACTCCACATTTACCCAAGAGTGTTCAATTATATCAACGTGCAAATTAACCTATTTCCTCGAAACCAGAATCCTTTGGGTTATAATGACGACGAATCATAATGTTTTTTCAAGGGATTTATTCATTATTATGACTATAAACTAGCAATAAGTGAAGTGTACGGTATATTGAATCTTCTACATGAATATTTTCACATACATACATACATACATACATACATACGTGACTGGGTCACATTGTGATACTCACTAGGTCAGGAAGGTAGTATTGGTGCACAGCCTGTGCTCCTGCGAACATAGCAAGGACACTGGCCCCAAACATCCTCAGGTAGCGAGGCCAAGACACACCCGCTGGCATTATTGGGGTTTGAATTTAACCTGCGAGGGAAGAATGGCATGACGCAATGTAAATAGATATCGATAGGAAAGGTAGCTTAGAGGTCATCACTTGTAAGTATATTCCCTATTGATTACAAACAGGCGAGTGTAAAAGAAAAATATATATACACGCATTGAGATAATAAAACATCAATATTATTGTAGCCTTGCCTTTAATTGAAATACTATGGCAGAGATTATGTAAAAGAAACCCAACTTCACAGTTCACAGCTTGCTTTACATGGTATTATCTACGGTTATTGTATTCAAGCATGAAATGCATGCTTATCGATATGATCCAACGGTAGGTCTTGAGGTATATCGTAGGTTAATAAGTACGAACAGAATCACAGAGTGACCAAAAACCGGCACATGCCAACACGTTTTAAGTACATCAATATTCCCTTGCTCATTTAATTACCATCCCAACAGCTACGTTTCCAAAATGTCTAGGGTAAAATGTTTATGTCAAAATAAATATTACCTCGCTTTCTTCAGAAAATAAACAAATGTCACTTTAGGCGGAATCCTACATGCTTTCGCCGAGGTTAATTTTTACTCCATAACGCTCAGTTCTTCTCCAATCAATTCGTGGTTACATGTCAATACACACGCACTCTGTCGCCACCGTGTGTCTCTCCCAGGTAGCATACATGTTTTGCCTAATATTCATTTATATTTGTATTTATATTATCAAAGAGTTATTAAGTTATTCCGTACCTTTATTGGAGATTTTAAATCATTGTCTTTATCCAAGAATTGTATTTCTAAATTGTAATCAGTATGAGTTTTGAATACTCCACGCCTATGGGTGGCGATATATTTATTTTACTCGCCAACGGGCTCATTAAACGATATGCTGGACGTTTAAATGGTCTTTGTTTTGAATGGGCTCGAACGTTGTCCCTTATTAAAAAGAACAAAAAATGTATGACAGGTACGTTATTTACGTGTTGATTTATTTTTATTCCTCCGTACTCATAAAATGAAAGTGGTATTTTTCGATGAAGACAGTTTGTGAGGCATGTAAAGCGGATAGAAGCTAGTAACAATACCTTCCACCAGCCGTCTTTGTACTACTGCGGTTAGAATTTGCAGACACTTCCTTTTGTCTAACGTTATTTCCAACATATCCCATCAATGTCCCACACTATGCTTTTACGTACAAATCTGTCAGCATAATCAATGTTAGTTTATTCAAGTATATCAACGATTAAGATGGAAGAAAAACAGTATACGTCACTGACGGTTCCTACGGATTATTTCCAACAGTGGTGAGTTGTCCTCGCCGAATCCGAATGTAATTCTGTTGGAGATCGGAAATCGTCCATTATTTTGTATTTCCATGAAGATAGCATGTCATGCATGACTATTATTTATATAGATATGCTCATCGAACATCATTTGTGAAGGCATCACTGGTTGTGAGTTGTCTTCGAGCAACATATGGGACAATCCTCATTTGTTTATTGATTCTGGAAATTTCATAGCTGATCAAAACAACTATTTCGAGGGAGTGAAGGAAATATGGGGATTCATTTTTACAGGAAATGCATGCGAAAGTATGGAAATGCCATACTGTTCATCATTTTGCCTATTGTAAGAGATCATCTTTATCAGGTTAGTATTTTGAGCTCCAAATGTGCAATGATCACAATGCTGAGGGTGCATAAAGGGATGTAGGTAGCCTGTCACCGTTTGTTCCCACTTCCAGTAAGGTGTGCATGCACTCAAAATCCTATCTTTCGATCCATCCCTCTTTTCACCCATTTGAATTTATTTTACTCTGGTTCAGAAAGGTAATTCACTCAATGATAGTTTCTCATTATCCCGTTTTAATGTCTTACTCTTCTGCTCGCCAACTATTCCCCCAGGTACCAGTCCAGCCAGCAGCACCCACAGGCCCAACACCTGATGCAGTACCATAGCATGGGCCAATACGCCGAAGGATCACGGGAGGAGCCCGTCATGACAGAGCTCTCTGTCCTCCGGGAACTCCCTTCATCTCACCAGGAGTTCCTGTCGCACCAAAGCTACTATCCACAGGGCTCCCACCAAGCAGAGCTTGACTATCACCACAACTTCAGGGAGAGCCAACAGCCTGCTTTCCAGCCCAGTCCGCATCAGGAGTTTCCAGGGCATCAGGAGGAGCCAGGGAGGGTTCACCAACAGCAACAACCTGTCGATCCAGCACCAGGTGAGTAAGCCTGCGGGCAGAAGCAGCCTCCCCCACTATCTCCCTTGTCAACGAATCATTGTAACGATACAACATGTTATGCACATTTTCAATAGTTGGACAAATGTTCATATAAAAACAAAGAAAGCAATCTTTGCTGCCATCTCTGAACATCTGTTAATTCTCCTAGCCGCACCCCCGGGCAAGAGGAAGCGGGGCCGGCCTCCAAAGCAGCAATCGGAGGAAAGCAAGATGCAGCCGGTCGAGATGAGTGAGGAGGAGGCCGCTAAAAAGGCCAAGAGAGCCCTCAACCGCTTCAACGGCATGTCAGTGGCTGAGGTCATGGCCAAAACCTTGCCAGATGTTATTACCTACAATCTTGACATATTGATAGTAAGTCATCTTGTGCGGATGCATATATTTATTTCATTTAGCAAAGAGTGGTCTATTTCCAGCTAAACTACACAAGGAGGTGCAGATGGTGGTGAAAAGGTGGCTCTGGTGCTTGGACTTTGTGCACACCAGTGCTGAGGTCCTGTTCACAGAAAATCTCGACTTTCCAGTAGGTCTGCTATGGTAACACCTTGTTTTTCCTTAGATTGGAATCAACCCGGGACTGCTGTCAGCCTTCAAAGGACGCCATTACCCCAATCCAGGAAACCACTTCTGTACGTCCTCTAATGCAGTTTTATTACATTGTTTTGATAATTTGTACTTGGTAAAATCAATTTTACATACCAGTATGTTGCAGTAAAGTAGTTGTGCAAGTGCAAAAGCTGACCACCCATGTTTTCACAAAAAGAATGGAAAGTGTTCAATGTAAACTAAGAAGAAAGTGTTGTGGAAAAGCACACTACCATTTAGAAGTTTGTAACATGCAGGCATTCTTCTTTTTACTCATTTTCTAAAATCCTTGTGGTGTTAAGAGGCCGTGAGACCCATTTGTACATACTCTTGTCTTGACCGCTTAAGCGGTTAGTTTGAATAGATTTCATGGACTTATGTTCTACACTCATGTTGTTCCCAGGGAAGTGTCTGTTCCTGTCAGGTCTGTCTGACGAGCAGCTCAACTACATGCACGATGAGAGTCTCCCGGAGAAGTACGGCATCGGCTTTACCAACATGGTGGAGAGAACTACACCAGGAAGCAAAGACCTGTCCAAGTAAACCAATAAGTATACTAGGCGTTGGCATGTTACGGCCACTGTTTTTGTTAGGCTGAACAAGCTTGAATTGTTCCGGCTTTGTTAAAAAACTGTTGTTGGATTTTCATAGGTGTGGAAATTTCAGAGTTTTTTGTTTTCATGCCATATTTGAGAAATAGTAATGCTGGAATTTGGTACCATCGTAGACAAACAGCCATTTTAGTAACTTATTGATATATAAAGGTTGTTGATAAATATTGAATGGTTCGTTTTTTTACAGCAAGGAGATTCGTGAAGGAGGTCGACAGTTACTTGACAAGCTCCAGAAATACAAGCCACTGATCGCAGCGTTTAATGGGAAATGTAAGAATACTCTTCAAATGTTCTAATGATTTAAGGCACAGCGGCTTTGAGTGTAATCTGCTGTTTACTGAGAACGTTTTTTATTTTATTTTTTTAACAGGCATTTATGAAATCTTCTGCAAAGAGATTTTTGGGGTAAAGGCAAAGAATCTTGAGTTTGGCCTACAGCCCTACAAAATCCCTGAAACCGGAACGGTACGTGAATAGGCAACAGCCGACAGATGAAACAGATGGACCAGTCCAAGGGTCTCACTGGGGTGGAAATGTGTTAACTTATGGACATGTGTCTCTATTGATAGGTGTGTTACCTGATGCCCTCATCGAGTCCGCGCTGTGCGCAGTTTCCCCGGGCTCAGGATAAGGTGCATTTCTACATCAAGCTGAAGGATCTTCGCGACCAAATCAAGGGCAAGGGCAAGCCAAGCCTTGAAGTGACGGAGACAGAGTACTCCTTTGATCTACAGCTGGCAAAGGGTACAACCGTTTATTACCCATTATTTTAGCCATCTAAATGCGTGTTTAGATGTGGCTGTGTTTTGTATTATTTGAACGATACTTATTTGGTCCGTTACAAGTTTGGCCAAATATAACTTCCTTTTGTTCCCGAATTGGATTGCTCTGGCAGAGGACGCCAAGAGAATGTCAATCAAAGAGGAGCAGGTGGACCCAGAGTATGAGAACTGTGACCGGGGACGTGAGGAGGCGAGGCAAGGCCCCAGCCACTGCAGTATCTCCAATGCCAAAAAGGAAGGTGAGTGGTGCTAAAGCAAAGTGCATTCAGCCCTATCTTTAAATCTGCCAATGAGCATCACATGGTTCTTCCTTCCAAAGAACTAGCTTTGGCAACTTGGTATCCACTGTTACGAAGATGATTTCATGTGTTAATATTTGTCCATCAGTTATCCTTAAAGCTATTTGCTGCCTGTTGTGAGAAGTTAAAGTTGTTATTTGGGTTACAATACTTTTCCCCTGCACCTTTTGTAGCCTAGGAAGGAACCTGTCCATGATTAACGGTCATGCAACCCTTTGACATCTTCAGTAACGCCTCTGTGACGCCTTCCTTCCAGAACCTGACCGTAAAGAGATTGCGGCAGGTCACATGACATGTAACCCGTGGACTCCACAGTCGTTTGTGGAGCAGATACCGGATATCAACTGTGATAGCAGCACCATACCTCAACCCCCGGTTGAGGGCAAGACGTTTTAAGGACACCAATGTAACGGAGAATAGGTCATAGGGGGGTCATACCTGTGATGATTCGTCATGTCTGCATGTGTCACACAAGGGGGGGCGGCCAACAGTGCCTGGACTTCCACGTCTTTCAGACAAACAGTTTGTATTCTTGGTGTTTTTTAGTATTATAATTTATTCCATTTCGTACCGCATGTGTGTTTTTTCGGTGACTTATTTTTATATCTTGGGGGAAAAAACTGGGATTTTATTATTTGTATCATGTATAATTGTGTAACTGTGCTCCGGAATTTCGGATTTGTGATTGCGGAGCCATTAAATACCTTCTAATGTTCAACCTCAACTTTTATGTGATTTATTAACGTTTCTGCCTGAAGTTTAAAAGCAAGGCAATTCGTTTCTATGAGTGCAACAGCAGAGGACTCTTCCTCGGTGTCTACTGTCCTGCCTTAATTGTTTTTGAAATATTTATATCTGAGAAATAGTTGTTCATTCATTTAATTATAACATTGTTTGGTCTGAGATAAAGAATGATCTTTTTGGAAATGTATCTATGTACCAAAGACATAAAAGTAAATAGAATTGAACTTCTCTCCATATTTTTACCATGAACCACTTGCTGAGCACATCCCAGTCTGTTGTGTGGCCCTGGAAAATAGAGGTTGTCACTGGCATATATTTTATCACTTTTTGTTGTAAATCAAGTAGATGAGAAAAAACGTAGAACTGGTGCCCTGGTGAAGGTTCTTTTAGCAAAAAGGTTATAAAAAGACCCTGCTACGGCAAAATGTTAACTGGATTTGTTCAGCATTGCTGTGTTGAAGTGAAGAACCAGCTCATGTGCAAGCATTGATAGATAACGGACTCCATTGAATCCATATGAATCCATCTCTGTGGAGGTCTCTTAAAGTTGTTGACGGGGGGCGGGGGGGGGGACCGTACCATTAACTCGCCAATAAGCCCCGTTTCGCGTCGGCGTCCGGTTCGCCCTGTCTGGGCTTATTTTCCCGATAATGACCGGCGTTCTATTATCCCTTACTTAACGTCAATATTACTCTGTATGTGGAAGGGAAAATAGCTTTATTTGTGATTACAATATTATGCTGCTGTATTTCCAGAGACCCCCACAGATATTTGAGTTTGCAGCTTTCATTGGAGCCAGACCTCTCTCTGGCTCCCAATTTCTCCCACCTAACTCGAACTCGCATGTGAGCCTAACCCTTATTATTAAATACATGCCTTTTGAAAACAAAATTATACAAAGAAAATGGAAATTTTTTGGAAAAAAAGTGGAATGCAAGTGTAATGCCAGTTTGAAGAAAGGCCATACATATAAAGCGTAAACGGTGATTGGGATTGAGGTTAGTTGTACATTTTCTCAAAATATACAAGGTGTAGGAAGCATTGACATACTTGTTTTTTTTTTATATCGCACACTGCATCATCAATCATAATTCACCACTGACTCACTTTCCCGGGTGCCCAGTAGTCACTTTACTCTTTTTGATTCGACTTACAGCCTTATTTTCTATCTCAATGGCTTGCATTGAATATACAATGTAATAATAGTATAAATACATACTTTTTATTTCTAAATGAATTTATTTATTCAAACCAGTTGTATACCCTGATATGTGGGGTATATATATATATATATATATATATATATATATATATATATATATATATATATATATACACCCCACATATCAGGGTATACAACTGGTTTGAATATCTTATATTTTAGGCCCTATATATATATATATATATATATATAGGGCCTAAAATATAAGATATTTATATACCGGTATGCATTATTCGCTTTGTTGATGTTTCGATAACGCTACATAGAGCCTCATAACCAATGAAAAACGGCCTGGTGCCTTTTAAACGCAGTTTAAAAGTCTGCCCAGGATATACCAATGTTGAAATAAAAACGGGGATATGTGCGTGTCAATATTTGCAAAGCGTTTTGTTTATCTCGTGGCATTGTAAATGCACACATTTACAAAACAAAAATGCTTCACATTACATTTCATAAATTGCACTTTGTAATGATTGTTCAATTGCAATAGAGAGTATTTTTTCTTGGTACCCCTAAATCGCCGACTTGGATTGCTCCGATGTCAAAGTTGACGGGCTACCCTGTCACGTCTTTGTTGGGTCGCTGTACCTTTTCCAATGTAATCAATAGTGCGGAATTAATGAAAATTGTACAATTGAATACAAAGACGGCTACAATTCAACATTAGCTCCAACAGGTATGTTTATATTTTTTCATAATGGTATTTAATGTCGATTAATGATGAAAACCGCACGGATAGCAATAGCGTAGCCGCTCACTCAATACGCTAATATAGCCGACTAGCTGCTGGCTACGTCGGCTAGCAGCCGGTTGGTGCTCAACTCACAATCAGTTGGATGTTACATACAAAGATTGGTTTAATACTTCTTTGTTATTCTGTAACCAGATCATTCGTTAGGAATGCTTGCGCTGGTTTATCTGAGGTGAATGCACGTTTAAATGATAGCCTATCCCAAATCGTTGTTTGGTGTTAGCTTTATAGCCTAGCATTGATGAAAGAATGGATGGACAATACATTTTAGGTACCCACTTAGAAATACCCACCAAAAGTGTTCTTTAACCACCACCCTTTCTCCGTTTTTTTCTTTGCACACCTTGATTTAATTGTTTTGGCACATGCATTCTGTTTCATGCACTGGCGAATTGTTTATGCAAAAGCATCTGTACATCATCAAACTGTGTCCTCAACATGAATATTGATTTATTTAACAAAGTCAAACCAACCTAAAGATGGAGGAAAAGCTGTATGGATCACTGCCTGTCCCCTCGGAATATCTTCAACAGTGGTGAGTCCCCTTCCCAGCGCAACGTGGCCCCACAGGACACAGTTCTTTGTAGAAATCCTTTTTGAGGCCCAGTGTTATTAAAATGAAATGGAAAGCATGTGCACCTCATCCCTTTTTTCATTTATCCCATTGGTAAATTGCATTCTGGCTTGTGATATTAATAGGTGTGCCTTGTGTTTTCTTGTGTTTGTCATGGGCCTGATGCAGAACCTTGAAAGACCTTTTAGATTGAATCGCTTGGAGTTTGAACAATTGTAGCATTTATAAATGTCTCTTTTAAGATGTTGAGGAAGAAGTCATAAGTATAGATGAGTCGTATATACATTGAAAGTCCTGTGAATGGATTTCTGTGTGAACCTTTAACCCATAAGAATGCATAAGATGTCTGTCCTGTTTGTCCTTATTTTCTGAATTGCCAAGTTATGTATATACCCACTGTATATATAAACATTGCGCCGTGTTATGAATAAATGCACAAAATAAAGTTGACGTACAAATTCTTTGATACCTGGTACACCTGTCCTGGAGCTGTGTCTTTTCTCTGGTTTGAAAGTATTTTCGCTGAGCCTCACTCACTGCTGTAACTCCTACCAACCTACTCATGCCTGTGTGTTGTATACCCCGCTCTACAGGATTCAGTCGACCCAGCAGTTTCAGGCGCTCCAGGCCCAGTACTCGGGGTTCAGTCCGCACCACCACCCTCACTATCCAGAAGTGCCGGCGGGAGAGCAGGCGACGGCGCACATGGCTGCTCACCCAGAACCCATGATGGGCCAGCAGGAGCCCGCCAACCCAGCAAAACGTACTGAGGATACCATACTACGCAGGGTTCTTGTTGTGTGTGTGTTCAACATAAGGATGGTGTTTGGACACATCAGCTCAGTACAGGAGTTTAGTGTTATTTTATCAAAAACGAAACATCAGTGGTGTCCCCCTATCCAGATGGTACATATTAGCCATGTCAGACATCAATAAGATCATTCTTTGCATGTTTGTTTGTTGAAGATTTTTTGCATTAGTAATGGAGGAAAGTGAGTTCTTTCAATGCATGGATTTTAATGATCCTAGTTTAATCAAACATTTAAACTAGTCCTGGTCATTCTAAAACACTTGCCTATAAAATTTGCCTTTTAAAAAATAAGCAAAAGGTTTTAGCAATCCTTTTTAAATTGCATTTGAATTTGTTGGTTAACTTGACAAACCAGCAGTGTCTAGTGCTAGACAGACACAGCACGATTCCAAGCTCTAAGCAGTAAGTCATACGCTGTTGCCTCCGTATCTTGTAGCGTGACGCCATGTCAGAACCTGGTCTTGATGTGTGTGTCCGATGCTTGCGACTACGACAGGAATCGTGATCAGTAAATGGAACATGGCATGCTAGGTCCAGATTTGGAAAGGTCGTGTAGTGTTTTAAAAAACCTCTTTGGTCTTGCTTCGTAGCTCCAGCCAAAAAGAGAGGCCGACCAGCACAACCCAAGGAGCCCAAGGAGCCTAAACCCCCCAAAATCCCGAAGGCGCCCAAGCCTCCTAAGCCCCCCAAGGCGCCCAAAGTTCC
The DNA here is from genome assembly GCF_949987615.1 of Pollachius pollachius. Taxonomy (NCBI): domain Eukaryota; kingdom Metazoa; phylum Chordata; class Actinopteri; order Gadiformes; family Gadidae; genus Pollachius; species Pollachius pollachius. The sequence continues at coordinate 12,947,415 of NC_136942.1, forward strand.
AAAAGCCCCCAAGGACCCCGCCGCCCCTAAGGCCAAGCCGGGTCCCAAGTCCAAGAAGGCAAAGGAGGGCGAGGCGGACGGCAAGCAGGAGAAAATAGACGATAGCTTCAAGAAGGTCAAGAGGAAAAGGGACCGTTTCAAGGGAATGAGCGAGGAAGAGGTCATGACAAAAACCCTGCCGGACCTGCTCGACTACAACCTGGACTACGTTATTGTGAGCATCTCCGTCCACTCGCCTGGCTGACTTAATATTTAGCGTGTTGTTCTCAACCAGTTCAAGTGGCCCTTAACCATTGAGGCTTGTGTTCTCTCCTTTCAGATTGGCATAAACCCGGGTTTATTGGCTGCCTTTATTGGACGCTGGTTCCCCGGTCCCGGAAACCACTTTTGTAAGTTCTCAGGTGTTTCTCTCTGTTTGAGAAGCCCTTCTATAATGTATATTTAGTTCACGATGTCCAGTAGCATTTCCCTATTCTGCTAGAACAATTGTATTGGATTTGGCCTACATACTTCTCAATTAGAGTGCAGACCACATTTTGATGATGTGCCCACCTGTACATTTGGAATTGCGTGGAGTGAGTAGTGATGAGGTGCGTGAATCCTTGCAGGGAAATGCCTGTTCCTGTCTGGATTCACAGATGAGCTGCTCAACCACACGGCCGACACAATACTGCCCACTAAGTACAAGATCGGCTTCACCAACATGGTGGCCAGAGCCACACCTGGGAGCAAAGATCTCTCCAGGTACCAGCGGGACTGCTACAAACATCGAGGATGGATCCTTACTAGTTCAGAACACCCATATAACCCAGTCCCATATGTCATCAATTGTAAAATGATCTTACATCTAATGGCCATGTCGTCAGGTCACTGTTTTGGTTGTAAAAGTGATGATAATGTGACCATTTTGTTTTGAACAGAGATTTTAACACCCGTTTATTCTTTTTTTGCGGGAAAACAGCACAGAGTTACGCGAAGGAGGCAAAATTCTCACACAGAAATTAATGAAGTACAAGCCTCTCATTGCAGTTTTTAACGGAAAATGTAAGTAAAAGTATTCTATAGCAGTCTCAAAATACATTCCCAATGGACGCTTTGTATGCATCATCTAAAGAACCACAATGCATCTTCCCCACAGGCATATATGAAATGTTCTGCAGAGAGATGTTCGGCAAGAAACCAAAGACACTCACGTTTGGTTTGCAGCCTCACAAGATTCCTGACTGTGATGTGGTGAGCACAATGGGATATTGGGGACCCTATTGTAATTATTTCAAGGTCTAAATATTTTGGGCCCTAAAAAATGTTTGGTAGCCCTATCATACTACTTTTAAATAGTTTGCAAGTGCTCACAAGAGGAGTTGCCGCCAAAATATGGGTAAACTACAGAAACCTCTACATCCCAGCTTTCGTAAACACGGGCAGGGCGAGATGGATAATATTGTCCACCAACTGTACGCGCCATCTTGTTTCTATACGCCAGCTGGGTGGGGTATCTGAATGTTTCCCCCCAACTCATCTTTGAACAAAGACAGTACCAAGATGGCTGCTGGGCAGATAGGAGCCATTACACAGCCTTGCATACTTGAGTTCTGCGGACCCACATGACTTCCTGTCTCTCCTGCCTAGGCCCTGTATCTGATGCCTTCGTCCAGTGCTCGCTGTGCCCAGTTCCCCCGTGCCCAGGACAAAGTCCACTTCTACATTAAGCTGAGGGAGCTGAGGGACGAGCTGAAGGGAATCCAGAAGTCGAAAGAAATCGAGGAGGTCAAATACAGCTTTGATCTGGGACTGGCTAAGGGTAAGAAAAAGAAAGCGCTTTCTCCTGTGTTTCTGCATGTCGTGCCCGTCCTTTTTTTTAGTGGGGCAGCTGGGTAACACCCTAGGGACGAGATGGGTCATGGGATAGCCACATACAAATGTATCAATCCAACCTGATGTGTAGTTCCCCTGTGAAAATGTACGCACAATCTGTCAACTATTTTCGGCTCGGTCCAGCGTAGATGGGCACAGCAGATCCCTTCGCAGCGCCTTCATGTCCCTTGTTTTCTGCGTCCCCAGAGGATGCCAAGAGGATGGCCATAAAGGAGGAGGCGTACGACCCCGGCTACGAGGATGCCTACGGGGGAGCATACGTTGAAGGAGGACCTGAAGGAGGCCCACCCCCCCCGGGCGAGCCCCAGACCAACGGTCACTGCAACTTCTCAGCGGCTGAAAACACAGGTGACGTTGAACGATGCCGTACGCAACTGTAGCCCCGGGAACGTTGGACCCCGACGTTGGTGTTTATTGAAATTAGTTTCAATTAGATTTTAAACTAGAACACTTTCATCCCTAAGCCTACATTTTGGGGTGTCCAGAGGTGTCGCATGACATTCTTGGCCCACGAACACCAGCGTTTTCAGGAACCCTTCCATCTTCATTCAATAGTCACACACTTTAACAAACGCACAACCCAACATATTAATCATACTGTTAGGTTAATAACTAGTTAGCCGGAATGCCACATTTAATCACACAAAACATCTATGTGCTTTTTGTCTTCACTCAATGTCAGCAAACCATTTAACCACTGTGTAATGGCTAACTTGTCTTGTGGACTTTCCTTGGAGTATAAATGATTGGTTGAAATTGGTATGCTTGCTTTGTTTATGTATTTGTCATTCCTGGATAAAGACAGTTAAAAAATTGCCATCTTATACTACATACTGAAAATAACTGACCAATGAGCTTATTTGATTGTATTGTAATCTTTACTTGGTAGACTAACATTTCAGTCATTTGAAACTCATTTTCAAAACATAAACCACCAGTACAGTGGTAAAAGGGCATGTAGTACTTAAAGCAATATAATGAAAACCAGTAGCTGGTTCAAGGCTTGTTGCCAATAATGGGAAATACAGCAAATATAGAGGTAGGTTTAGTCAAACAAATGCAATGCAGACAAATGCAAAAAGTACAATACAATTTCTATTGAAAGGTCAGGGCAATGAGAATAGAAAGACACCATTTCCAAGGCACACTAATTCCTTGGTGAAACCCTCTTATCTACAATAAATGATTGTAAATACCGTTTTAGTATTCCAAGTGTGCCAGTATACAGGATTATCTTATTATGGTGGTTTTATGTGATCAAAAACAAAACAGCAAAGTCATATTTTGTGGTAGTAACTAAAAAGTTGTTTCTTGATCGTGTTAAGGTCATTCAGAGTGAGTGCATCAGCTTTCATACGAGGTATAGTTTGAGCAGATGAATGAGAACATGACGTGGGGAAAAAGAGAGGTGTCTCACAATGCAGGTGTGTCTCCATCCATTGTCCAGAAGCTGCAGAGAAGGCCACCACCTCCCAAGCGGCGGGCGGGGCAGAAGGCCAGCTCCCAGATGGACAGTGGATGACCCAGTCGTTTGCCGATCAGATCCCTGACATCGGGGGGGCGGCAGCGGCGGCAGCGACTGCTGCTGCAGCCGCATCAGCAGCAGCAGCAGCAGAAGCAGCAGAGGCGGCGACGACGACTGCCCCCACGACAGAGCCAACAGCTTAGGGACCAGGGCCTTCCTCTGTGTGGACGCAGGAAACAAACACACAGAATGGTCCAGGCCCGCCTCAGCCTGAAGACCTCATCCTCCCATTTTTCTCCTTTTTCTATTAGTGACTTAGCAGAATACACACACATTAATGACACATTTTTGACACGAGTTTGACACATTTATGACACGAGTTTTTGCAGAACACCGTCTGCAGTTGTGTCCTGTGTACACACTTTGTTCATGAGTCAGTTTTCTTTTTTTCTTTTTTTTAAGTGTGAAATCAGGGACTATGAATTGATGCTTGAAGGTCACAAGTTGAATCGGTTTTATTTTATTGTACTGTACATTACTGCACTGTGATGCAGTAGGTGTGGCCGATCATGTCTACTGTATAGGCAGTAGAAATGCCTTCTTATTAGAACTTTTTACAATTGAATGACTGGAAATAGCCCAGCGGGAATTTGTATGAGCCTGCTGGCGTTGTGTGGTGAGGCCTACGAAGACCAACTACTACTTATCTGCTGCCATTTAGATGTTAAAGGTAATATCAATGAGCCGGGGTACACTGTCAAATAATCGTTGTATATATTTTATACATTAAGGTAACAGCAAAGCATAAACTGGTGTAGGCGGACCTGTGTTTTACTATAGCTGCCTAACCTTTAGATGGCAGCAAAGGAGTGGTAGAGCTAGAACTGGTTTGTCATTGAGTATACGCTGAATGGGAAGTCCAAGGACAGACATCATGGTTGTGATTTCACTTGCAGAATTTCTATGGCCCGTTATCAACTCAATTTGGTGCTATTTTAATGTTTGTTTTTTAAATCGGTTTAGAAATTGTCATTCACAAAGTATATCAAAATGTGCATTAAAATATCTGAATGATGTTTTTCTACACTTTGATGTAAGCCTTGATATTTGTATTTACACTCATGCAATCCGAATGGTTTTATTTGGAAAAAGTTGAAATGATATTCTTGTTTCTGTAAATAGTAATTACAAGTAAAACAAGATATTGTATAAAATATATTGTTAAAATGACTTGCCCAAAATCCACAGGGTTGTGGATAGGCTTTAAGCAACCAACCATAGATGAATGAACCCATATTCATCAGTGCATCTCAATCATACATTTAAATAACTAATGGAACCCCTGGAAAATGTGGCTGAAGTTGTCTCCACATTTATATTATCCACAACATGTGGTTAGCGCAGTACATTATATTTGAAATGATGCATGGGCCCTATTACAGTTAGCCAAGGCTGAATTCTGCAAAGTTTAGTTGATTAGAGTGTTTTACTTTCAAGGTGCTTGGTCCAGTAGGGAAAAGGTGTTGAAGTTCTTGGAGAGGGTGCAGGTATTGAAGTTTCTTTCCTCCTGTCAGTGCGACCCAATATCCTCAGCTCCAGGGTAAGGGGGTTGATGCGGCTCTGATCTGGAGCAAAACTAAACAGACATTTTCATACATTTGATATTTTACTTAAGAGATCCAAAAGTGACATTAATGGATATCTTAAAATATGTCCGAGAGATGCATACGGAGACTCCTTCCATATTGGTCAGATACCGGACCGGTTGGAGAGGTTCGGACGTACCGTCTGCCATGCATGCCCCTGTGGCCCCAGATCTTTTGGTGTTTTCTTTCCAGACGACATCATCGGACTGCACATCAATTTCCAGCCTAACATCATCACACTGCCACACAAACCACATTCAATAATTACTATTCAATGACATCTTTGGGTGGATTTGTGAGAATTCCTAACATTTATAGGTGCCTCTCAGTATTCCACCTCTATTGTTTTACATTTAAAAAAATCTTCATGAAAAGATTATAACAAGGTGTAAGTGTATACAAAATAATGGACTCAAATCGTGTTTGTGTGTGTGATTGAAGTGTGTGCGATTGAGGGAGATACCTGATCAGTGAGACAATCAGCTCCACCGACCAAGTGAAGGGCATCAGCAGGAAGCACAACAGTCTGACCAGAGGGTGCGCCAACCCCTGACTGCCAGCATAATGGCTCTCTCTACACGCCTTACACAGCACTGGAACGCACACACCCAGCCATACATAACATTATACATGGCTTCAAACACTGGACCTCGTGTGTGAACGGCATGGTTTCTGAGCAGAGCTGTTATTGATGTATTTGATGGGAAAGGGGAAGTAGTTATTTAGGAGACTTTCATCTATGGCAATTTAGTGAATTCATCATTATTAGAAGCTGGTAGGGGTTTGGCATCATGCTCTAGGTATAGGAGGCCTACAGGAAGACATTGAGATTAAACCTAGTACCTTTTGGCAATGGGTCAAATACTCTAGCCACTACACAATCTGAATACATTTTGAACATGTTAATGAGATTGAGAATAATATATAGAATATTTCTCATCCTATTTTTTTTTTTTTTTCAAAACCATTATCCATAAATGTAACAAACTTTCTTCATGAGGATACTCCAATATTTATCCATTGGCATAATGATGGTTTGGCTTTCCTGAAATATAGGTAAGCAACAGCAATACAGTAAGTCAACGAACACCTAGACATCCACAGTACCTTTCTTGCATTCAAAATAATCTATATGTATCTTTTGAAGAGTTCTGAATGTTTCTTAGTGATGAAGAGTTCTGACTGTATCTTAGTGATGAAGAGTTCTGACTGTATTGTAGTGATGAAGAGTTCTGAATGTATCTTTTTAGTGATGAAGAGTTATAAATGTATCTTAGTGATGGAGAGTTCTGAATGTATGTTATTGATGAAGAGTTCTGAATGTATCTTAGTGATGAAGAGTTCTGAATTCATCTCAGTAGTGGAGACTTTTGCCACTCAAAGCAACATTACGGTTCTGTACCTTTCTGCAGTGCCTATGGCATAACAAGTGGACACCCAAGTGCTAATGAAATTGGGAGCAGACTGTTGAATATGATGGTCCCTTTGACTACAGGAACCTAATATGTACTTTTCAGTCAACTTTGAATAAATGACCTTTGTCCACCCCACATACCCTGGGCCCAATAATCAAGTATGTGAAGTTGACAAAGTATGGCTGAAAGTGCATGAAGTAGGCAAAAAGTACCCTATTTGTAAACATTTCTGGTCAATTTTTCAAAAGAGCATTTATTATTTCTGGTGAAAAAATATGAAAATGGCATGATTGGACAAAAAATATGAAAAAGTGAATTTCCTGAAATTAAGGTACATCTGATGTCTGTCTAAATGGGGGAGGGGGGGATAATTACAACTGCTTTGAGTCCTTACCCTTTTGGATGCTTGCTGGCAGGCTTTGGGCAGCGTTCTGCTCCAGCCACCAGTGGGCCTCCAGCTGCGACACCTTTGACACGCGGTTGTCCTTTTCTTGTGTCTGTCCAGCACAACACACTGGTTTGTTTGGGGGTTTCGCCATCGGCATAGATGAAGATAAGTATTCCGCTCCAAGGAGATCTGTGAGGACAGGTTCGGTGCTTCATTGGATTATATTATATTTCCATGTTCCTTACGAACAAGCACGATGAACCAAGTTCAGCGATGAGGAGGATCTCACCATTTCTTCTCAAGAAATGAAGAGCATCCATGTAGCCATTGTGACTCATCTCTGCCAACTCCTGTAAAGTACAAACAGTGTTTATTCCCATCATGCTAATTATAACAAAAATGCCATAAGGCCCTCAGTAGAATACACAATACACACTGTGTGTTTCACTGAAGACGTAATGGTACTACGGCAAATTGTCTTTACTCCATCATAACATCCACTTTTACAGAGAACTTTTACATAGTTTTGACCAAGACTGGAGGACCAAGAAACGGAAAGCAGAAATCAAAAAGCGTACAGGTAGTGGACTCCATGTGGACATTTGTTCTGCCTACCTTGCACTATTCAGAATTATTGCACTATTTAGAACATATTAATTTTAAATATTACTTATTTTATTCATTTTAACAAATTGTATCCTTTCTACTTATACTATATTTGTCTTGTACATGACTTTGACGTCCGTCATGTGAAAGTTTCAGAGCGTACAGACACGTTAAAGCATGGGGCTGACCGTCACCCACCGCCGGCTCCGGGGGGAAGAAGGACCTGTAGATACGCTTCACGTTGAGCTGGCTGACCCGGATGCCCAGGTTACCATGATGCACGGCCAGGTCCAGGCCGCCCTCCCGGGGGCAGATGTCCGCCTCCCCGCAGAAGGGGGACACGGTGATGGTGTTCCTCTGGTCGTGCAGCGGCATGTTGTTGCTCAGGGCCCCGTCCATGTAGCGCTGGGGGCCCACAGATCACAAGGGACAAAGTCGATGCCGTCCACTTGGGATTCGAGGAATCTACCCCTTTTCTTAGGGTACATGCATCGTAGCGCAAACACAGGTGTCGCTCATAACACTGATGTTGGGACGACTCTCTTGATGTACCAGGGCACGGCTAGTGGATGAAACTAGCGAAGATAAGTGTTTCGCTAATGCCCGGATACATCACAGCAGCAGGCCCCTATTCAGTGTTATGGGTAACACCTGTTTTTGTCCTACGAATGCACCTCTGTGAAAAGGGTTGATTTATTATGCATGGTGCGGGAGGGAACGGCTTACCGCTCCACGGTACGATGGAGGGGTCACGCCACAATACACGGGGAAGAAGCAACTGCACAGGAGAACCTGCAAAGTATGGCCAGCGTTGGGAGAGAGAAGTTAAGGTTAAAGTTCACTGATGACAGAGGTGGCCTCAGCATTCTGAATAATCTTCCTCCAAGTGTCCCCACAAAAAGTAAAAAAGTGACTATAAATGCCACCTGAATGAGTTCCTCCCTGTTGTCAAACTCTGTGACCAGAAGGTTCTCTCCGTCTGAGAGCCTGGTGAGGGACACGCAGAGCCTCCCGGAGGCCCACAGATGGGCATCATGGGGCAGGTAGCGGAGCAGGGAGTCCTGCACCCCCCGCAGCAGGCTGAACGCCGGGTGGAGGACGCTTAGCTGGTGCCTCCGCGCCGCTAGAGCCATGGACATCACATACTCACAGCAGGTCTCTGCGCGCGCACACACACACACACACACAAACGCGCGCAGTGTTATTGAGGGAACAGGACTATGAACTTAACGATCTACTGGACTTTGTACCTAATACTTCTGTCCTGCTCTGCATTTGTGTCAAAACAATTTTTGTTCCAAACAATTGTTTCTCAACCGATGCATCAGGTGCTCCTTGAGCCAAAAGGGTTTAAGGAGAAACATATACATACATGACATACATGACAAAAATACACATGCATACATGTACATAGAAAGGGTCCCAAACGTAAGAGGTTGAACCTTGACATCAAAAATAATCATATTTCACCATTTATATGTATTTATCGTATTTAACCAAGTTATATTGTAGAAATTGAATCTGCTCAATAAATCACAACTATTTAAAATATCGTTTGATTTAATTTTTAATACTATTAAAATCTATTTGCAGCAACATCCATTGCATTTAATTTCATTTTAAAAAGACAATTTACCGGTGATGTAATCCTTCCATCCTTTTCCATTTATAAATAACTAAAATTATAGGCCACACACACAAACACACAGACACACAGAAACTCACCAATGGGTATTCCAACTACGAGACTGGCTGCGACTAAACAACCCGAAGACGCGCCACCGATCTTCGACGCACGGCGAACCAGATGCGGCGCGTGCTCCAGAATACAGCTCAAGGCTCCCAGGTAATAGAGACTACTGAAGCCACAGCCAGCAAAAGAAATATTCCACTCCTCTCCCTTAAACATCTTGTCTAAGTGGTCGACCATCCTGTAACATAAACTCCACAGAAAATTCCAGGCAAATGAAACGTTTTAAACCACCCAAAACTTCCTATCCAATAGTGTAACAGGCATCCTTTGCCTCATATGCCCTTCACAGAGGTTTAAAAACACCAGCGTGATATTGCACAACATACGAGGCTCATGAGTCAGAGCTCAAAATAGACACCATGGGTCCAGATCAGGTCGGATACTATGTGCACATAAGGAGACCCACACATGGCATCTCTTTATGGCTTGAGCTGCATCTTATCTACAGGTGTCTCCCTGCCTGTTTTGATTTACTCATCTTAAACCATAAAAGGACCGTCTGTTAATGTTAACTGGAAAGCCTATATTGACAAGATAAGGAATGGAGTGTAAATAAACAGCAGAGGTTAAATGAGTTTGAAAAAATACATTTTATAGATCTTTGTAGATCTTTAAAAAGCAAACTCTTTTTTATTTTTATCATTTTTATCATAAAGTCAGTAATATCTGCCTTTCTGGACACTAGAGACATTCTGGAAATAATGACTACAAGAAAGTATTTGATGTGTGATTTAAATAATAATTAGACAAAAAGGACCACAGGACCATTTGGACTAAAATAAGAACTTTAAAAATAAGAATTTATTCACACATTATTTATTTATTCATATCCTCTGGTTCCGGGTGCGGGGTCCCACCCCCCATGTCTGACTGCTTGGGGGCCGACCCCTTCTCAGACCCCATCTGTCGGAGCCAGCCCACGGCGCGGCCCAGGCCTGAGCCCCACCCGGCGTCCTGGTGGTCTGCCGGGCCGAGGGGGGGTGTCGGCGGGGGGGTCAGGGAGAGCTGGTGGAGCTCTGCCGGGATGTCCCAGCTGAAGGTGTTGTCATGGGCGGGAATGGGAGTGGCCTCCGGGGTCAAAGAGCAAACAAACTCTTCCCCACTGTGGTTGAGGGCGATCAGTTCGGAGGGCCAAATGGTGTCCCTGGGGGGAGGTGTGTCCCTGGAGGAAGGAGAGGGAAGACCTCTGAGTGGGAGGCTGGATCCCACTGGGGGGGGGCACAGAAGGCTGCTGGCCATCGTCTGATTGGGTAGTAGCGCTAAAGCGGGGCTGTTGGTTGGCTGGTAAAGGGCACTACAATGGTGACAACCCAATCAGATAATGGCCAATGTTCCTTTATGCCATCTGCCCCTGGCAGGCATCAACCCGTCTCTAAAGGGATTCCTCCCCAAGTAAACACAACATATTTGGGAGTTTACCATTTGACACCTCGTCAAATGTTGAAGCGATACGTTTATCTCTTAGATTAGGGAGACTTTTAATAGTATGGTATGTAGTTAATCTTTCACAGTCTAGGATACACAGATCATTTTTATCAGGTCAACAGTCATCCTTAGATGTTGTCGGGAAAGGATAGATCTTAACCACCAACATCCTTATTTAGAGTGCACAGCTGTAAATCAGCTACAGCTATTCATTTTGTATCTCGTAAGAATCTATTGACCACTTGTTTAACTGTTTCATTTTCATGAACGATAATCTACATAATCCTATTCCTTCAGGTCATGGAGTTGAATCTTTTAACTGATGAGTAAGAATATACTGTTTACTATCAAGATTAATTGCATGTCCATATAGGCTCCTCCGTGTAGAGGTATCTCGGGGGACGAAGGTGGACATTGACACATTCCATGCGAGTGACCAGTAAAATTAGCCACTGGAATGTGTAAGCACTGCAGCATGGCGTCCTCCAGGCTTCTTATAATCTATCTTGGTATCAAGTCATGTGTACGCCCATTATGCTTGTTAGACATTGATTTCATAATCCAATGTAAATACTGCCACGTACACACAGATAATTTTTTATAAAGTCCAAGCTCCCCTTTATAAAGTCCACATCTTTCTATTACACGCTATGGAAAGCATGTAAGAATTAAGTTTAATCAAGTCAAATATATCAATTGAATAGATGTTTTAATTGATAAAATTAAATAGAATAAATGTCTAAATTGATAGAATAAATGTTTACATTTATTGATTGTGTAAAATGTTTTAGATGCACTTAACCTTTTTTTTCTAAATCAATAAATGTTTGGATAAATTATGTTGGACATAGACCAAAGCAGTAGATGGTTTATGCTCCTGAACCACCGGGTAGGGCACTACCCAGGAGCGAACGTGCTCGCTGGGTTGATACTGAACATGCTGCAGAAGCCACTACCGAGAGCATGTGCAAGTGCAAAGACAGTCGACTCTGCTGGTCATGGTGTATGGTCTACTGATCGACTGCTCTTGTCTATGTCCAACCCTGCTGATGTTTGATTGACAGGCCGCATTTACATATTGAGAATCGTCAATGTGATAAAAGGATAATAGAATAGCAACAATTGATAAATGGATAAATATTTAGTGAAACATTCTACAAGACAAAAAAATGAATCAATCCAAACATTTATTCCATAAATTTAAACATTAAATTTAACCAATTTATAGTTTTTTAAAGATTAGATATTTGATTTATCTTATTTTCTCCAGGGCACAAATGGCGTTCCATGGCGGCATCACCTAGCCTGGGAATCAGACGAATCTGTGAGCTTTTATTTTATTTGCTCTTGTATATTCCCCCTCCAGTCCACAGATTTCCAGTATACTGGCCTGCGTCGGGCAGATCACAACCGTTTATCAAATTTTGGTCAGTTATGATTTATTGTGCTGGTCTACGCTAGTTGAAATGGACATGGAGCTGACCTGTTCCGGAATAATGGTCAAAGGTTAAATGGTCTGGCGATGTCAGGCTAGGCAACATCCACACCGACAAGAGAATAAAAATGATGCAACTGCTTTGCAACAGGTATAAGGTCAAAGGATAAAGACATACATGAGGGGGTCTCCCGGCTCCTCGCTCTCTGCTGGGCTGTGGCGGTGCCCTGCCTTCCCATACAGCCAGCCCGTGCCCCGGGGCAGCTCTGGGATCCAGTCCGCGACTCTGCAACAGACTTTCATTTAAGCAGCAGTGCATTCGTTTACGCGTTAACGCTCACCATGAATCTGGGAACCCTAAGGCGTTCATTTTGCTTTAACGCTAATTAGAGGGGACATATTGAGTGTGATTAGCCTCACAAGCTGTTTCGAAATTCTGCCCCGTATGACATCACTAGTGAAGTCATACGGGGCAGATTTTCGAAACGGCTTCTAAGGCTAATCACACTCACACCTGGTGTTATAATATGTCCCCTTTCATGCTCCTCATTTCCTAATTTTGTGCCTACTGACTTCGATTTTGACTCGGCCGACATCGTATCTGCCACCTTGGTGTGACGGCTGTGCGATTGTTGCTCGGTTTCTGCCTTGTGGGGAAATGGCAAACAGGTTTGGAAGTGATTCTCTATATGGTGGCAGGTGAAGAGGTATGTAATAAAGTCTAAACTGCTGAACCGTTAGATATGGTTTGCCTCATTCTGTTATTATCCCCTCCTCAGCCAGAGCCTTGACTTTGACCCTCACCGTGAGTTGATGTCACCTTTTCCCTGCCCTCACCCCCCTCCCTTCCAGAGAACTGTCCCTTCCCCCGCACTGCTATTGAGGACACCTTCGCCCTGCCAAAGCCCTGTCTCTGACCCCCACTCTAACACCTTGGTTTAGTGATTTCTTTACATGGTGCTTGGCTGTGTCATTGCCGTTCGTCTTCCCATACGAGAGCGAGCGTGTGCTGGGGAGACAAACCGACAAGGCATCATGAACCAGCAGTGTGCACCAGGAACGGGCCTACCTGTTGACCAGCATGCGGGCCGAGTCCATAGGCAGAGCGTAGGGGATGCGAAGGTAGGTGGCCATATTGCCATGCACCTGCTCCCTCACCTGGGACAACATACTGCCACGGGCATGCTTCTCCCTACACCCCTCACACAGTGCTGTGACACACACAATGTTCAAGGTAAAGGGATTACAATCGGTAACATTGTACATTCCCCATCTTGTTTTTAAACCCACAATCTTGTTTAGGTTGAAAAGATTCTGCGCAAAGCAATAACAGAACAATGAATGAATGCTAAAGCATATCTATTCATTGCCAAATAGAGCGATAGCTTTGGCATGGCATTTCATTGTGCAATAGCAATGATGTTTCCCAACAAATTTGGCAGCAAAATGACAAACTTTGCTTACCATCAGATTTCTACTCTGGGTTACATCAAGATGGTGTATATTCATGCCAATATTTGGATGTTTGACAGAATATAAGATGAACTTCACCACTGCTAATTGAAAACTCAAATGATTACATTCTGAATTTGAATTAATTTTGTAGCATGTATTTAGGCATTGTAGGCAACCAAAACTGCTCTGCAAAATAAAAACTGCTGCTGTATTTCTCACATCCATACTTGTTATAAATCAATTGTCCACTGCTGAAGTAATGATCCTCTTGTAGAGATTCCTGAACCCGACTCTGTAGGGTTCAAAATATACCAAATACTTAACACTAAAAAGATACACGTATATTTTGGAGGATATGCTGTGCGTCAGGAGGATCAACTCAAAGTGCTTCTGAATCAACTGCTGTGGAGCTCCTTTCATTTCCACAGGCTTGGAACAAAACAAACGGTATTCGCAGACCCCCCCATCTTACCCAGCTTGATGTCCAGAGGCAGGTTCTCTATGAGCTGCGGCCTCAGCCACGAGTGGCCCTCCTTACGGGGGCTCAGCTCTGGCCCCTCACTGGCACCGGTCTCCTGGGTGGAGGGGTTCCCCAGAACACAACACGGTGTGCTGACTGCCAGACCAGCCAGAGGAGCCTCGCTGGGGACCAGGCCTGCAATGGGGAATGATGTTTGGTCATGAGCATCAAAAGGAACGCTGCAGGACTGGCACAATAGGTTCTACCGTCTTGGCTGCCATCAGTTTTCTACCAAACACAAAAAACACACCAAAATCCCTTACTCAATCACACCTAAACATGACTCAAGGTAATTGAGCAATTCGAAGTCAGCTTGAGAGCTACCATTGTCTTGAAGGAAGCGCAGGGCGTCCAAGTATCCATTGTCGCAGATCTCAGCCATGCCCTGCAAAACAAAAGACACATTGATCCCGGTTCTCTACCTCAAGCGGGTTGCATTGGGGTGACCCTTTAGAGAAGGAGAGCCGGATGACATGCGTCAAAATAATAAAAGGATTCTCAGGATGTAGTAGCAAGTACCAAGATGGCCTCTTGACCATATTTTTAACGGGACATCAGATCACAGGAACAGCTGATTCAGAAGCACTGTGAGGAGTGGATCCTCCTGACACACCACATATCCTCCAAAATGTACATCTTTTTAGTGCCAAGTATTTGGTATATTCTGCACCATCAGATCACATGTTCCAAACCCTCTGATAGGGAAGGGAACGGTAGGAGAGGGTGTGTGTGTGTGTGTGTGTGTGGGGGGGGGGGGGGGGGGGGAGTCTGACCTCCGGCTGGGGGGGGAAGAAGCTGCTGGCGACCCGGTAGCAGTTCTGTGAGTTGACGTGGATGCTGACGTTGTTGAAGCGCACCTCGTGGAGCCTGAAGGCCGAGCGGGGGCACACGTCGCTCTCGCCAGCGAAGGCGGAGAAGGTGACGGTGTTCCTCAGGTGACAGTTGGGCAGGTTGTCGCTGACGGCTCCGTCCACATAGCGCTGAGGATCACAACCCAGGGATCAACACACCAGGAGAAAGACACGTATGCAGGAGCCAATGAGCATTTAGCACGACTGCTATCAATTCCTGCCTTCTCACCACTCCCCGATACGTGGGTGGGATGAGCCCGCAGTAGAAGGGGATGAAACAACTGCATAACACCGCCTGAGTCACAAAATGAAAAGACGCATTGATATTCTCCATTAGGAGGAGATAGTCCACGTGTAACTATAAACCAAGCCAGATGGCATCGTCTGGTGGGTGTACCTGGATGAGTTCTTCTCTGGTGTCGAACTCTGAGACGATGACGTTCTTCCCGTCGGACACGCGGGTGAGAGACACACAGAGCCTCCCCGAGGCACGCAGGTGGGCGTCAGCGGGCAGGGTCGCCATCAGGGAGTCACGCACCAGCTGCTGCAGGTTGAACGCCGGGTGCAAGGGGCCCAGTTTATGTTTCCTGGCATCCCGGGTCATGGACATCAGGTCCAAACAGCTCTTCTCTGTGGAGCCCAACACAAAAGGGAACTTGAGGGAGGCAGTTATGCAGCAGTGGTTTGTGGCAGACATGCAACTGAATATCATGAGCTTTTTTTAAATAATATGAAATCATGGCGCTGTAGGCTTACGTCACTATTTTACACTTCGATTACAAAGTAAAACTCAAATATTATTGAATTAAATGAATGTATACGAAATTTTGGTGAAAAGGACATAGGACAAGACTAAATTAGGTCAAGCCATCTGGCGCATTTCATCGCTCATTCACAACAACAGTAGCCTACTTGCTTTGAAAAGTAACTCTTGTAGTAAAGGTTTGTATATTGCTTTTTCGTGACTTTGCTGTAGTAAAAGTGGCACACCTAATTCTTCCTGATCCTACGATTAACCCAAAAGAGCTCGTAAGTCCGCCAATTCCGGTAGACCCCCATGGGACCTATGAGATCGTAAATATGGGTTTCAATGGAGAGAAAGTAATTATTTTCTGATTCCAGTCTAGAAAAGCCCTGGATTACACATATTTGTGGATTTAAATGAACAATTTTCATGCAAAGAAAACAAAAAATAAATTTGCGAAGAAGTTTGATAGAGTGGCGAGTCACGCCCCTTACGGTAGAGCCCATGGGACCTATGAGATCGTAATATGAATGGGTTTCAATGGAGAGAAAGTAATTATTTTCTGGTCCCAGTCTTTATCTGCCCCGGATTACACATATGTTTTTTGTGGATTTAAATGATAATTTTTCATGCAAAGAAAACTAAACATTTTCGTGAAGAAGTTTGATAATGTTAGGTTTTTTCCAAGGGGAGGATAAAAGCATCGAAAGAGGTGAAAACCATTATAAGTCAGGGCATGTGGAGAGTTTCAGTTACGCCGATGGGGAGATTGACGGTCTTGTCCACGCCAGCCGCAGGGAGCGTGACGTCACATATGAGACCTGTAGTCTTTCTCATTGTGTTGTCTCTACAGCCTTTAACTGAACAATTGCACAATAAAGGGTCAAACTCTTGACATGAAAAATTATCATTTAAATCGACAAACATATGTGTAATCCAGGGCATATAAAGGCTTTGACCAGAAAATAATTACTTTCTCTCCATCGAAACCCATTCATATTTTACGATCTCATAGGTCCCATGGGGGTCTACCGGAAGGGGCGGACTTACGAGCTCTATTGGCTAACAGATCTGTGGCCTGAAAAGGGGGGTCATGGTCAAGTGGAGCTTGGTGCACCTCTCTGGACCGAGTCCAGCTGATGAGGTTTTATGCTGGCCGATCAATCCACTAACGGCTATGGTTAGGTTAAGGGGTCAGGGTTATGGTTAGGTTAAGGAACAAGGGTTATGGTTAGGTTTAGAGGTCAGGGTTATGGTAAGGTGAAGAGGTAAGGGTTATGGTTAGGTTAAGGAACAAGGGTTAAGGTTAGGTTTAGAGGTCAGGGTTATGGTTAGGTTAAGCGGTAAGGGTTATGGTTAGGTTAAGGGAGAGGGTTATGGTAAGGTTAAGGGCAAGGGTTATGGTTAGGTTAAGGGGTAAGGGTTATGGTTAGGTTAAGGGGTAAGGGTTATGGTTAGATTTAGGGGTCAGGGTAATGGTTAGGTTAAGGGGTAAGGGTTATGGTTAGGTTTAGGGGTAAGGGTTATGGTTAGGTTTAGGGGTAAGGGTTATGGTTAGGTTAAGGGAGAGGGTTTTGGTTAGGTTAAGGGGTAAGGGTTAGGGTTAGGTTTAGGGGTCAGGGTAGGGTTATGGTAAGGTTAAGGGGTAAGGGTTATGGTTAGGTTAAGGGGTAAGGGTTATGGTTAGGTTAAGGGGTAAGGGTTATGGTTAGGTTTAGGTTAAGGGGTAAGGTCATGGTTAGGTTAAGGGTTATGGTTAGGTTAAGGGTTATGGTTAGCTAAAGGGGTAAGGGTTATGGTTAGGTTTAGGGGTCAGGGTTATGGTAAGGTTAAGGGGTAAGGGTTATGGTTATGTTTAGGTTAAGAGGTAAGGGTTATGGTTATGTTTAGGTTAAGGGGTAAGGGTTAAGGTTAGGTTTAGGGGTCAGGGTAGGTTTATGGTTAGGTTTAGGGGTCAGGGTAGGGTTATTGGTAGGTTTAGGGGTTAGCGTTATAGGTTAAGGTTAGGGCTATGGTTAGGTAGAACGGAACCGTGGCTTCATAGATGCTACTTGAACATGCGCTAACAAGTTTGAGTTGGGGCGGGGCTGGACCTCAGCCGGGGGTGCAGCTGGACCTAGAGGCAGAGCTGGACTAGGCAAGCTCCTCCCATTGGCTCTGCACCCCTTCTCAGGAGGTAGATCAGCAGTTGGGTCCTAACCCTCAGTTGAATAGCTTGCAGAAACTCGACTCAAAATGAACATACCAGTTATCGATTTTAGTCTGTACAACCTGGGAGAAAATAGTGTTTTAGACGAGCACCTTGTTGACTTGGGCAGGCAATTAAAATCCTCATTTACAGAAATTGGTTTTGTTTATCTGAAGAACACTGGGATTACACCAGAAGAGGTAAGCGCGAGCCTCAGGATATAGTTTGCTGAGCATCACAAACTTTGTCACGGATATTTCATATAAATTGAGGGAACTATTGAAGAGAAAGCAAAAATATGCAACATTATCACATCACATACATTAGAAATTATCTCAAAACATGTATATAGGGGATATAGACAAAAAAATAAATGAAAGTCGGATAGGCTACTATTTATAATCTTAAAGTGATTTTTAACTTCATAAACTGAGTGTATGAGTCTGTTAGTCTTGTTTTTAAAAAAACAAGTCTGGCGGAAACAGAGTTCTCTATGACAAGAAAAGGGTTTGCTCAATAGGTTATTCTGTATGTGTTATTGTAAATATTAATATATAAATATTGTAAATATAGATTATTTTTTTTATTATTTGTGTGGCTGTGAAAAAATAAATAAAAGAAAGTAGTGTATCTGATCACAATATAATCGTTTTAAATATTCTTCGACCTGTAATTTACATATTGCTGCATTCACTTTGTAGTCGATCCCTAAATATCAGCAGGAAAAGCGCGCCACAGCTCGAAATTAAAAGCTGTTTATTTGTAATATCATTGATAAAGTGTGTGATTCTAAGCAATTTAAGAGTGTTAAAAATCGCCAGATGTCTAGCCTTTACATCAAGATTAATCTGGAAGAAATCTGTTTTCCTTTCAAGGAGCCTTTTCTGATTTGCAAAAGCAAAAAAGGTAGAATCCAAAATAATTAAGTACTGCGTTTTACCATTTGACCCAGAATGATGGGTGGTTTATTTGACTCAGCCTAGAGTGTAATGAACTCTACTGCTGGGTTAAATGTTACTCAAACACTAGGTTATTTCAGAATGCTGGGTTGTTCGTGATTGAAATGTGGAGTGAAATAAATCTATTGCTGGGTTAATGTTGACCATACCCTGAGTAATTTACTGTCTCCTTGCCTTGCTACTTATTATTGTTGTGTAATTATAATAATTTCCCATAATCACAGACACAATTAAAAAAAAGGCATGTAAATAAATGACATTTTATAGAACCGTTTTTTTTACAGCTCAAAGTCATACTATGCATGTTTTTTAATTCATTCCAAAAACAAATGAAATGTACCGCTCAAACACATGCCTGACAAAATCATCAAGCTCCATTTCATGAATACATTTGAACATCCCTGAGGCCAATACGGGTGCTTGATAGAAACACTGGTTTAAACACTGTATAGAACAGCTTCTTAAAGCCCAAATCCAGAAGAACGCGTGAGGGGATGCCCTCTCCTGTGACCGGTTCACCCAAGCACAAAGGTTAACATTTAGATGACACATCTGCAATGGTAGGGTGGCTGACTCAAGCACAAAGGTTAACATTTGGATGACACTGAGGAAAGGTAGGGTGGCTGACCCAAGCACAAAGGTTAACATTTGGATGACACTGAGGAAAGGTAGGGTGGCTAGACAATACAAGAAATAGGAAATAAAGCTTTAGATGACTAAAGGGTAACAACGATTTTACCATCACAAGGGTCAAGGGTCAAAGGCCCTAATTGATAAGGCACGGCTATGTCCCCCTTTATGACAACCTGAGGAGGTCATCGATAGTTTACTACCTTCTGTTTAACCTATACTATTGTGTTGTATTGGGGAGTAGAGCTGTTCTCAGCATCCTGAGCCCTGTATGCCACAGCATAAGAAGTCCTCGCTTTTGACAATGCATTGGACTTCTCCTTGAGGAGCTCTTAGAGAGCCGCAGGGCAACTCCCATCCGAGGCCTCGGATGGTTGCATGTTAGGCCTCGGATTATTTTATTTTTGTTTGTCTGATCGTTGTATGTTTATTACGTAAATAAATTAAATGGTTATCACTATCAGCTATCGTTATAGCTATTGTTAAAGTTAACGTTACCTAACTAATATGGTAAAGAAAAAAATCTTGCTTGTTAATACATGTCATAGAATAAATACCACGACCCCCCATGATCCCAGATTGTATTTCTAAAGTGAAATCAGCATTTACGAATTAGGAAACAACTTCAACGTCGGATGGGTGGCCTCACTAAATGCATGGCTTTTTGTGTTTTAAGGTTGAACAAGCTATGGATATCTCCAAGACGTTTTTTCTCCAACCAGTGGAGTTGAAGTTTCCTTTCCGCAGTGAGACTTTTTCTAATTGTCGTTACCATGGCTGGGTCTCTTCAGAGACTGAAAGGTGGGGATACTTACTACAACTCAAGCCTACCGGACTGTGTTTCGTTAATAATTGTATTACGAATGTTCTAACATACAATTATGACAGCTTGAATCCAGATCTTCCGGGAGATTTAAAAGAGGCATTCAACGTGGAGACTTTCTGTAATGATATAGTAAGCACCTTACATCTACAAAGTCATAGGAAGGCCTCAAACAATACATTGGTGTCAATATCCGGAAGTCCTGACTAATGGTGTTGACTCTCCTCTACCCTCCTAGCATTGGCCCTCGCCTGTGTTCAAGGACAGACAGCTCTCTTTCTACCAGCGGTGTCGGGAGCTGTCTCTGCGTGTGCTGAGGGTGATGGCCATCAGTTTGGGTCTGGAGCCAGAGGTTTTCCTCAATGCTCACCGCCACATAGGAGGTGAGATGTCAAAATAATAATTGAAGTATTCCAATGTGAGCGTGTGAGGTTAAGACTGGAGTAGCGAGGTTACAAATGAACAGGGCATCTGTTACTTGTTTTTGCCACAAATAGGGACTTTTATGGCACTGACAAAAGCGACAAATGTTTCCGCTTCAGATCTGATTGAGATCTCTGCAATAATTACTCCTTCATCGGTCTCGTCTTTAAACCTCAGCCAGCGGGTAAAGCCGCTGCTTGAATTGGAATCAAACAGGTGCTAGTACTTTTAAACAGCCTCATGGGGCGCTGTTTTTGGGTGCTGCTCATCCATGTTTTGGTCATTGTTTAGTTTATGTGGTGACAGAGTTGTGTTTGAAATCCCACAGTGTTTGTCATGCGAGATGTGGAAAAACAAGTTTTGATTAGCCTAGGATACTGTGTATTTATGTTTATTAAATTCATTTTTTAGATTACTACAACTCCTAACTACTCTCAACAAATCATGCATTCGGATGTACAAACCCCGTACTACTACTTTATTTGAGATGACATTCTTCTACACAAAACTCAGACTGAAAGTTATTTTGGAATCTCTATACTTACAATCAATGATAATGCTTCCATCTCTGATCAGCATAGCATATCTGATATCTGATATCATTGAAAATGCTTTCTCAGTTTGCTTCTTGTCCCAGAAGACCATCTCTGCTCAGCATAGCATATCTACAAATCCAACACACTTTCCTTTACATGAATGTCAAGAATAACGTTATCAAAATCAGTTTGACTTCTGATGACCGTTTTGTTTTGGCTTCCAAAGAAATTTCTGTAGCTAGCTCAGGTAAGCCCATAATACTGCTGAGCTTCAGAACGGGGACAGAGGTTGTCCCCGTTCTGGATGTCCGTCACTAGTTTATTTAATGAACTACATATGAACTGCTTCAGATAAGATACTGCTGCACATTGGCAGCCTTAAGCTTCCATAGTTCATGGCTTCTGTAGAAGTCTGCTCAAAAACATAGGCCCATTCATATTCAGGTATCCAGAAACTGAAGAAATAACTACAGCGAGGGTTCCTAGATTTCCCAAACAAAAATGGTGTACGATGGGTGGGCTGGATGAGCAGTCTTGTTGTGTACTGCTGCAGGTGAGCAGAACGGGACCACCCTGCGCTCTCTATATTACCCACCAGTCAACAGTGAGCTGGTGAAGGAGGGCCAGCTGCGCTGTGGGGAGCACTCCGACTACGGCAGCATCACCCTGGTCTTCCAGGGCCAGGCTGGAGGCCTGCAGGTACCCCATCCTTCAACTCACCACCCGAATGCGGTAATGCCCATCTAACAGTTTTGTCAAATAGCCAAGGGCAAAATCGCCACTGTAAACAAACAACCCAGTCTCACGGAAATACGTGACACGTCACGTCATTTAATCTATTCATTCGTGATCTGGGACACGTAATTTAAAAATGTTTGTGCCAAAAAGCACACATTTCTAACAATATGACAGCTTTTGGCCACCCGTTTCTACTTTCACCTTTGATTCTGAGAAATTGTGACAATTTACGGATATATTTAATGCAGGTGCGCTGCTCTGTAGGCAAACCACGATGGAAAAAAAAAAGGTAGCTGCTTCATCTCTTCTTTTTAGAATGAGTTTGAATTTGTGCTTTTGGCACGAAAAAAATGAAATTACGTGTCCCAGATCACGAATGAATAGATTAAATGACGTGTCGTGACAGTGTCACGTATTTCCGTGAGACTGGGTTGTAACAAAAGGAAAACTGAAGGAAACAAGCAAAAATTGTACACAAACACATACATCTACACATACACACACCCCTGCACTGGGCCAGCTGATTAACAAGGTGTGTATTATTTGTGTTACGAAGCAAACCCATGATTGACGTAAAATAATTTAGAGGGCTCAAAGTCACAGACATCCATCATCAATTCAACATTGTCAGAGAAGATATGAAAAGCTGTAATTGAAAAAATAGAATTTCATATCTAGACTTCTCGGCCTCGTCTTAAATTAATTACTATAAACAAAAAGTTTATAGTTTTCAGCCATGATCCATTTTCCTACAGGTTCTCAGTCCTTCCGGTGAGTACATCCCAGCACCCTGCATACCAGGAACGGTCCTGATCAATATCGCTGATTTGATGCAGCGGTGGACCAGCGACCGCTTCATCTCAGCTGTGAGTTTGTCTTTAACATTTAAAATTCCCAGTTTTGTTTGAATTCCCAGTTTTCATTATTCTGGTTGGCGAGCAGCTGCACGCCACCTATATAAAACCACGGCATCTATATGGCAAATTTAGATTACTTTTCTTTCAAAGAACCATTGGACTATAAAAGTTTACAAAATAAGTTTACACTTTCACATCCAACAGAATTTTTTTGTCCTTTTAAAAATTCCTTTGAAAGTCAAAACCAGAGTTTTGCAAGAGACAACAGTGTCGCGTTATACAAGATTAATCTGGAAGATGTCTGCTATATTTGTCATAAAAAAAAGAAGAGTGCCAAACAAATCCACACAAGCCCCATTTCTTTCAATTAGACCTACTTTTGACCTCAAGCATGTATGTATTGACTGGCATGTATTTGGTAAATTATTCTGTCATATGGTATGTTTCATTGATATATTTTCCTTTTCAAGCCTTTTTAAAAAACTGTTTGATAACGCGTCTTTCAGATCCACCGCGTTTTGCTTCCCCCTGGCGGTGACTCCAGTACACGTCAATCTCTGGCTTTCTTTGTAGCGCCAGACGACGACTTCCTCATCGCCTGCTGCGACGGATCGACCAAGTACCCCGCTGTTACGGCAGGGGACTATTTAAACTATCGCATAAATAATCTTCTTGGGAATAAGTGAACATTTTCCATTGTTGCTAATTTATACACTTTTGTTGCATCACTGTCACATTTAAAATAAAATGATTGTGTCCTACGTATGAAATTGAAACAGGTCAAGAGGTCCTAAAAACCCTGTTGCTAGGTCAGCAATTCTTCTTTTATTTTATATTTTAGGTCAGCAATTCTTCTTTCATTTTATTTTCTGTCAATACCTTTCTGAAATTCTAGATACATAGAGATATTTTAGCTCAAAATATTGAGGCTTTTGGTCATGTCATCAGGGCTGTTGCCTACATCATCGGGGCTCTTAACACATTTGGGAAAAACCCATATAGTCTTTGTGATTAATTATATCCACATTTTATCCACCATCTACAAAAATCACCTTTTATTAACAATTATGAAATTAATTCAAACAGTTAATGAAACAAAGTATTGATTTATATATGTATTCTTATTAGTTGCGTAATCGTTGGTGTATTGCATGAAACGCCGTGTAAATAATGCCACTATAATGTTAAAACATTTGCCTTCGAAATTGAACATGTTTGTCTTTCTCTTAACTGATGGGGGCGGTGTTGTGAACTAAATATATTGAAAGGGAAAGCTTCCTCACCTCATTTAACTGATAAATAATAATAATAATAATAATAATAATAATAATAATAATAATAATAATAATAATAATAATTTAATAAACTGCAATGAGAATGAATTATAGCCCGTATAAGATCGCCTATGTAGTGCCAGAATGCATTCACGTTAAAATGTCGTCACTGAACTTATCCGGCAAGGAAAGAAAATCACTCACCTAGGGGGGTTCCGATGGTAAGAATCATTGCCATCAAAGCACCTGCAGACGCCCCGTAGATTTTGGACGCCTTTTGAAAGAACTGAGGAAATCGTTCGACAATACAACTGGCGGCCCCAACATAATAAATCCCCATGAACCCACACCCGGCAAAGGAGATGGACCACTCTTTGTTCAAGTCAAACATAATTCACGATTTAAACGATAGGCCTACTACTTGTTAGCCCAATCCTTCCATTCGTGATTTGAGAAAATCTATAAAGCCTAATTATTTATGTTACCTTGTCCACTGTTTGATAGTTTGGACCTTCCACGTGTGTAAATTGATTTAGTTGTTGATAAGTACACATTTTCCTATAGGTCAATACAAATCACGTGGTTCAGTGGAGCTCACAGGTGTCTAATTGGACAGGAAATGGGACCTAATAAAATCTCATAATAAAAGGATTCTCTCTCTCTCTCTCTCTCTCTCTCTCTCTCTCTCTCTCTCTCTCTCTCTCTCTCTCTTTCTGTCTCTCTCTCTCTCTCCCCCCTCCTCTCTCTCTCTCTCTCAATAAGATTTATCATAATTTATTAATTATGTTTATTGAAATTTGCCTAGAAAAATGTAGGTTGAAAAACTCGACTAG
Organism: Pollachius pollachius; assembly: GCF_949987615.1. Taxonomy (NCBI): domain Eukaryota; kingdom Metazoa; phylum Chordata; class Actinopteri; order Gadiformes; family Gadidae; genus Pollachius; species Pollachius pollachius. The sequence goes on from NC_136942.1 coordinate 12,972,255, forward strand.
AGCAGCTAGGGGGCGACTGTGACGAAAAGCGTCGAAAAAAGCCGAACACAAATGGATCTGCCAGACCTCAGGGCCGGCTTAGGGGCTGCAGCTGGATGTTATTGGAGGATGTCAGTGACCGCGAGTGCGCGCACTGGATAAGCCTAGAAGGCGTCGACTACATGAAATAAACCAGCTGTTGAACCCATTTCATTTTAATATTTCGTAGAAACTCGACGAATCCAAAATGAACATACCAGTTATAGATTTTAGTCCGTGCAACCTGGGAGAAAATAGTGTTTTAGACGAGCACCTTCTCGACTTGGGCAGGCAATTAAAATCCTCATTTACAGAAATCGGTTTTGTATATCTGAAGAACACTGGGATCACACAAGAAGAGGTAAGCGCGAGCCTCGGGGAATAGTTTAACGGGGTGCTGATGGAGCGCAACAGTGGGGTTCCGGAAGTGAAAATCCTATTCATATTCTGCATAGAAGTTTTGATTATTAGACAAAATATCTTAACTATCCAAGGTAAAACATTGTGAAACCATCTTTAATATGCAATCGTTACCATCTCTTATCTTGTGACCTCCCACCATGTGAGAGAGGCTCCGTATCTACATACGCCGTATCTACACATTGGTGTGTAAATCCGTGCGAACGGATTTGTAAACAGTTCCCTCGGATTGATAATGACATTTTGTTTGATTAAACTGTAGACTGGAGAACAACATTGTTTACAAGACCATTAAGTTCGTCATAGATCTAGCATCTTAATTTTGCTCTCAAAGTGCAGCAGATTTATGCATATTACTTTTAAAAGTACATTAATTTTGAGTGTCTCATTGTTTTCTAAAATATAGATGGCCATTGTTGTTGGTGTGGATGTGAAAATTTAAGGGAGTGCCTCTGATCAAAACTAAATATTCTTCATGTATTTGAATTGACATTGCAGTTTTATATATTGCTGTATGAAGGAACAATGAGGCTTTGGTATTACATCTGTGCAAGTGATAATAAAGTCTTTATCTTTCAAACAATGTCCTTCTCGACCTCTTGTATATTGATGAAGTGTTAAAGTGTGGGTTTTTATCCACATCAACTCCCTCACTAAATGTATGGCTTTTGGTGTTTTAAGGTTGAACAAGTTATGGACATCTCCAAGACGTTTTTTCTCCATCCAGTGGAGATGAAGGTTCCTTTCCGCAGAGGGAGTTTTGCTAATTTTCATAACCATGGCTGGGTCTTTTCCGAGGCTGAAAGGTGGGGATAATTGCTAGAACTCAAGCCTACTGGACTGTGTTTTGTTAACTCGTATTGGGTTTTGTTATTACGAATGTTCTAACATACAAGTATGACATCAGCTTGAATCCACGTCGCCCGGGAGATTTAAAAGAAGCGTTCAACTCGATGTCCTTCCATAATGATATAGTAAGCACCTTTTACATCTACAGAGTGACAGGAAGGCCCCAAACAATACGTTAATATCAATATCCAGAAGTCCTGTCTAATGGTGTTGACTCTCCTCTTCCCTCCTAGCATTGGCCCTCGCCTGCGTTCAAGGACAGACAGCTCTCTTTCTACCAGCGGTGTCGGGAGCTGTCTCTGCGTGTGCTGAGGGTGATGGCCATCAGTCTGGGTCTGGAGCCAGAGGTTTTCCTCCATGCTCACCGCCACATAGGAGGTATGTCCTCTGCATTGACGTAACATTGTGTATCAAGTAATAACAGTCAAATACAGATTTCAAAATAAAAAAAGTTTTCCAATGTTTTTAGCAAACATTCTCCACCGGAAAGTTTAGCACCACCACAAGAAAGTCACCCGTTTACCAAAGGGTACATGAATGAACCATTCATTAACATTGGTTAATGTGGTAATAAGCACTAACTACTGCCAACTGTTTTGGCGTTTTAAGCAATGCTTCCAAAGACTTTTCCTTTCTCAGGTAAGCCCATAATACTGTTGAGCATCAGAGCGGGGACAGAGAGGATGTCTGTCTAAGCTACGTCAATCACTAGTTTATTTAGTAAACTGCATACCAAGCGCTTCAGATAAGATACTGCTACACATTGGCAGCCCTCAGCTACCATAGCTCTCAGATTCTGTAAAAGTCAACTTAAAATGCACAGGCAGAATCATAAAGGTATCCACGATTAAAAATGTTATAAAAAAATGTTTGTAGTTAAGTGGCGGTAGGCACACACACACAAACACACACACACACACACACACACACACACACACACACACACACAAGGAAAAATAATTACAGCGTGTTCCTAGATTTCCCAAACAAAAATGGTGTACGATGGGTGGGATGGATGAGCAGTCTTGTTGTGTACTGCTGCAGGTGAGCAGAACGGGACCACCCTGCGCTCTCTATATTACCCACCAGTCAACAGTGAGCTGGTGAAGGAGGGCCAGCTGCGCTGTGGGGAGCACTCCGACTACGGCAGCATCACCCTGGTCTTCCAGGGCCAGGCTGGAGGCCTGCAGGTACACACACACACCCCTGCACTGGGCCAGCTGATCAACAAGATCTGTATGACTTGTGCTATAAAGCAAACCCATGATTGACGTAAAATACTTGGGAGGGCTCAAAGTCACAGACACCCACAGGCACATCCGTTGGCTCCTACACACATTCACAAGGACACCACTTACGGATATATTTCATCAACTATTCGACACTGTCAGACAGGAAACTAGAATTCCATAAAAAAAGTGGCCAAAAACCATGTGTGCTTTTCAGGGGGGTAAACTTTGTTTTTCAGCCTTGATCCGTTTTCCTCCAGGTGCTCAGTACCTCAGGTGAGTACATCCCAGCACCCTGCATACCAGGAACGGTCCTGATCAATATCGCTGATTTGATGCAGCGGTGGACCAGCGACCGCTTCATCTCAGCTGTGAGTATCTTTTTTTAACATTTACAATTCACAGTTGAATTCACCATTTTCATTTTGTTGGTTGGCGAGCAGCTGCTCGACATCTTAATGAAACCACGGCATCTATATGTATGTATTGCACAACAAATCCACACAAGCCCCATTTCTTCAGTTAGGCCTACTTTTGACAACTTTGAGACATTTGCCAAATTTAGCCTTTGTCATTTTATACAAGATATGTATTGACTGTAATGCTTTGGGTACATTATTCTGTCTTGTGAAAAAACCAGAGGGGGGGATAATTTTGAGAAACATTTTAAAATGTTTCAAAATGAAGACGGACCCTGTGTATTTTGGTTGTTAATTATTACGATGTAATGGTGAAAATACTTTGGGTGGGGGGGATAATTTTTATCCCCACCGAGGATAAAAATAATTCAGCAGAGGGTAGGACGTGTAAACCAGAGGGGGGGATAATCCCCACCATCCCCACCGGCAAATCGCACCCTGTATATATATATAAATTTCAAGCCTGTTTAAAAACGTTTGATAACTCGTCTTTCAGATCCACCGGGTTCTGCTTCCCCCTGCTGGTGACTCCAGTACTCGTCAATCTCTGGCTTTCTTTGTACAACCTGATGACGACTATCTCATCACCTGCTGCGACGGCTCGAACAAATACCCTGCTGTGAAGTCAGGGGACTATTTAAATGATCGCTTAGCAGCAGCGCACGGCGATTCTTAAACCTTGGCGATGGCTGTCGCCTAACTATGAAGTTAGCTATCTATGCATAAACCAGACAGCGTACTGTGTCAGGGAAGTAAAAGGTTAAGTCAAAGATAAGCAATTGCTCAGAAGCTTTCATTAACTAGAGCATCAATGTTGATACAGTATGCAGCATTTCGCTTATTTGAAGTAGCAGAATGCAGGACTCAAGCTGGCCTGAGGCTATGATGGCTAACTAGCTAATTAACTTTACATGTGAACACTAGTTGCCAACAAAGAGACTGGCCAGGCTGAGAGTTGGTTTCCCTAAATTAAATTCTTTAATTAATATTTGTTTACATTGATACAATTATTTGGCTTAAGAAGTCACATTTTAAAATGCACATCTTTAACAAATGAATCGTACAACTACAGAAATTAAAAGCATGTGATTTAAAAAAAAGAAGTAAAAAAGGCCTTAGCCTATAAAGCAGACCTTGGCTGTGTTTCTTTTTCTTCCATTTTGTTTTATTTGTTATCATTATTACTCTTGCTATATTTTCATAATGACATGCATTCATTAAAACCCTGAGTAAAGTATCTTAAAGCAACATAATATGATGTAATCAATAAGGTCTAAGCAATCCTCCAACATAAAACAGGTCAGACAGAATAGTGAGAGACAGATCAGTAAGAGAAGAAGAATGCCAAAAAGATAATGGCAAAACACGCTAGAATTATTTGTAAAAAAAAGAAAGAAGAAAAAGCCTAAACTAAGCCTACAAATGTAACCATGACAGAGAGGAGAATATATAGTAGTTGGGACAGAAGAGAATAAACAGAACAGATATAAAAACAGAAAGAAGCAGAACTGAGAAGAGCAGTATAGACATAAGAAAGGGGGGGGGGGGGGGGGGAGTGAAGCACGGAGAAATTGGAGTCACTTTAAATCCGTTCAAACACATTGACCACACACAATTTTTTTTTTTCAAATTTTGCAGTTTTGATAAAAGTTTATGAAATTTTCACGTGGTTTCCGAGGCAGCCATAGGCGTCTTGGACGGACCACAGATTGTTTTTACCTACATACAAATACATTTTCCCTGTCATTAAATATGAATAGGCCTACACCCAAAACTATATTTATTTATAAATGTATTCATTTATTGGATAACATTTATCCGCATTGGTTTTGTGTCGTTTATTTTTTTTGCTTCACTCAGTGACAGATCATTGTCCAACATTATTTTAGATTAGATTAGATTACTTTAGATTTGGTGTGATGGTCACCTAGCAACGTCAAACCTAGAAAGATTTCCCGTGAGAAAGGAGCTTCATACGAAGGCACGCCATGGATCCCGTACAAAACGCGAAAGTTAAACAATACGTGCTAAAACACTCTCTGCCGCAAATTTATCAGGTATGTTAATCTATATCACAATGCATTTGTGTCAGATGCATAATAGACTACTGCTGTTGTGCGTAAAATCGATTATCATGTAGGCCTTACTTCCGCATACACTTTCTTGTCAACAGGCCCTGTTGACGGCTTCATGTTTGTCAAGTCCAAATGATCCAATTCAGTTTCTGGAAAATAAACTTGTTGCCCTTCAAGGACATCATAATCTCCACGACATTGACTGGTTGGTAACGGCTCGGGGTTTGCATTGTTGTTCTAAGCGATTGACACACGGTGGCGCTCTTTCGCATGCAAATTATTAATAAATACTCAAATAATGAAGGGCGCTTTATTTAAAACAGACATCATAATACCCTATACTCACGTAAGAGTTACTTTAAATTAGAACAAACTTAATCTGCCATTCTTGAACTTGATCTCTGAATTTGATCTTCAAGGCCTGAGGGCTGAAAAGTCTTCCAGAAATACACGTGGAGCCAAAGTGGGCATACTCTCTTTCCAGTTATATAACCATTTCCGAGTCATTTCCCTCCCACATATCTGTCGCATTTCATTATAGTTTTCTATTGAAAGAAAACTGTTTTGTAAAATCAATCCTGCTAGTCTACTTCATATCTATGGAAAAGTTGGAGTACACTGCAAGAACTGTATTTTATTGCAATGTTTTGCCATTAACCAAAGTTAGCTTATTTCTATTAATTGTAATAGTATTAATTGTATTCATAATATTCGTAATTCTTATTTTTAGAGTAGTGGGCATGAGCAGCCTGTCCCTGTAGTATCATACGAGTGAAATATGTGAGTGTTAACATTAATATGGCACACTTTGGCAACTCTATTCTTCTATAGCATTTGTGTTGAAGATCGGATAATTGTTTATATTATCTGCATTCTCTTCCAATTTGGTTTAAATATGACACATACTGTATCTCAGCACCTTATGTGTCTCTAGACCATCTGAATAAGTTATCTTAGAGACTACTTCCAGCTGATGTCAATTGTAAAACCATGTGTTTCAAGGTACACATTTGCTCATGATGCAGAAAACCAAATAGCAAAAACCTCATTGACACGTGGCAGGGTGCATTCCATCTTCAAGGAGGCCGAAGACTCGGTAGGCCTACTGTGTGATTTCCATTCCTTCAGCCCATCTTGGAATCCATTTGAAATCCAGTACTGACCAGATGAAGAATACTGAGTTTAACAAAAGCACCTTATCTTCTCAGCTGCCCACGTATCTGTTAGAGAAAGCCTACTCCTGTTACCGAAGACATCTAACAAGGTATTGCTTCAGGTAGGTTTTGATTACTGCAAGCAAATGTATTTCAAAGGTATTTATTACTTTGGTTGTTTAATATTTCATTAATTTTTTGGCTCCAAAATAAACTCAGCTCATTTCCATAGCCCATTCATTTGTGGAACAACAAATGTTGACAGTTGACGTCTGCCACATGGATGGAGGTTGGAACTTACTGCTTTGTGTAGTACACCTTATAAGAGCTTGTGGGTGGCCAAACCAAATCCAACATGGAATGGTATAATCTTACCTGTTAGATACAGGCACTTGGAGAGGGGACAACCGAACTGCATTCTGCGTCTCCTTGGCAACAGGTGCCGTATCTGATCTGATAGGCCAGCTTACTTGTTTGGGTCATACAGCTGGGATGGAAAGATAACTTCTTTGTCTGTTAAGTAGCATATACTCATTAACATAAGTCATTTGTCTTTATGTTTCAGTTGAAGTTGAAGACATATTCTGTTGGAAGACGTGGGGACTTAAGACTGTAGCTTTGGGCCTGGAAGAACTAGCCTATACCGGGCTTATTCATATACATCAGGTTGCATTCTGTAGCCTTTGCTTGGTCTTTAGCATTTTAATTCATATTATGTCTGTTGGATATATAGCCCTGTTTGGCTGGCTATTGTGAAACATAACAGGAGTGGCTCGCTATTTATCTGAAGGGTTAAGGAAGCATAGATTCAGAGGTTTGAATTCATTGTAATCAACAGATTAATCTTTGAACAGAAAATTCACTGGTTGAAATGAGGGCAGCATATATCTTGTCATCAGCCAAACATTTAATCTAAGCATACAAGAGCCTTTTATGCTTCTCTGGGGAAAAAACTGTTTCCGGTGCCTTGGGCCGAATGTTGATCCCATTTATTCCACTTCCACACACTCACCTGTTCCCTCACTTCTTCCGCCTAATGCTTCCTTAACTCACCCAATCGTCCTTATGCAAGAGCAAGGAGAAAGGGAAACAATTTCGATATTTAATTCAACCGCTTTCATTAGTTAATTGTAGACAGCTGTTGTAGTTGTGAGTCACAGCCTGAACTTTTCAAGCGTAGATGGGGCGAGGAGAGTACTGTGTAAGCCTAGCTAGACAGTATGTTCAGAGTTCTACACCTTGGATACCCTCGTGATGTTTAGAGATGGTCATGAAGAAGCTAATACAAATCAACAAGGCCTAGTGAAGTCCTCTAGAAAAAAGGCCACCTTAGTACCAGAATAAGATCCAAAGAAAATAAAACGACTGCATAAACTGGTGAGCTTTCATTCTATATGACTCACTTTCCCCCTCAATGGCTAGCCCCCAGTGTCCTGTTTCAACTCCCCTTGTGTTCTCTGTGGATCCTGACGAGTGAATAATGAATGAGAAGTGATTGTGTGTGTGTGTGTGTGTGTGTGTGTGTGTGTGTGTGTGATTGTGTGTGTGTGTGTGTGTGTGTGTGTGTGCTTGTGTGTGTGTGTGCAGACAATGGGTGAAGTACATCACACAAAGGAAGAGGAAGGCCTATGAGCTTCACCAGAAGATGAGGTTGGCTGCAGAGCACTATGGGAGGAAACGGCAGTGCCTAGCACTCACAAGTTGGATGAGCTGGTTAGGATTCAGAAAGAGCGTCCAAGCAGGTATGTGACCGGACTAGACGTAGAGGTACTAGGCACAACCGTGGAATGGTGACTACATCTCATTTAGGTGTCTTGTCCACTAAAATGAACTACACATTAGGAATCTTTTGTAGTTTCAGTTGATACAGCAAGTTTTACCTGAAGATTTTATCGTGACCTGCATATTTTGATTTTTTGAATGTATCCTAAGGCTATAAGGCAGGTAGGACATTCATAACATGTAATATGATCTGATTTAAGTATGGATTTCTGTTGTTTTCAGCTGTCTTTGAGAAGCTTCAGAAAGTGTTCAATGGCATCCGCTTTAAACGCATAATAACCCTATGGAGCTTTGCTGTGAAGGAATCAAAGAGGACCAAGGAATACTTGGAGGTTTGAGGGTTGTGTGTGTGTGTGTGTGTGTGTGTGTGTGTGTGTGTGTGTGTGTGTGTGTGTGTGTGTGTGTGTGTGTGTGTGTGTGTTCTAATCTGCTGCTCTGTGGGTGTACCCCCAGAGACTGGATAAGGGTTTGCTAGAGATGAGCGACCAGGCTGGAGAGGGATGTGACGGTGTCTCCGTTCTCCCCAGGAAGCTCTCCAATAAGGTATCACACTGACAACCATCTTTTTGCAGGAAACTATATGCCGAGTTAAAAATAATAAAGATCAAGCTAAAAACACAAATATATAGGTTATTTTCAGAGCCTATCTGGCATCTGGAATGTGACATACTTGTAAAAGACAATGTGAGGGATGAATATGATCTGGTCAGTCAGTGTTTTATAGAGGTCAGTGGGCCCTGCCTTATGCTTTCTTTTCATCGCGTCGCTGTGTTTTCATTGGCTGCAATGTAATTCCCAATCATACACTCTGTGTCGTGATCACATAAACAGTTCTTAAGAGGTCAGCAAGTTCGATTTGAGTAAAAAACGAAATAGTACAACCTTCTTTATTTCCCCCCTAGTTTTTATTTTGAAATGTTTGGTTAAAAAACTAGCCTGAACAAGTACATTTTCATGTTGTCTTTAAAGTAACGTGGGTTCCGACTGTACAGGAGCCCAGGATGTCTCCCGTTCTCTACAGGCAGTCAGCGATGAGGTCATGTGTGTTGCATAAGGCTACAGTGCGCTGTAAACACTGTTTCAGTTCCAGGACTGCTGATTAAAGCCATTCCCATCTCATTATGGCCATATATATCATATCTGACATTGCCATTCCTTGGTTGTATGTTTACGGAAAGCTCTTTCTTTAGTTAATACCACATGTTCAGCTCCAGGACCCTACTCGTTTTTTTCTTTATAGTATAGTAGTCGTAGTTTACTTACTTCTGCTGTTTACATTTTTGAGTTTTTGTGTGCACTGATATGTAAATAATCATTAAGTTCAACATGTGACTGATCTGCCGTGTATCTTCATGCGTCACAACAAGTATGTTTACAATTATAATAGTCATAACAACACATACGTCTTAAGTGCTATGGAATCTTGTAAACATGCCGTAGCACGTTTTCTCTCAATAACTTTTCTTAATAAACAAGGGATATATGCTCTATAACTTATAAAGTACACAGGATTTTAAAACATGGGATTTTAAAACGTGTTTTAAAAAAAAGAAAGAAGTAATTTAGTCTTTTTCATGGGTTAACTGATAAGTACCAGATATGTCCAAAAGGCACAGCTGTACCACAAAGACTCAAATCAATCCGTATATCAAACAGCATTGTTCACTTCAAGAGAGAAGTTCGGGTACAGTTGTAATTTTACACAAGTCCCAAAATGCACATCAAATAATTGATTGCTGGAAGTATTTTTTTAATGATAATAAAGCTTAAAGATAATAAGCTAATTTTATCGCGTTGGTTACTAAAGAAACAGAATACTGTTCAGTGAGGAATAGATCAAATCCATGAGTAGGTCTGTGTGCTTTCAGATCTTCCAGTACTTAGAGGTGCGAGACCTACTGAAATGTGAGCTAGTGTGCAGTACGTGGAGAGCCATCACACAGTCGGGACATCTGTGGAGTCGGGTAGGCCTACATTTTCCCTTTCATCTCTGTATGCGGTCCTTACCCATGACACTGAACCACAGGAACACATACAGACTACACAAGTGTTGAGGATTTCTCCTAATGTCTCTTGACTCTGGCAGGTAAACTTCTCTGTAGAAAAAGACTGGATCACTGACCTGACGGTCAAGGAGATTCTACGGAAGTACCGGCCTTTTGTCACCAACCTCAACCTACGCGGCTGCACGTCCCTTACCTGGCTTAGCTTGACATGCATCAGTGAGTATTCTGTGCAACAGATGCACCGGTTTCATGTGTAGTCCCTATATCCAAGTGTTTCATCCCAGCAAATTGTAAATATCTATGTTATCAAGCAACTATCTAATAGTCAAAAAGTACAATTTTCATTTGTATATTTGCAATGAAGTTCTAAGGATCATCAACTATAGATCATTCTAAAGGTCGGTCTCTCCATCTGATACAGACTGATTGTATTGCTTGTGTGAGGGGGGTTAATATAGATGGTGAAGGTTGGATGTTCAGTGGAGTCAGGACAGTCTGATGATCTGGTACTTCTGGGGCCCTCGGAGGTGGCTGGGCTCCAGGTTCTCCTCCAGAGTCCCCTGCACCTCAAGGAGGCCCTCCCACAGCTCAGGGTCCGTGTCCTCCTGCTCCTCCTGCTCCTTCTGGCTGCGCTGCGCCTCCTTTGGGCACGCGCGGTAATAGGAGTCCACGTACTTCTCCACCCGCTCCCCCATGTGCTGCACAGGGGAACGGCATTGCAGGCCAGACATCCTCACCCCAGGGTGCAGACTCAGCCAGTACACCATGTAATGGATGCTGAAAAGAGTACCTTGTTCAGTATGTATTTTAGGTAACAGACTCAGCTCACAAAACCGGACTGTGGTGACTTCCCTTCCATGTCCAGAATATAAAAGTCCTCCTGGTATTTTTTCCCGACCGTGGGTCTGTTGCCAAACAGCAGACTCGGATAAACATTAAACCTTATTTATTGTCGCCCTGAGTGAACTGCGTGAACCAATAAGGTCATCAAAGGGTACAGGGTTCCTAAGGCAATTAGTCCCATATTTTGCCTCTCTGAAAGTTGCAAACATGCGTGTCCACAGCCATGTTACGGCCAACAGTGACCATAAATGCCATGGTCGTGTGTGGACTGTCCGCCCACTTCAGCAATGGTGCATCACAGTGACTATAAAGCCCACATAATGGTTTATTGCAATGCTGGATTAAAAACTTGGCAGCGATTTTCTCACTTTCTGAACCTGGAAGGTTTTTACCACTGATTAGATTATTTATTGTAGAGATGAGAATAGCCCACCTGTAGTCGCACACCCAGGGGTTTCCTCCCAGCTTCAGCAGGGACAGGAAGTAAAGGTCTTCCAGGACGCCATGCTGAACAAAGTGCAAGTTGTTGTCGGACAGATCCATCTCATGAAGATGGAGCAGGCCTGACAGAGAGCCTGGGATAGAAAACAGAGAGAGACAGAGAGACAGATAAAGGGACAGACAGCTAATGGTTTTATGGTTATTATCAATCAAGGAATATTCCTTTCCCAGAAGGCTGAAATGTGTGCTGGATTAGTTTAGTTTTCATTAATGTTCCCTGTTTCTTTCTTGGACGTCATTCCATATTCCGACCGTCCGAGTATTATTCTCCAGAAAACCACGGGTCTCTGTCCACTGGCCAACATTCCTCTTCTGTTTCCCCTTCAAAATGTCTACTATGTTTATAATACGACCCTGGTGTGTTGCTTTAAGTCATTGCTCCTCTACAGCTAATGATATTCTAAACTGGACAGCTATATTTCAGAGGTCTTTTGGAACTATGTTTCACCATCCCTTCTTTCCCTTCTGTTTAAATCAGGTTTAGATATTTAGAATAAAAAGTGTTTACCCTTTTCCATGTGCTCCAGGTCATTGTTCTTGAGGTTCAATGTCCTCAAACTCCGGGCATCATGGAAATCTCTGGCTCGTAGCTGACGAATGGAATTATGAGACAGGTCCATATGAACGATATCATCCGGAATACCACTTGGAACCTCGGTCAAACCTGAGAAGGGAGGGACAGAGTCATTCTGTATTGTATGTTATGCAATACGCCCAACCGTTGCATCATGATTGTTTGCTCAGGCGTTCGGTATTCTACGGGGCCATTGTGGTATTTGCTGGGGAAATATTGTTCCACCATCTGTGCTGTGCAACTTTGGCAGTGAGTTGAGATGATAAAATGTGTTTGTGACTCTCAAGAGAGATCCAAGCTGCTTGTTTCTGATGGTACCACCCTGGTTCCTTGGGAATGCAAGGGAGAGAATGTCCGACCTCAAAAGACTGTTCTCAGCTTTAATGTGCGAGCTTGATGATCAAGACCATATTACTTCTTGGAAATGTTTCTCCTAATCTTTCTGTTGCATAACAAACACGTGGCCCATTCACCCAAAACCAAAACATCTTCTGTATCTGTGAAAATACAAAGAGCAAAAACCAATGAAAGGTGGTGAGGAATCAGTCTGTCAAAGCACCTCTCCGACTGCAGTCCAGCCGGGGCTCTGGGTAGAGGTAGGCGTGGCAGGAGACGGTGGCATCCGGCTTGCTGCGGATCCCGCTGGGTTTTCCAGGCTCAGAGGGGTGCGTCTGATCGTCCTGTGGGCCCTGGTCCGAGTCCTGGCACAGAAACTCAGTATCAACCTGCTTCAGCTTCTTGCCTTTCAACCTGAGCGGCTCTGTACACCTGCCAGAAGAAAATTGGTTTCAGGCCATGGGTTATTTCATATAAATGTCAAATAAACTTTCCCCAGGATATGACCCACGAGATCCAAAATAATTTATGCAAATAATAAATCTTTGAAATGCCGACATAAGATTCTGGGTTGGTTTACCAGAGTCCCCAGTATACATGTAAGCAAGATGTCTAACCCCTACCTTCTCCCTAATGACCCGTCTGTATTCACTGTCTAACCCCTATCTGCTCCTTCAAGACCTGTATCTGTAATCACTGTCTAACCCCTACCTGCTTCTTAAGGACCTGTCTCTGTAATCACTGTCTAACCCCTACCTGCTTCTTAAGGACCTGTCTCTGTAATCACTGTCTAACCCCTACCTGCTTCTTAAGGACCTGTCTCTGTAATCACTGTCTAACCCCTACCTACTCTTAAGGACCTGTCTCTGTAATAACTGTCCAACCCCTACCTTCTTCCTAAGGACCTGTATATGTAATCACTGTCTAACCCCTACCTGTTTCTTAAAAACCTGTATCTGTAATCACTGTCTAACCCCTACCTTCTCCCTGAGGACCTGTATATGTAATCACTGTCTAACCCATACCTGCTTCTTGAAAACCTGTATCTGTAATCACTGTCTAACCCCTACCTTCTCCCTGAGGACCTGTACATGTAATCACTGTCTAACCCCTACCTGCTCCTTCAAGACATTTCTCTGTACTGTTGAACCTCCAACTGCCCCTCCATGACCTGTGCCACGGTGAATGCATCTTCTAAATCGGTGACCATAATTTGTGTGCAGTGACTCGCCTGGCGTGGTTGGCTAGGTGACGGTTGCTCGGGACTTGCAGGGTCTGTACGAGGCTTTCTAGCGTGCAGCCACAGTTCCAGGGGTTGTCGTAGAGACGCAGGTACTGCAGGTTGGGCATGGGGATCAGGGCCTCCTCGCCCACCATGGCCAGCTTGTTGTGCTGCAGGAGCAGCGTCTTGAGGCGCCACAGGCCCTGGAAGGCCCCTTCCTCCACCACGGAGATCTGGTTCTGCTGCAGGTCCAGACTCTTGAGGCCCTCAAAGCCGGCAAAGGCCCCATCGCGTAGGATACTTATCCGGTTGCGGGCCAGAAGAAGATGTTTGGGCTCCTTGGACCAGCTTCTGGAGCTAGGGATTGAGATCAGACCGCGCTCCTGGCAGTCCAGAAAGATGTCCCTGGATTGCAGGGACTCTGTGCAGTTCGGGGGAAGTAACCGGACGGTGCCGGATCTGCCATGGCGCCTGTTGCCTCGCCACCTACCATGGTGGTTCAAGATCAGTGCTGTGAGTTTGTCGCTCACGCACAAACATTGATTGTGTACACTTAATGTTGCAATCTATGTGTCAACTAAATATGCAGAAGGATGAACAAGTGGATGATTCACACCTGTCCCGTGCCAAGCCATTCCTCACTCCTTTGAGTCCTTTGCCCCGTCCGGCTCTTCTCATCTCAGCCATCGAGAACAAGAGCAGGACCATCACGGCCCAGAGGATAGAGGGGCTAAGGTGCATACTGGGCCCTGGAGCGGCCTCTCCAGATGGGGAGCACTTGGAGAGATGGGGGGTTCTTTGGAATGACTGTCCAAGCTGAAGTACAGACTGCAACACAGAAGCAGATGGGGATCTGCACGTCCAGTATCTTATTGTTATTTAGGTACAGCTGTTGTGTTGCTTGAGGGCCTGCGGCACAGTATTAAATATGTGGTACGACCTCTCAGATGAAGCTTTAAACTATGCGCTCCATATGGGGATCAGGGGGAAATATCTTGCATACTGACTTGTCTTGCATTAAAGACAACATTTGATCCTTCCTCTGCAATATACATAGAATACATCGAAACTAACCAAGCTCGACATCTAGAAAGGACAGACAGTCTGAGGGGGGAATGGTTGTGTTTTAAAGGACCATGGCAGCTAATTACATTTAGTTCACAATTCTGATTTTATTTATTTATTTGCTTCACCCCTCACTCGCTCTCTGCATCAGATAAATGCAGAAACCTCCAGGAAGTCAATCTGTCAGAGTGCTTTAATATCACTGTAAGTTAAATGCCACCCACACACACACACACACCTTCCCTTGATGTGCTGTATTTGCTGAGCTGGGTTGTGCTTTGTATTTGCTGAACACATGGTAGGATGTGCATCACTTAATTTGAATCAGACTCCCTCTTTATTAAGTTACTCAAATGTTCAGTGTCGGTGAAAGATGGCATCAACACCACACATCCTTCATGTTTTTGTGTGGGATAATCCTTCTCAATCATTCTTTGAATGGTCTTATAGAAAGAAAAACATGTTGTTGTACTTGTTCCAGGGACACACTTATCCCATCACACGACCATATGCTGGATGTTTTTTTTGTCAACTGCATTGTTCCTCCTCAGGATATGATGGTGCAGAGCCTCGTGGAGGCCTGTCCCAGCCTCCTCTACCTCAACCTCTCCTGCACATCGGTGACGAATGAGGCCCTGCGGGCACTCTCAAGGTACGCGGTGTCTGCAGGTTAAGACTAGCATCGCCGTCTGCCTCTCTACTACTGTAGCCTCCAGGCTCTTGTACTGAGCCCCCCTTTGCCTTGGCCCCATGCCGTCTCTTTCCCAGAACTTGTACTATTTCTGTTCTGCTGGAGAAATACAGTCCAGTGCCAGATTGGCAAGATGCTATGAGTATGTTTTAATGGGAGTTCATAGTGAGTCAGAGAACAAGGAAAGACGGTTATGTTAAAACTTGGTATGATTGTGTGTATTGAATCCCAGAAAGGGAAATGACCATTTCAGGATATAGGTATTTACGAAAAGTATTTGTTTACAAAGATTACCATTGAACTAAAGTGGTTCTGCCAAAAAAAGCACATTTTCTAATAACATAAAGACGTAGGAAATTACGAAAGAAATTTGTTTACAAAGATTACCATTGAACTCAAATGGGTCTGTCAAAGAAAAAAAAAATCTAATAAATTCTAATCATTTTCAAACACATGTTTGATAGGAGAATAATTAGGAGTTTATATATTGTCTTTGTGTCCATTCGTCTTTATCATAATCTGTTACCCTTCAAATGTCTGTTATTTTTGACAGAAGCAGTCTGAGCCTCCAGTACCTCAGTCTGGCCTATTGCCAGCACTTCACAGATAAAGGCTTAAAGTATCTTACCACAGGGAAGGGCTGCCACGACCTGGTCCACCTCAACCTGTCTGGCTGCACACAGGTCCGGTGTCCGTGCTGCTGATAAATCTCCTCTCTCTGCTCTGCTTCACTCTGTAGAGCCTGATTACAACATCCAAGTCTTCTTGATGTGAATGAAGTCTCCCGTCTCCTGTTAGCTGTCTTCTAACCTCATGTTCTCACTCCTAACTCTGCCTCAAATTGCTGGAAAACTGTATGCGTATGAGGAGAATAGAGAGAGAGAGAGAGAGAGAGAGAGAGAGAGAGAGAGAGAGAGAGAGAGAGAGAGAGAGAGAAAATGCTAGAATTTTTTTGAAAGGGAGGCTGTATTAGATTACAACCCGGCACTTACCCCACCTACACACACCAAGAGCACGTCCCATCACATGTGCCACTTTATACTCAGTCTGTTTCCAGATGCTATGGATTTACGGTTAAATAAATTCAGGCGGGGAACTCTTAACAGTCTGCATCCTATACATTCCAGACCGGAGACAGACATATTCTGAAATCATGTTTTGTTTGTCTTAGATGACAGTGGATGGTTTCAGATACATCTCAACAGGATGCCCATCACTCAAAGAAATTGTGATCAATGATATGGCCACTCTGTCTGATAGATGTGTTGTGGTAAGTACGTTCACTCTTGGCAATGTTTCACAGTGATTTTGAAAGTAGGACTTTCCATATTACACAATGAAATAAGGACCTTGGAAACACATATGTTTGCCAATGGGTGTGAACCAGCATCACCTGGCTAGCCCATGTCCGGGACTCTTAAGCAGACCTGGCACGGAGCCATGCCCTATGCTTGACTGCTTTTGGTATGAGAAGGGGGATGCAAGTAGAAAAAAAACAAAGAAACCGCACTGTTTGAAATTGGAGACTGAACATGCACATGTAAAGTGCAAAACCAAATCATTGTGTGGGTTGCCTGAAAATCCCAGCCCTTGAAAATTAATAGTGAATGTCATGTCTGGGTGCTGTATCACAGGTGCATAAGGGATTAGAAAAGTTATTCTCTAGAAGCAGCTGTCGGTAAACAAGATCTTTAGCACCTTTCCGGGGTTAATCCCATCATGATCCATTGCTTTCCTCCAGATCTTTACCACGGCATCAACAACACCAAATCCTTTCTTTACCAATATTTATCTTAAGAATCTTAACCTGCACATAACAGAGAGGGTTATCTCACAGCCTCACAGAACACAACAGATCTTCAGGAGGGTCTGGTAATCAAGCCTCAAAACGCAGTAGAACCACGATTGCAGTAGATGAAAGAGAGCAGTAGATCCCAGAAAGCAATAGTTCTCCTAGCCCAGTAGATAACAGAACACAGCTCAGATCTGGTCTTCCTCAACAGGGTCTGATCGCGCGGTGTTCTTCTCTCTGCGCCCTCTCCCTCTTGGACACGCCTCATCTGTCTGACGCCGCCTTCAAGGCCATTGCAGAAGTCTCCAAACTCAAGGCATTCAGCACGGAGGGTGAGGCTATGGTCCCATCCAATGAGACTGTATGTTGAGAGGCTGCAGGCCTGATTTGATCGTTTCAAAGAGTGAGAGATTTTGAGGAACAAAGAATACGCTCCCTCCCTCCTGTTTCTCTGCCATTGAGGAGCAGGCCTGCATTAGAGTTATGATAACATTGTGTGCACGCATTTGATTGACAGGGAAGATGGACTTCCCGAACAGGAACAAGCCTGGGAGTGGTTTGAAGTCTAAATTGGCAAAGCCATCAATCGCTCAGCCAATCGATAGCGTTGCCATTTTTAACCAATTAAAGTGCTGAACTCTAACTCTAACCTTAACTCTAATCTACATCTCCTATTATCGCACTCACCGACCTTACAAAGGTTATTATCCCTCCTCTCTGGTTCCCTCTTACCTCTCTGTGAGTTTGGTTGCAGGAAACGGCCGCGTCACGGACAGCAGCTGGAAGGCCCTGTGTCGCAGCTCTCCCGGGCTGCGCAGGCTGCATGCAGCCGAGTGCCCCAGGATGACCGACGCATGCCTGGAGTCTGTAGCCACCCTGAAGAACCTGAACTACCTAGACATCTCACATTGCAACAAGTGTGTGTGTGCATTGAATTGCAGCTACATTCGTTTCACACAATCGATGTTCTTAATACTGTGTGCGTGCATGTGTGATGACCGCCTAGGGGTTACAACCGCAATTGTACTCTCCCACCTCTGCTCCCAAGAACTTAAATACGCACGCAAAAGTGAATCAAAAGGATAATGCATGTGTTATTAAAAAATAAACAACTCAACCTCAAATCAAACAGATATAGGACATTGCTGAGATGGAGGTGGCGACCTCCATCACCGCACGCAACACAACCAATAACCAATTAACTAATTAACCAATTAGCACTCACAGAAGCCAATGACAGGGAAACCAATCAAAAGCAATGACAGAGGGATTAAAGGACAACCAAACCCCAACTCTGCATTAGATTACTCTCTCTCTTATTGGATGCATAACTTCTTAGTGGCTGATATGGTTACCTGGCTACCTGCTTATTTAGCATCTATGCACCCCACCTGTCCTTTGCTTATTGAAACTGAATTGAACCGTCAGCCCTGCAACAGAATGAGAAACAGCGGTATTTAAAGGTGGGGTTTGGCTCTCTTATTGAACTGACAAAACAAACACAAAGTTGGACGTAATACCGCTCATTTGGTGTACACAGTGACACCATATCACAAAATCTCTTTGTATATATGTTAGATATATTTTGTGCATACAGTGACACCATATCACAAAATCTCTGTTACATACAATGAGTAATACAGTTTAGTGCACTGGGCACATGCCAGTGGTTCTGAACGAACATGTCTGCTGCTCTGTGACAGGGTGAGTGATGTCGGTGTGCGATTCCTGACAGAGGGCTCCTCTGCAGCCAAACTGAGAGAGCTGAACCTGAGTCACTGCATTAGAATCCGGGACATCTCAGTCACGAGGATCGCCCAGAGGTAGACCTGGACTCACTCACACATTCCACAGACACTGCCACTCACACTCATACCTCCCTGCCGGGGCATGCCCCTTTGGGCTTCATTCGTTGAGCATCTATGTGATGTGATGTGGTGGGTGTGTGTCTGTGTCTGTGTGTTTGTGTTTGTGTTTGTGTTTGTGTTTGTGTGTGTGTGTGCATGCGCGGTTGATCCTTCAGGATGTTGAAACTGTCCCACCTCAACCTGAGTCACTGCAGCAGTCTGACTGACAGCAGCTTGGAGGGTCTGACCGGTAGCAAGCTCAGCTCCCTGGACCTCAGTGGCTGCAGCGTCCAGGACCAGGTAATCCCTACTAGTCTGACCTCCTCCTGAACCTCCACTAACGTTCTGCTGCAGTGGTGGTACCATGGTGGGGACGTGTCTGTGAAACCCTGTCTGGATGTTTAGGGGCTGGGGGCTCTGGAAGGCGTCTGCCTAAAGAGGCTGGTGCTCTCGCAGTGTGTCCACATCACAGACGTGGGCGTTGAGGTACGGCCCCTCAGCTCTGGTTCACGGTTCTGTTCAATTCAGATTTGCTTGTTTATTTGTGTGTTTTGTATTGATGTATTCATTTGTGTGTCTTGCTTTTTCATTGTTTCAATCATGTGTGTGGCTTGTTTTTTATTGATTCATATTTTTTTCCCTTCATAATATTGGTGCTCTCCACTCCTTTCCTGTTCTGTTAATATTGGAATAGTATGTAAGATACACTTTATGCTGTCTCCGTGCGCGTGCAGAAGCTGCTGAAGCGTCTGAGAGACCTGGGGCACCTGGACGTCTCTCACTGTGTGGGTCTGTCCGACCGCGCCCTCAAGGCCCTCTCCCTCTACTGTCGAGCACTGGTCAGCCTGCGCATGGCTGGCTGCCCCAAGGTATGCTGCACACACACACACACAACACATGCTGCACACACACACACACATCTGTTTCTCATCATACATGAGTGCTTGTCTGTGCTTCCTGCGTTCAATACGCTCCACGTCTCGAATCTACATCTCCCTCCCTCTCCCACTCCATCGGCCTCTCTAAATATTTCTCAATTCAATGCAATCTAACTTTATTAGCAGGGGGAAATAAACATTTACATTTCCAGAGCAGTTTAAAATGAAACAAAGGAAAAGTACCAAAGTACTACAAAAAGGTAAAAGCGGATGTGCAATATCCACCTCTCCCCCTCTCTACGCCACCGTCTTGGCAGATGACCGACGTGGCGGTGCAGTACCTGACGGCTGGCCTGCATTACCTGCGGGAGCTGGACGTCAGCGGTTGTGTGCGGCTGGGCGACCGGAGTGTCCGTCTGCTGGAGCGCTCCTGTCCACCGCTGGTCAGCATCAGCCTGGCCTACTGCTGTGGCGTCTCCAAGTGAGAGAGCACCTGTAGGCCTGGGCCTACACACACACACACACACACACACACACACCTAAGGTACACTGGAGCTACTGAAGAAGAAAAATAATGTGTGTTTGTATGTAGGCCTATGCCTACATACACACACCTAAGGTACACTGGAGTTACAGAAGAAGAAAAATAATGTGTGTGTGTGTAGGACAGCGGCCCTGAGGCTGAAGCCACGTGTGCAGTGCTGGGTAAACAGCGCTGATGACCCGCCCCTCTGGTTCGGATACAACAACATGGGCCAGATGCTGGAGCCAATCAAAAGCCCCAGCCAGAGTGATGTCACTGGCAGGCAGGGGGAACCAGCGGAGGAGACGGTGGATGACGAGAGCAGCAAACTGACCTGAGATAGAATCATGCTCCACTTCAGATATCCGTTATGCTGTGCCTGCAGCAGGGCGTGTCCACTGGGTCACATTGAGGAGGCCCTGTGTTGTGGAGGTCTGGTACCCCCCCATGTTATTATGGTCAAACCCCACAAGTTACATTTGAGCATTTTATTTTTTATTCCATCTACGCTTTTGAAGATACAATGAAGATATAACCGAAAAAGGGGAAGATTCATTGGAGTACATACAAATAAACACATAAGCAAAACTGCTTTTAAGTGCTACACTATAGAAACCAGAATGTTGTTTTTGTTAGTCTCAATTTCTTTTCCTAAGACTGCACTGTTACATTTCAAAGTGATGGAATATTGTCAACATTTGCTTTACATTGTGATAATACTTATATAAAATGTTTCAGCGACAGTATGTTTATTCTTTATTATTTCAATAGTTACACATTACAATAAATTCTTAAGTCATTTCTTGACTATCATTTCCTCACACACAAACACACAAATTCCATCAAGTCCATCATTGTAAACCAATGTTCATAAGCCGACGCCACAACTCGGCACTCCACAGTTGGACTTCTTTAGGACTCCCAACTCCACCCCAGGTTTATTAAATACCTCAGCAATGGACCAATCAATGACCAGGATGCTGATGATTGAGTTGGTGTCTGCTGCCAGACTGCATAGGAATAGAGGTCCTCTTGGCTGTGGGGCAGCCCCCTTACGAGGCTCTAACTTTAGCTGCCCTGCAGCCGGAGGGACTGGAACCAACTCTGTGTCTTCAGGGTGACCACACCGTGTCCTGCTTCAGCTGTAATGCTCTGCTCCGTCCCGGGGTTACCGTTCACATACCCTGAAACAAAAACGTCTTAATAGCGACCAGTCGTACCTGTAGTGCATAGGGCACATGACGATGGTATTGGACAGAACCATTGTGTCTACCATGTAATGCTTTTGTGTTTGCTGAGCCAGCGGATAACTATGTAAAAACAATGTTTCAGAATCATAATATTTGTAATAAAAACAATATGATAGAGTACTGTCATATTGTAGTATTGTGATAATAAGTGCCAAAAATTGCATAGTAGCATTTTGTAGCCCACCTGCATGGCAGGTTTAGCAGACGCCTCACCTGTGACCTGGGTTTGACCCCCGGTGACCCTGCGGCTGGCTTCCTGCAGAGTGACCTCTGGGCTGACCTCCACTGAGGCTCCAACAAGGTCCGCCCGCGCTCTCAGAGAGGAGGGGACACGGACACATACGGCCCCTGATCCGCACAACATCGAGAGGGAGGAAGAGGAAGAGTGAGTCAACGTCGGTGGATCGAGATGATTAAAGATCTAAAAGGCAACAGAGGAAAATGTGATGCTTTGACTTCCACGTTTCACCTGATTGGCTGAAGACTTTAGCACTGCCACTCTCCCCAACGTACGCATCAATGTTCCCGCTGTCGGACCACACATCCAGGGAACCACTTGAACCATCTGTCAATGCAAAAACAAACAAGTACATACAGCATTTGTATTTTGCATTAAATAGACGGAAGTATTGATTTGACATTGCAATGCGAAGGGAGACCCAGACTCACTTATGATCACGTCCCCAGAAACACTCTTCACGGTCGCTTCACCTAAGATAGACGAGATGACAAAAGCATAAAAAATCTCATTGACTGAGTGCTCTTGTAAACAGGAGGCAGGTAAATTCCACTGATAATAAACACCTGTGCTTGTCACTGAAAGGAAAATAAAAGATGACATGCGTGGCTAGGCTTGTCTATCTTGGAGGGAAAACAACATTGCAGAGCGATTACTCAACGCTCTCAAGGCCTCCCAAATCCTTCTCTGGCCAAAGGGACAAACATTGTTATTCTGAGATAACAGAACTATATGTGGCCAAGTACAATATCAAACATCAAGATTTTTCAAAGTTCAAGATGTGCATGGGTTCATGTTCCTCTTATATTTGTTCAACATTATCAAGAAAAAGTATTTTTAATTTTAAAATAATTTCAATAATTTCCCTATTTTGTCTTGTTAACGGCATTTTTGTGTAGCTTGACTTGAAATACGACATAAGGATGCAGTGCTCTTTACTATGTCCACTTCAGAGACCGAGGGACGGTTGTTGTTCTCTCGGCCTCACCGTGTACATGTCCCAGTTCCACTGCCCCAGAGGAGGACGAGACAGATGTGGACTCTGCGTAGATGGCTTTGACCTTCAGAGGGCCGCGTTCCGTGGACACGTGCATCACCGTTCCCTGGAGCTTCTTCACATCCACCACCTGCAAAAGGAACACACACACACTGTTGTACATCATGTGCTGCTGGGATTCCCACTGGACATCCAAACTGAACTCGAACAAAATGGACATTTGCACATAAAGTGTGTGTGTGTTTGTGTGTGTGTGTGTGTGTGTGTGTGTGTATACAGCATTTATTGTATGATAAATTGTATATAGTTGGAAACTGCCATTAGATATACAAACATTTAGCATATTAAACAACACTTAACACTTAAGTGTGTGAAAGAGAAAAACGAAATATTTGCATAAGTTACTGTGGACATACGCCGTCTCCAGATGTTGTGATGTTTACGTTGCCGTGGATAGTGCCGATACCAGTAACATGCCCTCCATCTGACTGCACTTCGACCTCATGTCCCTGGGAGAGAGGCAACACAACTGAAAGCCCAATGTTCATGCACGCCAGCATGCAGAACAACTCAATAAAGCCAATCAATCTCATCTTTCCAGTCTACATACACGTATTTTCATTACTCAGGGTTACAATGAATATACCTGGTTGAGAAAGAGTTACCTTGACCGACTGTAGAGTGCAGCTTCCTTGCCCCGTCTGTACCTTACATACGTCACACTCCATGTTTTGAATGTGGACAGCGCCTCCTCCGTGAGTGACGATGTTGAGATCTGACAGGCACAAACAAATCGGAATAAAGCCATTGAAAATATTATTTACAAAAATAAACACGTTATGATGTTCTTTAAATTGATTGAAGCCGCCAACTTACTACTTTTGACAGACGTTGTCAGCTCCACGGTGATATCACTGGTGACCCTGTCGGCCAGGATGGATAATTCTTTATTTTGACCATCGTAGTGCACCTTAAACAGATCAAGCTTCCTAGATTGATCGATGCTGGATCCGTAAACTACAATAAAGGCTTGATTCGCTTGAGGAAAGTCATGTGGATCCAGCGATCTCACTGCGACACTGCAACCCAAACGGGAGAGCACCGTACAATATGGGTCTACGACAAAATCCCATTTCCCCAGGACCTGCCTTTCCCCTTTAGCGGTGCTGTCGCTAAACGTACATGGAGAAGTGGATAGGGTTCTGAACGAGGTCGGAAGACCTGAATTTACAATTGAAAGTGAGATTGTCTTTTGGCATGCCGTTATGAACTCCCTTCCAACACACCGACCTGCTATGGACCAAGACATCGTGATTGCCAAGGGCAGACCACCACATGAAATATTACGTACACCCTTCTTCTATACCACAAATTATATCTTAATCAATCAAACAAGCCTTAAACAAGCGAATGCATATCAACGCATCTCAAGTTAAAAAAGGCATCTCAAAGTTAAAACAAGCATATGCCCATGTTTAGATCTTTAACTGTTTGGTAATCTTGAATGGAATGCATGTTTTTCCGGTCCCCGAAACGCAAAGAGTGCTGGGAAACGGAGTCCATACGATTGACAAGAAGCTGCTGCAGTTATTAAAACAAATAAAGCATTGAATATGCGGTTGATTTCAGATAGTTTAGTTTCCACTGCGTTGAAGCAATAAATAAATAGACGAAAAACTCATGGACTACTATAGTTTTATTTATATCATAATAAAATAAATGTATAAAAAGTGTAGGCCATAAATCATCATTCATAAATCATTTAATACATCAAAACATTCCAGTAATTCAATTCAGCAGTCTTACTTATCCTCAGAGAATAACCTGAGGTTTGCGTCCGTCCGTATTTACTGACAAATTGTCATTTTCAATTCAATTCTCCATTGCAAAAATCAACCCCCGAATCCATTTCTTTACATAACATTAAAATGAAAATAATATTTAATCCATGAGAAAAATAAAGTAGCCTAAATACTTACAAAATTCAGTTTATACTCGTTATACAGTGCACTTAAACCTTTGAAATACCCTATCATGCCAGGAGGGGGAAGCATTGTATCGACTGTGTTGGATGAAAAATGTAGGTGTATAATATAGGCCCTTTTAATCACCTAATATAGCCGTAGCTTGTTGAAGAAATTTGTGGTAGAAAGGTCGTACTTCTAATCTCTTATAAAACGATTAGGCCCATTTCACAATGCCGGCCCTTTGGGTCTAATCATCATTGTTACCGTTTTAAAAGACTGCCTATCATTAGTCAGATAATACTCTGTTGAAATGTTATGCCATGTCCCCCAAAAAATCCCATCTCTGACCCCTTTATACTTTCCTCCATAATATCTTCCGTTGAGGTTGGCTGCCATGCAGGCATCAAACCACCACCCTGAGCTGTAGTACGCTCCGCAGTTCCCAGACGGGTACCGGTCATTGTCTCTGTCTGGGGTGGTGAACGCCTTGTTGTGGTGGTCGTAGTTGTTGCTGAACCTAAGGGCATCGCCCGCGGACCCCGAATAACCCCCTACGGTCAGGCGGTAGCGCTGCCTCTCGCTCGCCACCCTGAATTTCCCGTACTCGGCGTGTTCTCTCAACCCTTCGAAGTCCTCCAGCTCCACTCGGAGAACCATGTCCCTGGCCCGCGTCAACAAGTGGATCTTCTCGTTGCCCAGCCAAAACTCTCCTCCCTTCATTTCCCCGAATCCCTCGCTGTACTCGACCCACGTCCGGTTGAAGCTCACGCTGCCGTCCCGGCGTCGTTGAATGACCGTCCAACCTCCACCTTGGTGATCCATGTCGCACAACACGGGGAAGGAGCTCAACCTGGGGTCAGGGGTCACCGGGTGGAGGCCGGTTGTTTGATCCCCTCTGTTGAGATGGTCGGAACAGTCCCTGGGTGCCCTGGGTACTATAGGTCAGAAACACAAATCACTCCAAAATTATTTACCACGATCCATGAAGGGAGAAGGGAGAGAGAGAGAGCGAGAGAGAGAGAGAGAGAGAGAGAGAGAGAGAGAGAGAGAGAGAGAGAGAGAGAGAGAGAGAGAGAGAGAGAGGGAGAGGAGAAATGAGAGGAGAAATAGTAGGTCTACAAAGGGTCAAAATTCCTTTATACATTAAAAGCCCAAAGCTACCCTGGGTCGTAAAACGTCCAATGAACTGGTTTGCTTGGCCTGAGCAACTATGGGTTGTTGCTTTGTTTGTCGTTGGCTGCAAGCTCGAAACTGGACTGAGAAGGGCCCGATTAAAGGACGCCTTACAGCTGTTTAGTCTGAGTCAGCCAGAGCACGGTTGGATTCCTGCACGTTTCTCCTGCTGCTCAGAGATGTGGTAAACACATGGGCAAATTAAAAAATCTCCATCATTAAGTGGTTCGATTTTATAGGAATTAATATCTACAGAAAATGATGAATACAGACATTTTTTTTATCATCATTATTGTTATTATCGTTAATTATAATAAACATGAAACATGTAACAATAACTTTTCTTCTTTTCTAGATTATTGTCCAATTATCCAAAGGGATAATTGGACAATAATTTAATTGTTATAGTTTCTGATGTTGTATCATATTTTGATATTACTTATGAAATATATCAGTATGTTCAATTGGCACTCACAAATATGTATGTGTGTATATATATATGGTCATCAGTGTCTAGGTCATTATCTTATTAACAGTTAGGCTGATTAACATGATTTCATGATTTCAACTGTTTCCTATGCAAGCTACTATTCCATCTTGTACAAAACCACATTACATACTGACAAAAATAAGTGTTGCAGTTAAAACCATCTTCACTAGGATTATATTCTTGTTAATTATACATACGCTTTGATGATGGGAACATCGGGTGCCGGCCATCTGTTGAGTGGGGTTTTTTCCCTCCCTGCTTGAGGCTGACCTTTGGAGGAGTCGTTTCCATGAGCTCATTCTGGGGCTTTACATGCTGGCTGGCATTGGGGAACGCCACCACCTGGTTGATTTTGACCCGCAATTCACGTGTACTGGGAGTAGTTGACAGATTGGGGGTGAGGGTGAGCTCTGGGTTAGTGCGTCCTGGACTGGGCGGGAGGGCAGGCCGGGGCAGAGGTTGAGGGGTGTCTGGGTTACGGAGGTCTGGGTTAGTGACTTGGTTTCCTCCGATAGTGACTTGGTTTCTGTCACCTGTGTTAGTGTGGCCTGGGTTTCTATCACCTGTGTTAGTGTGGCCTGGGTTAATGCCACCTGTGTTAGTGTGGCCTGGGTTAATGCCACCTGTGTTAGTGTGGCCTGGGTTAATGCCACCTGTGTTAGTGTGGCCTGGGTTAATGCCACCTGTGTTAGTGTGGCCTGGGTTAATGCCACCTGTGTTAGTGTGGCCTGGGTTTCTATCACCTGTGTTAGTGTGGCCTGGGTTTCTATCACCTGTGTTACTGTGGCCTGGGTTAATGCCACCTGTGTTAGTGTGGCCTGGGTTAATGCCACCTGTGTTAGTGTGGCCTGGGTTAATGCCACCTGTTTTAGTGTGGCCTGGGTTAATGCCACCTGTTTTAGTGTGGCCTGGGTTAATGTGGCCTGGTGTAATGTCAGCTGCGTTACTGTGACCTTGGTTGATGTGGCCTGGGTTAGTGTAGCCTGGGTTAATTGTCTCTTGTTTACTTTGAGCTGGGTTACTATCACCTGTGTAACTGTCACCTGGGTTATTGTATCCTGGGCTTAGGGTGGTGATTCGTCCTGGGATATTGTGTCCTAGGTTGATGATGATTGTAGGGCTGGTCCAAGGCCATGAGATGGAATGTCCTGGGTTAGGGGTGGTCTTGGACCCTGGGTTGGTATCTCCCAGGCTGGGGGTGGTCTTGGACCCTGGGTTGGTATCTCCCGGGCTGGGGGTGGTCTTGGACCCTGGATTGGTATCTCCCAGGCTTGGGGTGGTCTTGGACCCTGGGTTGATATCTCCTGGGCTGGGGGTGGTCTTGGACCCTGGGTTGGTATCTCCCGGGCTGGGGGTGGTCTTGGACCCTGGATTGGTATCTCCCAGGCTGGGGGTGGTCTTGGACCCTGGGTTGATATCTCCTGGGCTGGGGGTGGTCTTGGACCCTGGGTTGGTATCTCCAGGGCTGGGGGTGGTCTTGGACCCTGGGTCGGTATCTCCCGGGCTGGGGGTGGTCTTGGACCCTTGGTCGGTACCTCCCGGGCTGGGGGTGGTCTTGGACCCTGGGTCGGTATCTCCCGGGCTCGGGTTGGTCTTGGACCCTGGGTCGGTATCTCCCGGGCTGGGGGTGGTCTTGGACCCTGGGTTGGTATCTCCCGGGCTGGGGGTGGTCTTGGACCCTGGGTTGGTATCTCCCGGGCTGGGGGTGGTCTTGGACCCTGGGTTAGTATCTCCCGGGCTGGGGGTGGTCTTGGACCCTGGGTTGGTATCTCCCGGGCTGGGAGTGGGAATGGTCCCGGGTCGTGGGTTGGTTTGTCCCGGGCTGGGAGTGGGGATGACATTCTCTATGGATCTATAAGCGGACACATCGGGCTGTTCTGTTGTGTCTGAGTTAGCTGTTGTGTTTGGTTCTGTAGATGCTATCAGAGGAACGTTATCTTCAGGTATGTAGTTCAGCCTTGGGCTAGTAGTTGATTGGGTAGTTGCCATTGATTTGAAATTGGAGACTGTCACCCCCCGTGCATAATGACTAGTGGAGGTCTCTGGGCTCTGTGTGCATGTTCGCATTTTCCCGGTGGAAACTTCCATGTTGCCTTGGGATAATTCCACATCAATGCGGACAGGAATGGCAGTGGGTCTGATCCTTTTTACTTTGTCAGAACTCATTCCTGTGTCGTGTGGATTAAGTTTTACTACAGGTCTTGGTTTTAACCTTGCTGGTATTTTGGGATTATGTCCATCACTTCCATCTGTCCTGGGTCTGTGTGGACGCTTCTCTTTGTGGACTTTGTCCGACCCTCTCTTGGCTTTTGGATCAGGTTTGGGATATGGTGGTGCTGTTACATGATCAACATTATGATTGGGGCCTATTGGTGACCGGCCTTGTTTATATTCTGCATCAACTAGTATTTGACGATTTGGTTCGGTGACAGGTTCAATTGATCCTGAATAATATATAGACTTTTTGGTAGATAAAAGGATTAGATCTGGGTTAGCATCCGGATCAGGCGAAATATCTTTACCAATATCAGACTCTAATACACTTCCAGGCTTATGTTTTGGTGTAGAACTTTTTAAATCTTTTTTATGTTGTGGTCCACTGCTTAGTTTAGGACTTTGGTTAGGCTTAGTTCCTTGGTTATTTTGGGGTTTTTTCTTTGTTGAATGGTCAATATCAGGTTTTTCTTTTTTGTGGTCAGATTTTGGCCTTTGGTTTGAGGTCAAATTAGTTGTTGAATGATTCTGATAAATTTTTGGATACTTAGAAGGAGGCTTAGGCTTTGGACGGGAGGCTGGCTGTAAGCCCAGAACAGGCTTGGTGTTGACTGTAGACTTTTTGCCAGAATTAGATAGTGTGTTGGAATCTAGATCAGTGGGAGCCGGCCTTGTGCGTTTCCTTTCCATCTCTTCCTTAGGGAAGGGGATTTTGTCTTTCTTATTATCAGAGGATACTTTTTTTGGAAGTCCCTGTATAGGTTTTGATTGTTGTTTGGGCTTTTGATATACTTTGGCCCTCTGATCTGGTTTCAATTTTAAGAGGGTCTTCACTGTAGTAGTGAAAGGACTTGTGGTGGTGGTCTTGGAACTCAAGATAGTGGGCAAACTGGAGTAAAAGGGTGTCAGAACTTCAAATGCTGAATTAATGCTATTGTAGGAGCTAACCTGTGGCTTCAAGGTGGAAGTGGCTGCACTCCCTGGCTTGGGATTGGCTATATGCTGTCCAGGTCTTCTCATTGAGCTAGCTGCCGATGTGGTCATGAACAACCATTCCTTGGTCTTCAAGACAGTCTCAGTGCCTGGGATCGTCCCTTTTTTGCTTGGTGTCTGGATTCTTAGTCCTGGTTTTGTTTCGGATGTGGACCGGTTTGCTTTAGTTTTGTAGGGAGGAAGCTCCCCTGGCTTGTGAAGTAGACCGGGGCCTTGAGTCGCTGATCCAGATCCAGGTGTCCTAGTCTCAGGTTTATGTTGAGTTATTAGTCCATATCGAGGGGTCTTTGTTTCAGGTGTAACATGATTCCGTATTTCAGATCTAGGTGTCCAGGTCTCAGGTTTACGTTGAGGGACTAGTCCAGATGTAGGTGTCTTAGTCTCAGGTTTACGCTGAGGGACTAGTCCAGATCTAGGTGTCTTAGTCTCAGGTTTACGTTGAGGGACTAGTCCAGATCTAGGTGTCCAGGTCTCAGGTTTACGTTGAGGGACTAGTCCAGATGTAGGTGTCTTAGTCTCAGGTTTACGTTGAGGGACTAGTCCAGATGTAGGTGTCTTAGTCTCAGGTTTACGTTGAGGGACTAGTCCAGATCTAGGTGTCTTAGTCTCAGGTTTACGTTGAGGGACTAGTCCAGATCTAGGTGTCTTAGCCTTAGGTTTACGTTGAGGGACTAGTCCAGATCTAGGTGTCTTAGTCTCAGGTTTACGTTGAGGGACTAGTCCAGATGTAGGTGTCTTAGTCTCAGGTTTACGTTGAGGGACTAGTCCAGATGTAGGTGTCCAGGTCTCAGGTTTAAGTTGAGGGACTAGTCCAGATCTAGGTGTCTTAGTCTCAGGTTTACGTTGAGGGACTAGTCCAGATGTAGGTGTCCAGGTCTCAGGTTTACGTTGAGGGACTAGTACAGATCTAGGTGTCTTAGCCTCAGGTTTACGTTGAGGGACTAGTCCAGATCTAGGTCTCTTAGCCTCAGGTTTACGTTGAGGGACTAGTCCAGATCTAGGTGTCTTAGTCTCAGGTTTACGTTGAGGGACTAGTCCAGATGTAGGTGTCCAGGTCTCAGGTTTAAGTTGAGTGACTAGTCCAGATCTAGGTGTCTTAGTCTCAGGTTTACGTTGAGGGACTAGTCCAGATGTAGGTGTCCAGGTCTCAGGTTTACGTTGAGGGACTAGTCCAGATCTAGGTGTCTTAGTCTCAGGTTTACGTTGAGGGACTAGTCCAGATGTAGGTGTCCAGGTCTCAGGTTTACGTTGAGGGACTAGTACAGATCTAGGTGTCTTAGCCTCAGGTTTACGTTGAGGGACTAGTCCAGATCTAGGTCTCTTAGCCTCAGGTTTACGTTGAGGGACTAGTCCAGATCTAGGTGTCTTAGTCTCAGGTTTACGTTGAGGGACTAGTCCAGATGTAGGTGTCCAGGTCTCAGGTTTAAGTTGAGTGACTAGTCCAGATCTAGGTGTCTTAGTCTCAGGTTTACGTTGAGGGACTAGTCCAGATGTAGGTGTCCAGGTCTCAGGTTTACGTTGAGGGACTAGTCCAGATGTAGGTGTCTTAGTCTCAGGTTTACGCTGAGGGACTAGTCCAGATGTAGGTGTCTTAGTCTCAGGTTTACGTTGAGGGACTAGTCCAGATCTAGGTGTCCAGGTCTCAGGTTTACGTTGAGGGACTAGTACAGATCTAGGTGTCTTAGCCTCAGGTTTATGTTGAGGGACTAGTCCAGATGTAGGTGTCTTAGTCTCAGGTTTACGCTGAGGGACTAGTCCAGATGTAGGTGTCTTAGTCTCAGGTTTATGTTGAGGGACTAGTCCAGATCTAGGTGTCCAAGTCTCAGGTTTACGTTGAGGGACTAGTCCAGATCTAAGTGTCTTATTCTCAGGTTTACGTTGAGGGACTAGTCCAGATCTAGGTGTCCAGGTCTCAGGGTTACGTTGAGGGACTAGTCCAGATCTAGGTGTCCAAGTCTCAGGTTTACGTTGAGGGACTAGTCCAGATTTAGGTGTTTTAGTCTCAGGTTTACGTTGAGGGACTAGTCCAGATCTAGGTGTCTTAGCCTGAGGTGTACGTTGAGGGACTAGCTCAGATCTAGGTGTCTTGCTGTCTTTCTGTCTTCTCAGCCCTGTATTATCATGCTCTTTTTCCTCCTTCAGCTTCTCTCCAGCCCCCTCTCCTCCACTCATTGTTGTATACTCATCCTTCTTCCTCCCAGTGACGTCATCTAGCTTTGGTTTGTCATAGTTTCTCTCCCGTCCCGTTTCTTTCTCTTGGCGGTGTGGCGGTGTGTTGGTCACGGTACGGTCCTCTCTCGGCCGCGCCTCATCCCTCTCCCAGACCTTGCCCGAAGGCTTTCCTTCTTTCTGCATCTCATTTGGATCGCTCCACAGATGCCCACCATTCCCTTCAGTCCCCATTTCCTCCCTGTCTTTGTCATCATCCCTCCTCATATTCTTCAGCTTTTCCTTTCCTTGGACGGATTCTTCCTCTTTCTCGGTTTCTACCTCTTTTCTTCTGTCTTTCTCTTTGCCAACTATCTTTCCCCTCACCTCATCCTCTCTGCTGCCAGCTGGGGCGCTTATCTCTCTAAATGTACTCCGGTCGACAGCCTGTCCTGTCTGTCTGCTGTTATATACACCTTTAATTCCCTTGTCTCCTTCCTCACTTCCTTCTTTCTCTCTCTCTTTCTTAACGACTTTATCTTTCTCTCGCTGGTCTACTATTTTCTCTCTGCCTCTGTCCTCCAATACCTTTTCCCAGCCTGGGTCTGTGTTTCCAGACACCCAATCTTTCACCTTGTCCATTCCCCAATCTTCCCTTGTCCTATTCCTTGTCTCTGAAACTCTCGCCAAGCTCTGCTGTGGGTGGTTATCCTTACCCCTCTCTCGATCCCTCGGTCTTGCCTCCTCTCCTCTCTCATTCAGGTTCCCTGTACAATCCCCACAGCTCCTTCTGAGCTGGTCCACAGTGTCCTTCAGCCTCTGGATCTCCTGCACAATCTCGTCCAGATCCTTCAGCTGTTTGGGGAGCTGAACAGTGAGGGGCGGCAGGTGAACCCAGTAGGTGCACGTGTCCTGGTCCTGTCCACAGGTGCCCGCGGGGGTCAGAGTCACAGCACAGGGGCCTTCGGCTCCCATTGTCCAGTGGAGGGCTGCCGGCTCTTCGTCCCAGCCTGCCCTGGTCTGTGGCAGGTAGGACACAAGAGTGAAACAGTATATGCAGAGTGCTGCTGTTGTTCGCCTCATCATGTCTGCAGTACGCAGACCAATATAAGAAATGGATAGGGAGCGACAGAGGGACAGGAGCGTAGAGAGATGAAGAGGGTGGGTGGGGAGGGGGTGCTGAGAGTGTGGGAGGATGCAGAAAAAAGAAAACACCCACCTCTGTTTGTGAGAGTCTGTGATAGTACGAAGGAAGGGAGGGGAAGCAGAGAGAGAAAGAAGTGGGGAAATAGAGAGGGGTGTGGAGACATGATAAAACTGCGTCAGGGATGAAAGTCAAGCGACTTTAAATTGGACCATCAAATCTGTTAAAAACAAGTAGTAGTTTGATATATATTTATTTATTTATTTCAGGTACGACACAAGATTTAATATTTAAACAAGATGTGGCATATATTTTAAACGTATCTAATTCCTACAAATACTCTAGTATTCATCAGATTAATCAAAGAGCATAATGGTGTAATACGTTCTCATTCCATGATGTCATATTAAACCCATATTATAGCTCATTGTTAATCACGTCTGTTTGCAGTATGTGACAGTGCTTTGGCAGGCCCATCCCACGTTTCCTGTCAATAAGCTGCAGACATATGAGCATCAGATGCGATGGGTCAAAATATGCATTGGAAGCACAATATTGTCGCCTTGGTGAGGAGCCAAGGGTTTGTTGTGGTTTTCTCTTGGGAGATATGAATATAATGGTCCTTTATACATTGTGGGGGTGGTCGTTGTTCTGCTTGTAGATAGAGACACCGTGAGGAAGCATGATCATCTGTAGTGACTCTGCCACTCAGATTCAACAGCAAGTCTGATCTCATTTTCCATCTTATTAAACATACTTTTCAGGGACTGTTAAAACCCACATTTGCCGTGACCAAAATAGTAGCTCTCTCATCTTTAAATGTCACTTTGCCAGACTTTGGAAGTCAAGAGACCAGCCTGCGAAATGACGCACTGTATGGTTAGGTCTAAGGTGGATTGTTCAAGATAAACCATGCATTGCATAAAAACCAAAGACTCATCAAGGTTATAATTAAGTGCTGAATGACAGACATTGATTTATTTCATTGTTTGAATGTCTGTCTCCACATAACAAAGGAAAACAAGGATAGAATAGAATAATAAATTCATAATGAATTGCAAAAATGTCAGCTGTAGATATACAAAGTTTGTAAGAACTAATATTTTGATCGCATCTACCCCACTCAGAGCAAATCCAAGTGCAGAGATCCTGTTGCTTACAATACATAAGGTGGCTCTGTATAAGTTCACATCTGTTTATATCTGTAACAGCAGTCGTAGTTTGGTGTTGCGCCACACTGTTCCAGCAGCGATCCGCTTTGACGTTGGCCAACTGTTGCCAGGGACGGGAAATAACCCAGGCGCTCACCTGCCATCGGGAAATAGTGTGAGAGAAATGTTTACACCCACAAGAGACTTGTGTCAAAAAGCTAGGCCACGGTGATTGATTATTACCGAAGAACATCTCCACTAAGTATAATCTCCAAGGCATTAGCCGGTCCGCCACAACAACACACCCTCCGACAGAGTGTTCTGCTGAGGTCATGGGTACGTGAAGTGCCCTTCAGAGCTCCACATAACCACGGCCGTTGAAAGGTGGATGGCAGCAGACTCTGAGCTGGCGTTTTACGATCCGTTCCACTGCATTGTGAGAGGAGCGCACTGTGTTGCATTTGATAATGTCATCTCCAATGTCCATTTATGGGCAACTACTTTTTTTGAAGTCCTCTTGTGAAACAATGTTTTGAATAAGTGCAGTAGGCTACCCCGGCCCACTAGCTACCAAGGCTTGTGTAAACACGCAACGCTTTTTCCATGGCGGGTTGAACAAACATCTGAGCATCAGTCTGACTGTCTGGGCTCTCCGCCGCCCGCCCCCCGTCTCCATGCATCAAGTAGCGCGGCCCTCTTCTCCTCCTCGAGTCTGGGAAGAGCATGGATGTCCCGTTCCCTGGTGGACCAGAGTCAGCACATGTGCTATAGCATCGCTAACACACAGAGCTGCATAAGACAGGCTAAAAGGGTTATTATCGGAATCAGAATTCTGATAATAAATATCATAGTTCTTACAGGGGGAGATGTATTTCTTTAGTAGTTGAATTAATAGACTTAATCCCACACAGACATACATGCATACAAATGCCATCTACATTTCATAAACCCATATTTTGGCCATTAGTTTAATATTTTTCTGTAGTTAATTAGACGATACACATATCTAACACATCAAATCTATCAAACGGAGAGGGACCAAGTGTCCCTCACATCTGGATGGAATTTGAGATGGTCATCAGCAGAAAACATGAGGTCCAGTTTCTCTTCCAAAAGACTGGAGTTCATTAACAATTTGTTGCTCGATAATTCTTGACACACAATTTGGTCAAGGATGGAGAATAATTAAATGATTTGTTAGTTTTAGTCACCTTGGGCCCTTGGAATGGCATGGAACAGGACCTGTCATCACAAGGGGGCTTTGCCCCCTCAGTTGTATTTTTTTGCCCCCTCTGTTTAAGCTAATGTATCTATAGAAAGATAGCAAAACAACAGTTAGTGGCGGAGATACATTTGACTATCGCTTAGGCTGTCACCAAAAATGGTGATAAATAACGAAAATGTTTAGCACTCTGCTAGTGCTAGGAGCTTTGATTTATAGCCTAATTATTTTTGGATTTTGAAACTGTAGCCTTATGCTGTTGGTATTTAGCCTTTCTGAGGCTATGCATGGTCGATCCACCAATTATATTTTATGAAAAATAATGCTCCCTCTCAAAATGAAGTCACTCAATCCTGGCGCAGGGCCAGCATGGGACGATTGAGGATCTAGGAATCAAGAGAAGTGATCATGGGTATAACTTTGAGGAACATCTTTGCATGTGCTTGTGCGTGCGTGCCTCCTTGTGTGTGCGCGTGAATGCGTTTTATCTCCCGTTTTACATTAGCAGTTTACCCTTATTTTACCCTAAACGCACATGAGATACGATAAATGGAAAACAAAGTTCCATCTGTTAACAACTTGCCGTAATAGTGGGTGCATTGCAAGATAAGCGCTCCCATCCTACCATGGCAAAGTCCGCGGGCGCTCAGATCCGGCGAATTTGCAGAGTTTGTGCATTCCCGTGTGTAGAGAAGAGGCGCGCTGAGCTTTCCCGCGTAAACAAAGTTGCAAATACTTGCGCGTCTAGATCGCCTTTTAGAGAAACAATGCCTAAAAATATTATTTCATTTATCGATAGGCTACTATTTACCTATATAAAACTAACATACTAAAATAAATGTCGCTTGCTAGTTGAAGTCTCATTATCAATGTTAAGTGTCACACACACACACACACCGACAACATCAATAAATAAATAGCTATTTTAGAGCAAGCCACTCTCAGCCAGGCTTAACTATGTATACACAAGTTGTCAATATTTGGCAGGCAGCGTTTTCCACGGGGAGTAAGTAAATATTTGTAATAATACCATCACACATTTAGTATTTGGGAACGAAACAGCCGACTAGTGCGATAGATATAGGTAAATAGTAGGAGACTTCCGTGTAAAACAAATAAGAACGTCATTTCACCACTATACTACCACCTAGTGGTATGTTTGAGCGATATTAAACCGTTCTTGTTTCACTTATCATCGTGTAGCCCGCTAAAACATAGCACACGATACGATTCAAACATAACCTTGAAGCTCTGACATTAATTAACCAACCATTTGAACGGAGGCCAATTTGGCCTATTCCGCATGGATCTATACTTCGCCTTCATCGCAACAATGAATAACAGCGAGGCTGTTATGCAACATTAAATCCCAATAATCAATCAGCTCCTGTTTGTTGTTATGTTGTAACACTATCAATTCCCACGGCAACGTTTCCTCTCATAATATAGTAAACAATTGACTAGGTTCATCTCCCTCCCCCATCCTGCGCACTGATACCTGCGTCCTCCATAGCAGAGAACACGGAGCCCCGCCTCGCACGTCTCTCACGCACTAGTTACGTCTGACCGTAAAAAATAGAAACTTCCAAGATGGCTGAGTCCGTGGACTCCATGCATTTCGCAGCAAATAGCAAAACAAATTCCCCTAAACCCTTGATACCTAAACGGCCGCCCGAGAGCAGGCCACAGTCTTCCAGTGATATTTACTCACCACCCTCAAAGAAAGTCCGAATCGAGGAGAAGAGCTTGAAACACAAGAAACTAAACGGAGATGTCTGCGCAGGGGAAAAACACAACGGGAAGCAGAGTTATGGAAGCCCAGCGAAATGGAGTTTCGGCCCGGCCAAGGCGAGCAACTCCAGCGCGCCAGCTCCCGCTCGAAAAATATTCAAGATCAGCAACTTCCTTGCATCGCCCCATAAAGTAAAAAAGGCAAAAGATAAACGGCATAAAGATAAGGACAAAACCTTACAAACGCAGAGTTCCCCTATCGCTATGGAGAAAGTGAGCCCTGCTAGTTGCCATACAAAGACGGAGAACGGTGACGTGCAAGTGTTTAAAAAAGGTAGGGGAATACGAAAATAATCATTTAAACATTATCACCAGCTGCATTACAATGTTATTAGTGAGGTAGTTGGAAACAAAATTTAACATTAATAAAGTTAGTTAATATATCGCTTGAAAGCTTGATATAGCCCAATGTTGTTAGGCCCAGTAGCACACGTGGGGGTGTTTGGGCTTCAGTTAACGGTAGTTTGCCATTGATTACATTGCAATTTACTGTCGTTCTCTCTCTCTCTCAGAACATCGCGTTAAAGACAACGAAAGAGACAAGAAAAAAGAGAAGGATAAGGAGTTAAATCATAATTTACCTGTGAATGACATTGGCAGTGAGAATGGAGAAGTGCTTTCACAGCAGAAAGGTATGGATAACATGCAAACTTCCAATGTATTTATTTTATGTATATCAATCATGTAGATATTTTGCATAGTAATAGCATAGTCATTCCCATAGTAACAAGGCGTTGCATTAATGTGAAACATACTATACCTATTCTGTTCTCAGAGCCTGTTGAGTCAAAGGAGATACTTCAACCCACGTCAGAAGAAGAGATGCTGCTTAAGAAACTGAAGAAGAAGAAGAAAAAGAAACACAAAGATGGTGAACGAGAGAAGACCAGGCACAGTCGCCCTAAAATGTACCACCGGTCGAGTCAGACGGTTTGTGCCGGTGTCTCTCTGGAATTACCAGACTTCCTAACCAAGATCAACGGAAACAGCAGCAATAGCTTACGGCACAACACCGCCGCCCCACACCAAGAGCACCTCCTGGACTCTGCCCTGGCTCCCACTGCCGCCATGGCGCAGGAGAGGCTGGGCTTCAGCCCTCCTCTTCAGTGTGCCCCATCATCATCACCGGTCCTGGAAGGCTTGGAGTTTGCCCGTCTGATCCACGTGGAGCAGCAGGCGAACGGAGGGGCGTCGGTGGCACACACCTACACAGAGCACCTGGCCCACCTCTCCCCGGCCGAGATGCAGCGCTTTGCGCAGGAGTTTGTCACGCTGTCCTTCAGCGAGGACCAGGACCAGGCGGCGCACTTTGTCATGGGAATCATTCACGGAGCAGCATCCTACCTCCCAGACTTCCTGGATTACTTCTCCTACAATTTCCCCAACTCGCCGGTGAAGATGGAGGTCCTCGGCAAGAAGGACATCGAGACCACCACCATGGCAAACTTCTGCTCTCAGGTGAGTGTGTTTGTTGTTGTTGTTGTGGTTTGGGTTGGGAGCTTTGCTGTCTACAGGAGGACCTGAAAGCACCTATGTCAAGAATTTCCATCACAGTAACAATCTCAAAGGGCTTCCGGGCAACCCCTTTACACCCCCAAACAATCCTGGCGTTAGGAAAAACTACCAGAATGCAAGGGAGGAAACCATGAGAAGAGGCATCCCTCCTTCTCGGGAAGGTCGTGAGCACAGGAGGTGCCAGAAGGGCTGAACTATTGTAAACAACATAGAGCAGCCAGGTCACAGACAAGAACATGCAGCTACGACCACCACAGGGGACTTCATCAGCACAGCACAGCCCTAGAACTGAGCTAATGGAGACCAGGAGAAGCAGCACCACAGTGAGATGTGATGATGAAGAGCACAGGGAGCCTGTGGGGAGCCAATATCCGTCAGGAGCAGCAGTTGGCTATAGCTGGCATACAGGTTGCTGAAGTCTTGAACAAGGAGGGGAGGGTCACTGCAAGGGGCCAAACCAGATGGTAAAGAAACATACTTCTTAAGTCAACCTGACTGATTACAGCGGGACAGCATGATTGACAAGGCGCTCCATAAGGGAGCACTCGTGTCCTATAGATTTATTTTAAACTTTTGGGATTGATAAGAGGTCCCGAGTCGTTAACAACAAAACATTATCACCAACACTGATATGCATCCATCCCCGCTTACAGATATAGCACTGCTATAACTCTGGGCCAGACTTTCATCCCAAGGATGAAACACACATTCTTTTTTTTTACCTTGTTAACTAATTTCCTTCCAAACATACTGTTTCGATCTGACAAAGTCTGTGATGGTGTGCATACCATTAGAAACACTAATACAGTTAATGACATCATTGGGACGTCCTCCAAATAATCCCACCAAATACAAATCCTGACTTGAATCAACACATCTGGCTCCTTGGTCCCTACATGGAAATTTGTCACGTTAAAAAATAAACAATGCCGCTTGTGCATGGTGTGGGCTGGTATCTTAACGTTTACCAAAGAATGGTTCAGCATTAACCATATGTGTCGTGCTAATGCTTATGGTGACAACAACCATGCTCTACGGAAACAATGATGAAAATAACAAGATGTCAACTTTTGAAACTTTCATGACAGAGAATTTCTATTCCGATAGTAAGGCTAATATATGTGGATAGAAAGTGGTACAAATGGAGGACTCGCAAGTGATTATTTATTTACACAATCATTTAATTACACTTAGGAACCATCCACATATAATAAACACACTTTCTAAAAAAGGCAAAGAATAAAATGCAGACTGAGCGTTCTGTGGCGGTGGCCACTAGTAGAGTGCAAAGAGATGTCGAGGTCCACAGAATGAATGTCTTTCTGACTGGGTCACTGTGCCGTCCCGCTTCAGCTGTCTCTTGTCTTCCCGTGGGGCAGGTGAAGCGGACCTACTCCCAGGGAACGTACCGCGCAGGGGCCATGCGCCAGGTCAGCCTCGTGGGGGCTGTGGATGAGGAGGTTGGGGATTACTTCCCAGAGTTCATCAGCATGCTGGCGGACTCCCCCTTCTTGGAGGTTTGTGCTCTATTCCCGACAGAGTACGGGATGCGCCCACACTGATAGCAGCTGCTAGTGTTGTGCTGAAAAAGGCCGCTGGCGGGGAGCCTTCCAGATGCAGACATCCAAGAATAAACACTAACAGCAAACCATTAATTTTTGAAAACTTTTGTAGGACAAATGCATTACCAGCTTTAGGTATGAATTACGTGCTGGTAATGAGATATTTGTAACCCTTCCCATAATTAATACACCTGAGTAAACCACATGTTGTAGGCTACATTAGGGAGCAAAACATGTCTGCAAACATGTCGTCGCTGATTTGGTTATTCACTGTCACCGAGAACGACAGCATGATGGTTATTAGCAACCCATGTTCAGCTAGGGTTCAAAGAGGAGGGAAAAAGTACAAATTTTTACCAGGGATGTAAGAAATACCACAAAACATTCGCCCAATGTACACATTGTAGGCCAGTTGAACCTGCATAATGCATAGTATGTGCATTATACCCACACCAGCGCTCCCCTCGCCATACGGTGGTTCACTTGCTTTTCCGAGTTATAGAGCTAGTGCGATACATCCCTATACAGCGATTTGAATGTTATACCCATTGGGGAACAAAATATGGCTCTGTAGGGAAGCGCTCCTGCCAGACAGCTTTTCTTAAAAGGCCGGTCTCATCGGCAGATGTGCAATGCTAGGAACTTCGGACTTATACTGTTGATCGCACCTAAAGTTCCCAGCAGCAGATCGCTGTTAATGGGAACTTGAATATCTGTTGATCTATCTTTCTAACAATATGCAACTGCATGAATTTATTTTTGGACCTTTTAATTGTGTATCATGTGTCACACTTGCTTTACAAGTACTCGTTTAATTGAGTACACGTTTGCACCCTCAGTTGAACATGATGTTGTAAGTGCTTTGCATTGTCAACTGCAACAGGTTGTTTATCATTATAAGTGCTTCTGTTGGTTGCTCACAAACCACAGGTTATTAACTTGTCGGTATTGGCCATGAGAAGCAGTTAATTACCAGTTATTGGTCTCGGTAGAAACAAATC
Source organism: Pollachius pollachius (assembly GCF_949987615.1). NCBI lineage: Eukaryota > Metazoa > Chordata > Actinopteri > Gadiformes > Gadidae > Pollachius > Pollachius pollachius. The sequence continues at coordinate 13,013,335 of NC_136942.1, forward strand.
CATATTGTGGATCCCTACTTATAAGAGATGATGGTTTATGTACTACTTTCAACTATACTCTTAACACTGTCTTATACTGTTCTCAAAACTACACTAAGGGTTACTGTACTGTAATATTGTACTTGGTAGGTAATTGTATAGGTACTGCATCAGACATGTCAAGTTTCCATGGATGTGTGAATATGTGGTGTTATGTATATGAACTGTGGCTTGTTGTTGACGTTTCTGCAGAGGACACTGCCCTGGGGCACCTTCTCAAGCCTCCGTCTCCAGAGCCCCACGGAGAGTGACGACGGGCCCATCATGTGGGTCCGACCTGGAGAACAAATGATCCCAATGGCAGACATGCCGAAGTCCCCCTTCAAAAGGAAAAGGTGGGCAATTAACGGTTTGACAAGCTGTCAAACCGGTCTTTGAATAAGTTATGAATAGAGTTGAGGTTATTTGTGCTCAGCTGCTTTCCTGTAGGATGTCATCAAAGCCATGATAGGATAAATAATACAATTGATCTCATCTTGTGTCATTCTTGTACATTCTTGAACATTCCTGGCTTTCCTCTGAACATGTGTAGCAGATCCACCAATGAGATAAAGAACCTGCAGTACCTGCCGCGGGCCAGCGAGCCTAGGGAAATGCTTTTTGAGGACCGGACCAGAGCCCACGCCGACCACATCGGCCAGGGCTTCGAACGACAGACCACAGCCGCCGTGGGCGTCTTAAAGGCTGTCCGCTGTGGAGAGGGGTAAGTGCCTGATGCCTTTCCCAAAGTGAACACCTGTGTTTATCTGGATCATTTTTGTGGCAGGGATCTTTTGAGTCTTACCCATGTTGGTTTTTCATACAGCGGTGATGGGCCGGCCCGGATCACCAAAGATGTGGTGTGTTTCCATGCCGGAGATTTCCCTGATGTGGTCATGAGGCTACAGCTCGACCTCCATGAACCGCCGCTGTCCCAGGTAGGCCTCACAGCTCAACCTGGTAGCATCTCATTTGCCACACTAACCGCAGGGTACACCTCAAGGTGCCTTATTGCAACAGATGTCCGTTGAGCTCCCCCTCCTCCCAGCGGTTAATGTCCCGGTGTTGTTAGTCGCCTACAATGTGGTGAAATGAGTTTCCTGTGCTACTCTCATCCCCCTTCCACAGTGTGTGCAGTGGATCGACGATGCCAAGCTGAACCAGCTGAGGAGGGAGGGGATACGCTACGCTCGCATCCAGCTCTACCACGACGACATCTACTTCATACCCAGGGGAGTGGTCCACCAGTTCAAAACGGTGTCGGCCGTCTGCAGCCTAGCCTGGCACATCCGCCTCCGGCAGTATCACCAAGAGGAAGAGGAGGAGAAGGGGGAGGATGAGACGCTCACACCGACACGGTCGCCGCTTCGGCTCGATGAGGAAGAGGACGACGAAGATGATGACGGCGAGGAGGGCGACGACGACGACGATGAGAGCGATAGGACAAAGGACTCTCACGCTCGTTCGAAGATGTCACCAGACTTTGGTGACAGAAGAAGAGAGGGCTGGAGAGACCCCTCTCTGCAAGGACACACGGGGGTCTACAAGGAGGAAGAGGTGGAGACGGAGAGGAAGCCACCAGCAGACGACTGCTCGCCCACGCCCAGTCTAGACCTCATCAAGAAGGAGAGGGAGGATGGTCTGCTTGCAGAGAGCCTAATGGAGGTTACACCCAAAAAGGAGAACGGGGAGGGGATGGGGGGAGGCCAGGGAGAGGCAGAGGCCAGGGGTGCAGCCACTCGGACACTATATAAAGGGGAAGGAGAGGCTGGTGCTCCCTGGACGCTACAGCACATCAAAAAAGAGCAAGATGTGACAGAGGACAGGCCGCAGAAGCCTACTCTCAAAGAGGACAGGCCGCAGAAGCCTACTCTCAAAGAGGAGAGGCAGCAGAAGCCTACTGTCAAAGAGGACAGGCCGCAGAAGCCTACTCTCAAAGAGGAGAGGCAGCAGAAGCCTACTCTTAAAGAGGAGAGGCCGCAGAAGCCTACTCTCAAAGAGGAGAGGCCGCAGAAGCCTACTCTCAAAGAGGAGAGGCCGCAGAAGCCTACTCTCAAAGAGGAGAGGCCGCAGAAGCCTACTTTGGCAGAGGACAGGCAACAAAAGCCTACTCACACAGAGGAGAGGCCGCAGAAGCCTACTCACACAGAGGAGAGGCCGCAGAAGCCTACTCACACAGAGGAGAGGCAGCAGAAGCCTACTCTGGCAGAGGACAGGCAGCAGAAGCCTACTTTCACAGAAGAGAGGCAGCAGAAGCCTACTCTGGCAGAGGAGAGGCTGCTACAAAGCCCGGGTGCGAGAGAGAAAGCTGGAGAGGATTGTACAGGCATTTGCGTACCATCAACACCAGTCAGAAAGGATAAGGAAAAGGTAAGGGCCAAAGATAAAGAGGAGAGAGAGAAGGGGAAAGACAGGGAGAAGAAGGAAAAAGAGAGAGGGAAAGAGAAGGAGCGGGATAAGAAAGACAGGCCCAAGGACCGGGAGAGAGAGAAGGAGAGGGTCAGAGAGAGGGAGAAAACCAAGCCTGTGGGTGTGACGTTGACACACCCATTGATCCAAGTCAAGAAGAAGGAGGAGGACGGGACGCGAGAGGGCAGTGGTCACTCGGCGCTCCCCTTTCAGAAGGAGGACAGGGGGTCCAAAGAGCCTGAGTCGGCCTCCAAAGCGCCGTCTCAGGTCAAGAGAGACAAGGAGCATGACAAAGAGCGGCCCAGCGCTCCGCCTCAAACCAGGCCGGAGAGGGAGGACTCTAAAGAGGGCAGCTTGCATCGACACAAGCCCTGCCATGGGAAGAAGGAGAAGAGCAGCCACAGGGAAGGGAAGGACAGCCAAGCCCGGAGCAAGACGGCCAGAGAGGACGGAAAGCCAGGCCCCCTCAAACAAAGTCACGTCAAGAAGGAGGGAAAGAAGGACAAGGAAATCAACAACAAGGAAGAGCGAAAGAAGACTAACGCCGCTCAGGGTTTTGCTCCGCCGCCCGAGCACAAACCCACACCACGAACACTCATCACCTTTGACCTCTTCAAACCTATGGACGCTCACCAAACGCTGCCTGTGTCCTACACAGACACGCGAGTCAAGAGTCACCATCACGGTGAATCGCGAGGCACGTCCGGCTCCAGGTTCGGAGCGGACGGTCGGACATTAACGCCCTCAAAAGTACCCAAAGCTAAGGACCCAAAGCAGGCGAAATCCACGCCGAACTCTGAGTCCCAGCTGTTGTTAAAACAGCCCCTTAAACCACACACCCCCCAAACCCAGAAGGACTTTTTAATATGAATGTCTCAGCGTCTGGTTGTCTTTCTACTGTACAACTTCGCCAAGGCGGTGTGGAAGTGTCATTCTTTTTAGTTTTTTTTAACCGCACCCTTCCTTCATATATGAACACGTTCTAAAATCTGTTTGGCCAAAGGACACATTCCATTGGATAGCTCACACCAACGCAGTCACTATGGTGATCTGAACAGAGGAGGTACTTTAAACGGGTGCTGAAGCAAGAATGTAAGTTAAATAGCAACATTTTCTGTTGGTTGGCGAATGTATGTAGGCTTTTTTAATCAGTGACCCATCAACTGTTAGGTACTCAACCAGACCGTCTGGAAACATCTGGTCTTTCTCTTCTGCTATAGGACAACCCCAATGTTTGAAACACTTCATGCCCCTGATAGGGATTTTTTTTTTTTTACATATTGCTGTAGTCTTACCAGTTTTTAGTTTAAACACTTTGAAATGTTTTCTGACTGGATTCACTGACTCACAGGGCTGTAAATACTACTGTACAGTATAGATGTATTAGCATTAAGGTGAGAAAATGTATACAGATATTGCATATATTTTTTGTAAGATGAGTTTTATTTTCCATAGAACTTATTTATATCATTTACTGTCAGTTTTTATTTGAAACCAATGTATGTGAGAATTTTGTAAATACATTTTATTTCCTAAGGTAAGACTTGGTAGTGTGATTTATACTCCAAAACTCTCAATAAATGGTTCAGAATATTTTGTGTGCCTTCTTTGTATTAAGACAAGTGTTAAATCATAGAAGGACCATGGTATGTCCAAGACGAAGGAAGAATTGAGAGCCTAATGCCGGCTTTTCCGACAACGCTTCTCAATGCTACAATCAGTCTGTTTTTAAATTGCCGTTAGGGGTAGGAACGTTATTTTGTTTTGGCCAGTGTGATGATTCCAAATTCTGAGTATCTCAGGTTGCCAGATATGAAATAAAGCGGCACCGTTTGTGCAGCCATTGGACGTAAAACAAACTAAATGTATCCAGATATACTAGATTTGACACGAGCAAAAAAGCATCGCTCGGTTAAGGCCTGGTAAAAACCGGTCGATCGAGATCTGGAGCTGCAATTGAAAGATGGAGAAATCTTAGAGCCCAGAAGCCTTTCAAGACCGATGCAGCATGAACTGGTTTATAATATGCAAACAATAAATTGTAAGTGTATCAACTCATCTTAGAATGTAGGACTCGTCGCTCATCATTGTCGAAATATAATTGCGCTCGTACCAAATTATGTTGCAGTCGTGTAGGTTCAGTGTAATTCAACCTGGCAACCTGCTTGAGTCTGAGCAGGAGGGGGGCGGAGGCAACTCTTCAATATGATGAATTTGGACTGCAGTACCCATTTTGGGCGTTCGATGTCAATGTTACATCTACCATTAATAATATATGCAGAATTCTGAGGAAAGGCAATATTCCAATGATGTATGTTAAGTTCTTGTTTCCTCCATGTGACGTTTCAGTCCCGTTTGGTGTATACTAAAACGAGTCTAGCTGTAGTTCGAAGAATAGTTTGCCTCCCGGAATACATAAGATGCATACATCGATTTGTCGACACAATAATCAAGTCAATTGTTTTAAACAGTGTGTATTTGGTAAAGCACGTAAAAAATGGTATGTAGTGTACCAGTTCTCAGATATGTGAAGTGCACCACATAACATGAACTGACTTTTACGAAAATGGTTTGATATTAACTCTTTGTAACAATGTATGAATAAAAATAGTTGTGTAGCAGTGTAACAAAGTTTCCCTTCAAGCATATCTTTAGTAGTTAAAAACAAAACAAAAAACACCCCTCCAATCTTCATCCTCGATTTGTCCTGGAGGAAGTGAAATACGACCCTAGTAGTCCATTCCTCATTCCCTTCTGTAGTGGAACACGCTGTGACCCAGTTCTACTAACGCCCCAACCAACAGGGTCCAGAGAGGTATGCACACCACGCTCAGCCACATGTCCGTGAGCTTCTCCAGGCGGGAACACAGCGCCAAGCAGAAGCCAAGTTTCAGCAGCAGTGCTATGAGGTACCACATTGTGCGCGGCAGGTTCTGATGTCCATCTCGCGGGTTCAACGCTTGTTTACAGCGACCTGCCATCCTCGCGACCAGCATGAGGATGAGAATCGCGTCAAAGGTCCAAATGGGAAGGAATATAAGAAACCAGTTCCAGTCGACATTAGAGTCCAGCTTGAGAACCAGCATGATGAGGAAGACGAGGGCAAAAAACCAACTCAGCAGCACCCGCTGGACCAGGGACATTTTCATCTACGGCGGGCCGTCTGTGTTCAATAGGCCAAGCAAGGAAACCTGTTTTGAAATGGTGCAATTAATCACATTTGAATTGCAGGGCAAAAATATTGTTAATGCCAATCTCAACGTCCCCACGACACATACAACACGTTTATTTGACAATATGGACTAATGCAGAAAAAATATAAACTAAACAAATGCAGATATTGCATGCATATCAAGGCCCACGTACATGACACTCAAAAGACACACACACACACACACACTCAAAAAGACAATAGTTTAAATTAAAGTTTGCAATAACGAACACGGCATTTACGGACGCTACTACGCTAAAACGTTTAAAACCAATCAGGTACGTTAAAAACAGTCGGGTTTCCAGGCTGATGATGATGCCATGCTGTCAACCTTGTTCAGTTGCTGTGACGTCACTGATATCAACGTCAAGGAAATCGGAGCTCTGAAATTACCTATACCGGTTTCTACGTTTAACAACGTAACATAGTGTTCTGAATTGTACTAAACGCAGTGTTAGTAAGATAATATACTCAAGAGTAACTATCTATAATAGCACTTGAGTTGGCTTTGTATATGACCACAAACGAGTAAACGATACGAGTAAAAGTTTGAATATGTGTTATCCTACCACGTCAAGTGACTCTCAAATAGGTCATACGAAAGCATACAGTCTGAATGATCCACTGTACCCCACCTGCTGACTTTCAGTGCGTTAAAGCAAAATGTGCTGGCGGTACCAACCAATACATACATGGGTACCAACTAGAGCAGGAAGGCAGGGAAGATCACGAACGCGTTGGAGAAGTTGAAATGCAACTGCGAAGTAACATGTTCCGGCGGTATTTTCAAAGTTAAAGCATAGGTCCTCGTCTTCTTTTATTGGTAGTCTAGCCATTTTATTGGTAGTCTAGCCAACGCGCAATTGCTGCCACCTACTTTTTATTCAGAGAATAATTAAATCTGTGCAAAACTAAAAACATTCCTTCAAAGCATAGAATAAAAAGTAAACATTTCACATATTTTCGAAAAAAGACCAGCAAGGATGATTTAATGTACATTTTAATGTACTGTACTAGTATAACAAATGTATAGAAATAACAATCTTGGATAAAACATCCGAGATATCACAGACTATCAAAAAAAGTACAAAACCTTTGAGGTAAAACATCATTGCAAAAAGCTTAGGTTAACAGCCTTTATCAAAATGGTTATTCATATTAATTTAAAAACTTACTTCACAACATCTAGTCATTCTAAAAATAACACAAAAGATTTTTATTTACAAGTTACCGGTGCCACAAAATACAGTGTTTGAGACAACAATCAAATGTGTAAACAATAAACAATCATTCCTCAATTGTCTATTATAGAATGCCAGATTAAGAGATGTCTTCAAATGTATTATGCTTACAGCAATAACTTTTGCGTTATTAAAGTTCAAACCAGTCAACATTTGTGTCAGACACAAATAAGCTAAGAGCACACAAACCTCTCAGCATTTCTAAGCAAAATGAAAAAATGCTTGCAAATTTCAAGTTAGCAAAATGGTCAATAAAATCCTACAAGGCAGATCAGATCAAAAGAACATAGCTTTTACTTCCATATAAAACTCAGATAAGAAGAGCAGCGCCCTTGGCCAGGAAATCTGCTTACACAATGGAATATTTTCTTAAAGCAGTCAAAAAAATGTATACCCATTTCCAAATGACCAAATTCCAAACCCCAATATCAAGTCAGGACTAAATGTGGGAGGGATGCGATTTGATCAAGGGACAATTTGGATGACACCCCATGGAAGTCATCCGTGTTGTTGGTCATCCGGGACTATTATGCCGGCCCCCTGTCGGTGTCTCTCAGGGTCATCCGAGAGGGTTGTTTCTCCGTACCCTGTTCCCCCCTGCTCCCATCATGTCTAGACGGTGCTCTGTCTGTCCTGACCGTACCCCTCTGACTCTGGTCCCTTGGGCGTGAAATCGATGAAGATGCCTTCTGAGGTGGTGGAGTCCTCGGACTCCACCGCTCCGCCGATGACGGTCTCAGGGCTGGACGTGCCGCTGGTGGGGCTGGAGGAGGCGGCCCTGCGGAGGTCACTGAGCGTGGTGGTGACCGGGGTGCCGTGGAGGAGCCCTGCCGAGCGGAGCGGATGGATGCAGGAGGACGGGTGGCAGAGGGACAGCTCCACGGCGCTGGAGCCGCCGTGCAGAAGCCCTGTGGGGGTCGTCACACAGTGGGAGAACTGAGTGCACTGGGAACTTTGAAGTCATTCAGGTTCAGAGTGCTTTACTAATCCGGAGGGAAATTGTGAGGGAAGTTTGATGTGAATACAAGCATCTAAAAGTTGATAACGTTTTCGCACAGTACACTGAGATTACTATGGCGTACTTGTTTGATTAAAAGGAAAAATCCAATACATCTCACAAATCTCAAGGTGAACGATCGGGGAAATCCTGAATAATGGCACATAGAGTCATATTGATATTGCTTTAGTGCTGTAAGTCTTTTGCCATTGCAACGTCTGACCCCTACCGTTATACTGAGATCCCACAGACAGCCTGTTGGTGGACATGTTGGACCCAGCCGCTATGCTGCCGTAGGCTGCCCCTTGTTCCTCCAGGCAGGATGTGATCTCACAGGCAGAATGTCGCCGAATGCCGCCGCTGCCAACAGAACCAGCATCTGGGTCGTACTCAGCCACCGGAGTGAGCAGAAGGGGAATGTTGTAGCTCTTTGATCTCACAACTGGATTTTTCGACAGTTGATCCACTGGTTTGGGCCAGGACCATTGAAGGCGTTTCTCTGTAGTAAACAATCACCGCAAGACAGGGGGGGGGAATGATTGAAGGGCCAGTAGAGGTTCTCATCCCCCCCGAGTTCCTGAGTCCCTTGATTCACAAAATATCCAGTGGCAAGAGTGGAAGAGCTAGCTCTGGTGTGCTGGCCCTTCCCAAACAGGTGCTTGTGCCAACATGGGCCCCAAGTCATCTCCTGGTCTCTCGCCTGGTCTCTCATTGGATAGTTTCATTCCTCACCTCTCCACTGTGATAGCCAGTGTGGGGTGTGCACACAGGCTGCTATACACCCAAAGCTGTGGCACATACTGGTATAGGATGAGGTGTGATATCCCCAACACTTTCTATGCATGTTGGGTGTCTTGTAAAAGCACAATATATTTTTTCTATTAATTATTCTATTAATTTCCTTTTTTCCCTTCCTCACTGACCTAATTCACTAATTCATTTCTCAACGGAGAACAAAAGATGAGATTGCCTTCTGAGATATAGATCTGTTCATCAAAACCTGCAGTGATAGTTGTTGCCAATAGGTGTCTCCAACCTCGGCCTCTCCCACTCACCCAGAACACAGCACTGGGCCTCGCTCCCATCCCCAGAGTAGAGTCCGTGGGTACCCAGGTAAGGAGACACTACCTTCTGCACTAGAGACTCCAGCCTCATGTAGTCCTCACTGGCAACCCGTTGCTCATGCACCCCCTGCGGGTGGATCAGAGAGAGCACAGTGATGTACAGTACCTGTGTGCGTGCGTTAGGCCATGGTCCGACGCTAGGTCATCCCAGTCAGTCATGGTGATCCTGGTAGATGTTGGGGTGGAGCTATGATCGATATGAAGATGATTACCAATGGACCAAGGGTGGCTACCTGCAGAATGAGCAGCATCTGTGTGATGGAGGGCGGGACACGCGCCCGCGGCCGGGACAGCGCGTCGTCCAGCTTCACACTGAGGACGATGGTGTTGCGGAACTGGAGCAGGGCCAGCTGTCTCACGGAAGGCTCCTTACCCTGGATACAGATGGATAGATGGACGGAAAACAGAACACATGGACAGACAACAGAACACATGGACAGACAACAGAATACAAGAAAAAACAACAGAAGGCATGGTCAGACATCTGAGTACAAGAAGAAATAACAGTACACATGGATAGGCAACATAACACACGGACAGACAATAGAACACACGGACATGCAACAGAACACACAGATAGACAACACAACTGTCTAGATCCGTCCATAACAAGAGACTGATGCAGAGTGAAACCTCCTTGGATGAACTCGGGAAAGGTTGAGGGAGGTGAACACGACAGGGAGGTGAGGGGGGAGTTGAATGCGATAGAGATTTGAGAGAGGGAGGTGATCACAACAGGGGGATGAGTGGGGTGAAGACTATGGGGGAGGGAGGGAGGGAGGGGAGGAGGAAGGTGTTTCTACCTGCACTGGGTGGAAGATGGCCTGCAGCATTGACAGAACATCACAGAAGAAGAAGTCCCACGTCTCGGCCAGGGAGTCCAGTAACTTTTGACCTGAACCAATTAAATGCAAAATATTAATACAAAGAAAATGCAGCGTGTTGAAGGTTTTGTTTACTTAAATTATTTCTTTCTGCTCGATATACCTTCATAGAACCTTATCTTGTCCCGAAGAATTACCATACCCTTTGTAAGGAGTTGATTCTGTAAGGCACAGAGGATAGAAATTATTTAATTAAAACTTCAGAGAAATTACATTATAGTCTTCTGGCTGGGTTTATTAGGTTAATGTTGCCGTATAGTGTGCATACTTAAAGTGCACATGGCAATATATATATATATGCCAACTTCAATAATTCTTCACTTCATAGTAAATGAAGAGCAAGAGGTTTAGTGCAGAGAAAAGCATTTTACCGTTCTTTACAGTGTTCCATTGCAACTGAGTGGATGCCAAATAATACCCTCATTGTTTATACTTATAGTAACAATCAATGTAGAGATGGTGTTAAAGGTTCTTACGTGGAGGTACTCAGTGAAAAAGGAGCCCAGCTCTGTCTTCAGCAGATGCCTGAGAGGAGGAATCAGAGAGAACGGCCTCACTAAGTGACTTCATGACATGACGGCTCTTTGTTAGAGGAGCCGCACTGCAACACTTATGGAGAATGAAGAATAGCAGGCATCTTAGAAAGGACAAGCTTCAACTAACAGCTATTCTAGTCAAACATGTATGGGATATCTCATTGGCTGTGCCCATGTCCCAAGAGAGAAAAACAAAAACACTTCAAAGGGATTTCAGAGGGTGTGTCTACATTATCCTGTGTGGGACAAGCACATGATTCAATATTTCCCTAACCATACATCACACACGAAAACAAGTTCCTGCAACAAAAATATTATTATAAATATATTGTGTGTGTGTGTGTGTGTGTGTGTGTGTGTGTGTGTGTGTGTGTGTGTGTGTGTGTGTGTGTGTGCGCGAAGGCTTGTGTGTGTGTGTCTTACCGGACACCTTCGTTAAGGATGTAGAGGTCATTATCCGCCAGACCTTTCTTCTGGAAGACTGCTATGACCGCATTGTGAATACTATGTTGGAAACAAGAGAAGAAAACACATATATATATACCGACGATGTATACTAGATACATGTGGGTTGGTTCTTATGAATGCTCCGTGTTATCTACCCGTTCATACTGAAAGTGAACGGATAACTCGGCTATGTCTTGTCAGGTAAGGACTGTTGCTTGTTAGTCTCTGCAGAGTGTTTACCTGTTCCAGGTGGCATTGGCTCCCCCCTTCTTCTGCTTGTCTCCTCCTCTCTCCTCCGAAACACACTTGTCACTCTTCCCCAGCTCACTCAGACTGGGCGAGCTCATTAACTTCAACCTGTGCAGAGTCCTCATGGCCGAAAGAGGAAGAGAGAGCGAGAGAGCGAGAATATATATAAACACAAAAATATATATAAATATACAAGTGTTGGGCCAGAGTGAAGGAGGTCAGGTTAGATGGCAGCTGACACAGAAGAGAAACCCAAGACCATAGCCAGAGGGAAAGAAGAGAACAAAGGCATCGTGGGGCTGTCTGTGTGTGTGTGTGTTTCCAAAAAAGGGAGGAAGAGTAAGAAAGCATAGGAGAGAGTGTGAGAGAGTGTGAGAGTGTTAGAGAAAGAGAGAGAGAGAGAGAGAGAGAGAGAGAGAGAGAGGTACAGAAGTAGGACAGGGATTCATGGTATAGGAGAGGGACCCAGTGCTGAAAGAGTGATGGGCGGAGCCAAGCCCAGCGTTGGACCTTAGTGTCCCCTACCGGCCCTCAGAAGAAGGCCGAACAATAGGCAATAACAACAGAGCAAACAATATCCAGTGATGCCGCATTCACTTCCTCCCCCGCCCTGCCCCCCCCCTCCCCTCCACCTCTCCCCCTCTTAATACAATAAGGCCATTGACAGGGGAGAATGTCAACATGCAGCACAGATGTGAGAGGAGGGGAGGGGTGGGAGGACGGATGCGGGCCTGCGTTGGGCTGGTCACATGCACAGAGCTAGGCTAAATGAGCAGGAAGTCAGCTGGCTCTTTAACAACACACAGGGACAGGAAAGCAGGAGACACACTGTGCAAGCCCTTCCTGCTTCACTACTGCTCACCACCGCAGCCACAAACACACTGTCCAACCAAAGACATTCCGTTTTCCACATGAATGAGTTCATTCATTCATCCACTTTTAATTTTTCCCCGGCAAACACGACTCACTGAATCCTCCGTCTGTGTTGCTTCTACTACAGTTTGGAACAATAAGTGAGGCTAATATAAAGTAGATTATGATATAATGTGGGCGGATGTAGAAATCGATGTGCGTGAGAGGGGTCAGGAGAACAAAAATACATTTCTGAGCATTGATCAAATATAAAGTGTTCTGTCCCAAAGGAGACAGAACACCATGTCTGCCAATACACAATAAACAATGGACTAATTAAGCACCCACACATGCAAGCCAGCCATTCACAAACCCTCTGTGGACACCAATTAGGCCCAGTGTAAAAATGTGAATGCATTTTTTTTGCCATGCTAATATCTATCTATAATGTATAATATTGAGTGTTTTTGGTTGATAATAAGCAATTTATATATTGCCCAGACACATAGAACAACAAGAAATACCCTAATACAATTGCGTTACGAATGAATAGTCCCTTCTAATCTCCAGTTGGCTTTGTTTAAAATGTTAATCATCGGGGCTAATCCTTACCTCCTGATAGGATGATAGCTGTTGTCCATGTCAGGGCTTGAGGGCGGGCCAGAGAAGGTTGTGAAATTGAGTGACAGGGGTCGGGGGGAGGGGCGCGAGCCATTCCTCCGACGTAGTCCATCTAGCATCTGTCAAATAAGGAATAGAATTATAAAATTAAGAATAGAGAAGTTCTGCCCTGATCAACACATTGGGTGTGGACATATAACTGCATGTTACACAGAGGCCCTATTAAATGAATGGGTATAGATTATATTTTGTGGTTTGTTCTCTCAATGTATGTATTGCGAAAATATATGAAATATGAAAATAATATTAAAATGAGGTTTATGTGATTTGTATAGCATAAAGCTTTTTTTGATTGCTTAAGCAAACAAAAAATAGGCCCTACCCTTTCTGACCTGTCTTTCATCAACTGTTATTTCGACATTAGGGAAGTATTGTTTTTCCCTGTGGCACAATCAGTATTAAGGTTTCTTTTCAGCACAGTACTGATGACATGTTACAACAGAGAAAAACTGAAAAAGAGTGGGGGTAGTCTAACTGTAAAAGCCACGTAGCCTGATGAAATGCTGTGTGATATCGTTTAACCATAACGGCGTAGAAAGGCACCATCAGCTGGCCACTGACTAGAACGACCGTCTGGCTTGGGTTTCCACCCTTTTCCAGACAAAAGACCAAAACATCGGCCAATCATAAAAAGTTATTTACATCCTGGTTGCAAAGGCAGAAGTAAGATCACACTTCCTTTCTGGAAACTAAAGACCAGTAGTAGAAAATAACATCTGTTTATCTCCCCCTCATGTACACACACCCATGCGCGGCCCGATAAACACACACGCGCGCGCGCGAGGTCGGTCCGTGCGTGTGTGTGTGTGTGTGTAAGTGAAAGGGGGCGAGACGGATAAACAGAGAGCGAAATACAGTCTGCCAGTCATGCTACGCACAATTTGCCTTGTCCTTTCCTTTGGTGATCCACAGATCGATGGCCATACAACACGCTCATCTGCATTGTTGTGATGAAAATCAACACCCAACTGTTTTTCGCAATGCTTTGATGGGTTTCATGAGATGTGAAACAGGGTCAACAGAGGAACAGTGCATGGTGCGTAACGTAGACTCCAGCGAGGCTTGCGTACGTGGAGGTTTTCCTACATGTGTGCCCCAAGAAGAATGGCAAGATGACTATAAACACATTGGCTAATATAAAGGTGGAGTGACTAAATCAAGGCAGTTAGAGATAGCGCTACGTGGAGGTCACAAATAGATAGGAAATATTTACATTGGACACAAAGTTGCCTCATCCATATGGTCTGTACGACTAGACAATCGACTCCTTACCGTGGGTATCCTGTTTTTCCAGATGGGATCAAATGAACGTCTTTTAGTGTCGCAATTTCTTCTTGGCTACACAGAGGCTAGACTCTTCTATCGCGTCCGTAATAGTTGTCCATGTTTAATCTGGGATAATTCAGGGTTCCGTTTTGAAGGATGCGCCAGCGACCTAGACGGTTGTGTTGTAGTCATTCATGAAGCATGCACCGCATGCTCGCCCCCATGTTGTTTTGAGTACAGACGAGAACCTGCGCGGACGGCGCCGAATGCGTTTGAGTCTACGAAAACAAGTGCACGCGCATAGGGAAATTTGGCCAGAAAGGCGTTGCGAGGTGCGGTAGACGAGACCGATCATGCAACGAGACGAAAAGATCAACCTTATGTCGGATATAATTTTGTGCAATATTTGGGGAACAGAACACAAAGGAAAAAAAGGGTCTTGGTTTATATAGCGTACACGCCCTGCATAGGGCATGGATGGATGTGTCATAAGAAGATGTAAGCCTATCGATAGCTTACAGATATGTGTACATAGTACACACACATACACACACACACGCACGCACGCACGCACACACACACACACACACACACACATGTTTATATATGGTAATACATTGCAATAAGGGTACATTAATTGACCATTTATTAACACTAATGCAGATATAAGCGTTATTATATAGCATTAGGGGTTGGGGTTATTGCGTTTGTGTTAACCCCAACCCAATCACCCTAACCTCATGGCAATGCTATTATTTAATATTTTGTTATTAAATAATAATAACATAAAACACAAAATTAAATAATTTATAAACGAATACGGTAGTTAAAATGAACACCATTACCTTAGTTCAGATAAACAACATTAAGAAAACATGAAAACACCATTGGTCAATTATTACAGACCATTCGTTAACTAGTTAACTAATCGTGAGTTAATAATTATTATGGCATTCACTTATCTTAATTTATGATTAACTTATGTATCCTTATTATAAAGTACTACCATATATATATATATATATATATTAATATATATGGTATATATAATAATATATATATATAATAACATATCATAGCCATAACTGTGTATTTGCATCATATTCGAATACACACATACCTAGGCTATGATTGGCAGAAGTATTCAAATCTATTTGAATAGTTATTTTACCTTCAAGATAAGAATTCCCTATATAAAGGATTAAAACAATTTGTTAATACTGTAGGCCTAATCATGTGCCTCAGATTTAACTCAAAAGCCCCTGCAGGGGATCCCAGTTATATTCATGTTTCAAATATAAATATAAAAAATCCATAGACCCCACTATAACAGCAAGGGTGTGTTTTTTCTTTTTATAAATATGGAGTATGGGGTAGCTGTGAATAGAGTGGCGAAGTCAGGCCTCTTCCGGTAGCCCATGGGACCTATGAGATTGAAAAATGTGAATGGGTTTCAATGGAGATAAAGTAATTATTTTGGATTACACATATGTTGTTTGTGGATTTAAATGATACATTTTCATGCAAAGAAAACTAAAAAAATTCGCAAAGAAGTTTGATAATGTTAGGTTTTGTGTGAGGCCCCTTTGTGAAATACAGCTCTTCGCTGTTCTCGACGCGAATGATATCCGTCACCACTCGCACTTGGAACTCCGGCACAGACATGGCGATCTCTCTGCTCCACTTCACCACTTTTTTTTCCAAGGGGAGGATAAAAGCATCGAAAGAGGTGAAAACCGTTATAAATCGGGGCATGTGGAGAGTTTCAGTTATGCCGATGGGGAGATTGTCGGTCTTGTCCACGCCAGTCGCAGGGAGCGTGACGTCACATACGAGACGTGTAGTCTTTCTCATTGTGCTTTCTCTACAGCCTTTAACTGAACAATTGCACAATAAACGGTCAAACTTTTGACATGAAAAAAAATTGTCATTTAAATCCACAAACAACATATGTGTAATCCGGGGCGTATAAAGACTGGGACCAGAAGATAATTATTTTCTCTCCATTGAAACCCATTCATATTTTTCGATCTCATAGGTCCCATTGGCTCTACCGGAAGAGGCGTGAAAAAGAAACACAGCTCTATTTACAAAACGTGTTTTAACGTCAAATTGAATATATGCCTGACGTTACTTTTCAAAACAAAGCAGGAGTAGCCTATCCGTGAGCCACAATCCACAATAAAGTTAGTCTGACATTGGACAATGTGTTCTATCCCAAATAAATTGTTAATAGGCCCTAGACTGTAGATTGCACATAGATCAAAAACATTACATCTTATATATTTACAATACATTGTGTATTTTACAGTCATGTAAAATAAGATATTTCAGTGTTGCGGCTGTATTGAAGCGGCCCAACACTGGACTGGCTTTACCCCGTCCGGCAGAGCGGGAAGTTCGGTTTGCGGCTTATGGTTTGTAAGTGTCTTCAGCTAGGACTCACATTTCATTTAAACTAATTGACAAAGTACTTTTTAAGATCGAATTTTGGTGTAGTATTTGCTGGTCTTTCCGCGGCGTAAATCGCGTTGTATTTCATTCGATACAATTCATTATTAGAAACTATTAGCACTATTAGCACCACTCAGTATTAACGTCCTAATCCTTACATTGTAATGAGGTTTTATACAATATATTATATCACTGACAATGTCAATGTGACATGAAGTGTAACAATGTAACTGAACACTGACGCGGTGTATCGCATTAGGTGAAGACAGGAAGAACAACATGCACCATGATATTGAGGGAGAGAAGACTCCCCAGACAACGAAGTGTTTTGGACAGGTAGGAATATATCTTGAATAACATCGAATCTTATTGCCGGGTATAGCTCTATGTAAAACTGTAACGTTACTATGGAACTTATGATTGGTCGTAGCATGCTATTGCCAAAGACAAGCTACCTGGAACTAGCCTTAACAGTGTTCTTGATAAAGAAGGTTAACCCCATCCAGTTGCTTGAGACTTTGTTGCCATAGGTCTTGTGTACAAGAGTCAATCAAATTGACTTATGAAAGCAATGCAATGACATGTAAAATGATATATGAATGAATCTATCCTGTGTATTTGTTTTGCAGTCAACAGGAAAAGTACGACTTTCAGCATAGTAATGTAACGATTAGTAGTAGTTTTAATGCATGTCAATAAATGAAAAAATCATGGGCACTATTTTAGTGGGTGACCAGAGGGGCTGGGGAACAGACGGGTTTTTTCAAACAATGTGTACAGTATCAATTATGTTCATTTGATCTAGTAGCAATTATGGATTTTTTATTTTTTACAGTACAAATTCACAGCAGAGGAATACCTGGCAGTACAGAATGCATTGCGACAGAAGCTGGGGCCAGAGTACATCAGTACCAGGATGGCTGGAGGGGGCCAGAAGGTAGGGCTCTGATCTCTGTTATGGTGCTTACGCAAAGAGCAATAGTTCCTCGGTTTCCTGCAGCCAGAATACAGTACTCTGTGTCATTGTGTTCCACAGGTGTGTTACGTGGAGGGCCATCGTGTGATCAGCCTGGCTAACGAGATGTTTGGCTACAACGGCTGGTCTCACTCCATCTCACAGCAGAACGTTGGTAGGCATGGGGCCGCCGCCCTTCTGTGACACTGCTTTGGTTGGTTGGTTTGCCTGTGCTCGTATTGTCTTACCTGCCTGTTATCCTACCTTTTCATGTCATGTACGGGGGCTTACTTGGTTTCCCCTCTGGGATTAATTAAGTGTATGGTATCATAATGGGTGCTGTGTTTTGGTTGTCTTCACAGATTTCGTAGACCTTGTTAATGGAAAGTTCTACGTTGGCGTCAGCGCTTTCATCAAGGTCCAGTTAAAGGTTTGCGATGGATTCAACCCTTTTTCAACCATTCATCGTGTTTCTGGTGAAATGCCTTGCTGGGTCTAAGTGAGTGTTTTGGTTCCCAGGACGGGTCCTTCCATGAGGATGTGGGCTATGGCGTGAGCGAGGGGCTCAAGTCGAAGGCTTTGTCGCTGGAGAAGGCCAGGAAGGAGGCCGTCACGGATGGAATGAAGAGAGCACTCAAGTAGGGCAGTAGCATAGCTTGTCTAGCATTGTGTGTAGAATAGCTAAGCGTAGTGTAACGTGGTGTAATGCAGCCTAGTGTTGTGTTGCATCTAGTCGCATAATATCATTAGTAGTGTGGATTTGATGGCAGGCTGGTGGAGGAAATCATCTTTCATATGTCTGCTACAATTACCAATTTTTCATTCACAAGTCAATATTATTTATCATGGTATTTACTGAGGATTCCAACATCAGTAAATCACTAATTTGATAATGTTCTGATATTGGGCTTACTGTGGTTGTTTCAGATGTTTTGGCAACGCCCTGGGTAACTGTATCCACAATAAGGAATACCTGATAGCTATCAACAAGATCCCCAAACAGGTAATGCATGTTCCTACAATGGTCGCTCAATATGTTGTTTGGATGCTGAATCATTCCCCCCTTCTCAACCCTCTACAGCCCACCCCTCCTCTAGACCCCGCCCAAACCAAGCGCACAGACGGTGAGCCTATGATAGAGAAAGCTCGTTTGTCCAGCTTGGCCCACGACAACAACATGACCGGATCCTCACGAAACCCATTGGAGCTCAGAACCGGCCACCAGAACAGTTCAGAAGGCCGGAGCCGTGCAAGCGAAGTCCAAACCGTAGTCTTTTACTCCCCTAGTATTGGTCCCAAACTGCAGCCAGATCAGCTGGACAAGAAGGAAAACATTGATGGGTAAGGTTCTCTATCACCCAAGAAGATGGCATTTAAAAAAGATTAACAATGTATGATATGTATTTCCTAAAAACATGGAAAGGTGTTATTGTACTGTTATTTCAAGAGTATAGATATTTGATTCCATGATGGTTTTTGGTTCTATCTACTCTATCTACTAGCTATGACGTCCTGTTTCCTGCAGTCCTCTTTTAGAGCCTTCGGATGATGGAGTCTCTGAAGAACAGACAGACCCCAAGCAGCTGAGAAAGCTCAAGCAGCAGCAACTCCAGCAAAAGTTCAGAAAGGAGATGGAAGCCAGGAAACAAACACCGAAGCACGAGAAATCCAAATTAAAATCGGAACATATACAGACCAGCGTTGGTCAGAAACCCCCCCAGGAAGGTAATGTCTCCTGGATTATTAACCATTCTGCATGTACGGATAAATTGCCTTGGAATTCTGAGATGCCTAGGAATTCTGAGATTTCTGTTTGGCGACATTCCAGGTCCTGTAAGCCCTTTTGAAAAAGCAGCCATATTTGGTCATAGCACCTCTAGGGTTCATAAAGGGACCTGCATCAGGGATGAGTATTTAGCAGGTAGAATGCCTTGTACCCACCACCAGAGGGCTCAAGATACTAGACTGTGCACCCAGATATCACCAGTGAGTAATTCTCCCTTGTCACCAGATGACCCAGAGCTCTGGAACTTCACCCTGGATGGGATCGAGGAGCTGAACGGCCCGGCAGAGGGGGAGGCCTCCAGGGACCTGGTGCCCATCCCACCCGGAAACCACCAGATGCAGACGCGCAGTATGACCCCTCAGAGGAAACCCAAAAGTCCTGGAAGGCCCCGAGATGGAGATCCACAGCAGGGCAGTCCGACATACAACCACCAAGCCCCCGGGCAAGACGTCCCCCAGTATGGAAACAGACATCCCAATCACTCCCAGGGTATGTCAGGTTGTGTATATATGTGTATGTTTGTGTGTTTTATGTAATTAATGTGTGTCTAATTTGGTATTCTCATTGGCAGGCCAGGGGTTCAGCCCATACAGACAAGGGCAATACATGAAAAAACGGAAACTGGACACATGAACGCATACAAAACAAATGAATGTTCCTTTTCAATGTTTTAAGAAAAGATTTTACAATTATTTTATATTTATTTGTTAATGTGAACAATGCATTTCTATTGTAATTTCTTTTGTTGGTTGATATGTATTTTTTCATGCTTGGTGTTTCTGTAAACCAGGTAAAATAATAAAACTTTGCTTGTTATCACGTAAGTTCCATAGCAGTCCCTCTTCAACCATTTCCATTTTACAGGTGGATATTGAAGTACTGTGTACTGGTCCCCGTTCTGGAGAGAAACTTGGGAGTCAGAAGCCAACTCGCAGCTCCATGCAACGATTGGCCAGGATTCTGTCTAGCACAATCGTACCTGCTGAGAGGAATTGTTTAGTGACGTCAAGGTCAATATTTAGTGTGACACCAACATTGTCCTACACTATCGAACACAGGATTATTGATGCGGTATGTAGACGAGGCTGGTTGCCTAATAGTATGCTGAGCTGGTTTTAAAATGGCTGTTTTTGTCGACAAGACCTTAAAAAGACTTCTTGGAAGATCTAGAACAAGGAGCTAAATGCACAGCAGGGCTTGAGCTAAATGGCATAATGCCCCTATAGTAATTGGTCCATTACAAGATTATGATTCCTGTGATAAAGCCAAATTGGACATTAAGTCAATATTTGAACCAAAAAAAAAACAGTCAGGAGCTTTACATTTTTATTTGTACATTTTGTACAATGTGAAAAACATACACAAATCCAGAGAACATTGAGTCACAGGAAGATAGCAAAGAGGGGGACCGATATAAAGAGCACAACAGGATGCTTGTGAACATGTATTGGAACATGTATTAAGTATTTTCTGTAATATCGACAGTAGCTGTGTAACACATTAGTAAGGTGCTGTACAGTGGTTAAGTTGTGAGTTGGTTGTTGTCTGTAGAATGAAACCCATTGGATCTAGCATGCAAGATTCATACTGACCAATAATTTAATATGCTGTGCTTGCGACTAGTCAATCGCTAAATGAAATTCAGTTCAGCGCTTTGTGTGTTTGTACAAATGAAAGAGGAGGAAAACAATACATGAACGCTATATTCCATTATCAAAAAAGATGGAGGTCAATAACACCCCTCAATAACATGCAAATGTTTTCCGTTATCCTCAGTCCCTATAAAACTTTAACCATTGCATATTCTGCATTGCAGCAACTTGTATTTTCTCTAGAGAAGTTAAAATAATAGTCCAATCTATAGGGAAGGGAAAGGTTCACAATAAAGACAAAATGGCACTCATGTAGCAAGAGAGAACAGAGAAGCTCAACCGTGTTACCATAGGGTTTCACTGCTCACCACGGCTATGAAGATACTGTAATGGCTATGAATGATGTCACTGATACATAGCCAAAAACACAAAAAAATAAGACATCAGGGAGGATTTCCCAAAAGTTCCCAAATACATGTGCTCGTTGTTATGGACTACGGTCCTCAGTTGCTCCAAACCTCTAAAACCTTTAACAACAATATGGTATCATTTAAATCAGCAATATAAACATGAATTGTTGTAGTATGCGTTATAACCTTCAGTATTTTTTCTGCAGTACCGTGAAAGCTACATTATTACTCTATAGCTTGCTCAGGCCTGGGTGGATGTGAGACTTTTATTGTGAAGGACACAAGGCACTAATGTTCTGCAGGTTACTCGGGGATGAGTGTGTATGCATGGCGGGGCCAGGTCGTAGTCAGTACATAACAGCTCTATGATGACAGCGTTACATGAAACCACTTACCTCACGTTAATTATATATATTTATATATTTATGTACACAATATAGTAGAAAAGGGCCGGTCAAAGGTAAGAGCTTAATAAAACGCAGGGTACCTCCCATGTTATGTAGGATACCAATAATGACAACCCTGCAATTGCACTTTTATATTCCTTTAACTACATGTTGTTTAACAACCTTTAATAATAATTACAGTGAAACAACATCAAAATCTGATGGCTGAATACAGGTCCATAAAGAACACCTTGTTCGTCTCATTAAATATACATGTAAAAAAAACGGACACCAGCGTGACAGAGTGTGAGATTAAGAGTGACAACCCTAGAGTATTGTCATTTGGGTGAAGATGGCGAGAGTTTAACATCCATGTTCTGATACGAGGGATCAAGAGTATCCCGCTGAAACCGTCTCCTTGGAGATCTGCTCCCCAACGCACCTGCAGCCACTTCAGTCATCACTACCCCGCTAACGTCACTCAAAGCCAGACTCCTGGAGAGGAACCCAAAGGACGCTCCGCCATGAGCATGAATGGTGTGACTCTAATGCATATGGATGGACGTACAGACTGACAAACCTAAGCACAGAAGACACCCGACTTTCTCACAAAGACAAACATCCTAAACAAGGGAGTTCAAACCCAGTGAAGAAACATCTATGTACAAGGTCTTTCCTTAGGCTAAGGCCTGGTGCTCTCAAGTGACACCCTCTTCTGGTGGCACTTATCAAAGTCATCGCTCTCCCTCATCGCCTTCTCTTCATCCACCACCTGACATTTTCTCCTTATAAAAACATACCAGAGCATTCCTCCGCTGACCATTACTCAACCGAGTCATCCCGACCACTTACTTCTACATTCATCCTCTCCAGATGGTTCTCCTAGAGAGCCCAAACACGCCTTTAAGAAGCTCCCTCAAACCAGTACATTTCCAGTCAAGTGTGGGACATTTCATGTTACAGGTGTCCCACTCTCTGGAGTTCCCCTAGGTAAGCTTAGGGGCTTTGATGTATACCGGACTCCCTATACCCCCCCACCCACTGCTGCCTGTTTTGACATGAATAGATCGGCTTCAATCAGGACCAATCAATTTACATCTTTGGCTGCTGTTGGTTATGCCCGAGTCCAGTCAGAGTCTGAATCAATTAAAATGCAGATTCCTCTTTTTCCACAGCCAATGAAATGTGCATTTGTGTGCGTATGTTTGTGTGTGTGTGAGACTGCTGTATTGTAAGTGAATATTGCACTCCCCTCCAACTGCCAGAAAGAAATCCCTCTGGCTGGCAGGCCACCACCAACAGTAAAGAAAGAATAAAATTTAAATAAAACAATTAATATGTCAACCAGCTAACCAACACCCACACGGTGGTCCTTATCTTACGGCCGCTGGACTGGCTGTCCTGCCCCAGATCTCAGTAAGATCGGGGCTCAGGCAGGGCTATGTGGGCCTCAGATTCGAAGCCCCGGCGGGGTTGAGGGGTTTCTGTGGTGCGGCTGCGGGGCCCACGTTGTAGCCCTGCTGCGGGGCCGGCGGGGCGGGGGGCTGGTACTGAGCCGGCGCTGGGCTGGGGTTCAGCATGCTGCCCTGGCAGGGGGCCGCGGGGCCCGCCCACTGAGCACCACTGTACGGGGCCGAGGGGTAGCCGAAGCCCTGGGACGCGGGGCCCAGGGAGCCCTTGCGTGGCCCCGAGGGAATGGCCGGATTAATGTGCGTGGAGGAGGGGGCAGGGAGCGTGGGGCAGAGGTGACCCGGAGCAGAGAACTTGCGGCCCATGTTGGCCGGCGGCAGCATTATCTGCGATGAGAGCAACGAAAGAGATTACATTTGAGGGATTATTACGTCACAGCGGTGGATTATATGAGCAGTGGAGCGTGAGCGGTTCTGGAGGTAGGAGGCGGGACTGGGGGCTTACGTCGAGGCCCGTGGTTCCGGGCTTTGGGCCCCTCTTGCACTGGGAGAGGATGATGGCGTCTCTGGCCCAGTTGTCCACCAGCTGGTGCAGGTCGTCTGTGAAGGTGCCCTTGGACTTCTGGGCCGTTGGGGCGAGGCCAGGTCCAGCAGACAGGTTGTGGGATTGACAGGACTTAGGGTGGTGGTTTGATCCGCTGTCAGAACTGGTCCCACTCGCTCCTGCGGACAGACACAAGACAGGTGAACGGGCCGGACCTACACAACAAATTCCTCTTATGACCCACAGGTACATGGAGGAGGGTCAGTGGTAAGGAGCAGCCAGGGTTGAGAGACAGGGCGATAGGTACCTGTGGAATGGGGGCTTAGGCTCGGCATGGACGGGGAGTACTTGAGCTGGTGCGGCGGCCCTTTCCCAGGCCTCTCACAACCCCCCGTGGCAGGAGGGTACGTGGGCTTCTGGGGACTGTGGGCGGATGCCGGAGCTCCTGGAGACAAAACGGGAACATCATGATATAGAATGGAGCTGCATGAGAAACCATGGGGCAGGCTTTAACAAGGTGGCATGAGAACAAATGGTCTTCGATGGCTGGCACGCCTTTCTAAAACATCAAACCAGCATGATTCGGTTGTCTAGACAGTTGAAAAAGGAAAAATGGAGGCTAATGAGGATTTTAAACCATTGCTCCAGTTGAACTGAAAAAGGGTGTAAGGTGAATGGGAGAAAGGTGAATGTGTACCGTTATTTAAAGAGCCATTGAACCCACTGTTTCAGCTTGAGTTCAAACAGGTTTAAAAAAAAGAGTTCTGGGCTGAGAGTTCTCGGAAGGAGGAGGGCGTGTTATCCCCATGATTATGACCCACAGCATATTTGTGAGACTTTTTTAGTACCGTTGTTTTGAATGAGCATTATGAGAGATGTTGGATATAAAATGTGCCACAAACCGTGGCGATATACTATAGGTGTCCGGGAATCCTATCCCTCACTCGGACGCAGACATTAAATAGATTGCTGCTGCGACGGAGCTTCACCATCCACACACACTGTAGGGCTATACTATAAGTGCCTGGGAAGCAGGACACTTATAGCTTGATAACCACGGGTCCAGTTCTACACTGGCTATGAAGGGCTTGATCACTACGGGCCCAGTTCTACACTGGCTACAAAAGAACGTCCCGAGGCCAGTTAAGCTTTTAAAGTAGTCCTTATAGATTGAACACTGGTGATGCCAACAGTACAGATGAGTCACATGTCTCTCAGCAGCCCTACCTGCGTGCACGGGGCTGGGCTGCCCGCTGTTACGAGCAGACTTGTGACCTTTGCTCTTGGGCCTGCGTCGTCCTCCAGCGATGGCCACGGCGGGGGACAGGGAGGCAGAGGGGAGGGGCTTCCCCAAGCGGGTGAACAGGGCGTCGATCTCCTCCTTCTGCCGAGAATTTAACACCTGGATCTCAAGCATGTGTCTGACACAGGAGAAGGGAGTGGGGTTAGAATCCCTTTTTGGAGTATGTTTAAATGCAGTAGATAACAGTATACATGTATCATGTGATTATGAGCCACAGAGTTGTAGGGGGTGACTCACTTCTCTCTGAGCCGGTTGACCTCCTTCTTGAAGCCCTCGTCCTCTGGGTCTTCGTGGTCCTCGTCGTCACTGCTGACGTAGTGCGGACACGAGTTCCCGGGGTAGGGGGTCTCTGATGAAGGGCCGTTCTGCACGCCGGGCCCACATGAGGGCTGGGGGCCGTCCGTGGAGGCTGGGGTCACTGGGGTCACAACAAAAATACATTACAGACATTGTGTCAACTAGGGCGAATGCATGCAATTTTGCACAAACACATTATATTACACATGCACGGCACGCGTGTTACATATGGACGTACATTTGACATTTGGCCTTTAAATTAGAATCGTTCCCTTTACACAAGTGTAAATCAACACTTTACACTTTTGTACGACCAGATTCTCATTGGTCAATTCACGTTACATTAAAGCTCTGCCGTCACTGTATCGGAGCGAGATGGGCTCTGAAACCCAGACTCCTTCCACATAGCACTTAAGCGATATCCAGGCTAACAAGTAAGAGTGCACGGTGACAGATTTTGTTAATCGAGTAGTGACGTGCAGACCCCCCAAACAATGAACGTAGCTTCTACCTGCTCTTCTAGTGATGCGCCTCGGTTCATTTCCCTTCTTTGCCCTGATGCTAAAACACACACGCACCTGTGACCGAGAAGCGGCCCACTCTGGAGCTGGCAGCGGGGGGTTGCACGAGGGTGCTGGACACCTGGAAGCGGCCCACGGTTGTGGTGGTGGTGGTGGTGGAGGAGGAGGAGAGGTGGGATGGGTCTGCAGCCCGACAGGAGCCCCGGTCCGCGTAGTCCCCTTTCTGGACGCCCCGGGACAGGGGAGAGGAGCCGTGCACCGTGTTCTCTGGACTGGACAGGGAGGAAGAGGAGGAGGACGAGCAGGAGGTAGAGGATGGAGTCACCGAGGAAGAGGAGACCGTGATGGAAGCTCCTGGAACGTCGTTGAGCTGGAGGACAACATGAGATGAGCGATTACTGGAATACTAAGGAACAAAATATACTAAAATAGTACGTTATTACATACAATAGCCAGTATTACTAGAATATTGTCACAGGGCTACAGACTTTAACTCTGCCCAACCATTTCTACTGGAACACAAGTGTAGTGTTGCGATGAGGAGAGTTTCCATACCTGGCCAGGTCCCACTGTGAACTCGCACTGGGGGCCCGGAGCCGGGTTTCCTTCTGGAAACATCTCAGGGCTCAGCGCTCTCCTCAACTGGGCCTCCAGATTAACCAGGGGCTGCTGGGACTGGGACACACCAAGGTACAGTCAGTTCAACAGCCGCACTACCTCATGGTACTGCAGTGATATTTATATATATATATTTTTATTTAAGACGCAATAGGGTCCCAACCTGTGCCGGCCCGGGGAACGGAGGTACAAACTCAGAGGGAGGAGTAACAGTTTGATCGAATCCCGTAGGAAGGGTCTAATAAAAGAACAAACAAAAAACACATATTAGGGTGAATGCAAAGCATGAACAGAAGATTTCTCTGAATAAACAACTGAGCTCACCTGTGCTCTGGGCTTGGTGGGAGGGGTGTGGGCATGCTGGCCCTGTCCTGGGGTGGAGGCCTGGGATCCAGAGCTCAGGGGCAGGTTGGAGGGGGGCACCAGGGCAGGCCCGGGCGGAGGTGACGTGGTACCGGTGGGAGGAGAGGAAGTGCCCGTACTGAATGCAGCGTCCACTGAGGAGCTGGCGGCCGAGCTCATGTCTTTGAAGAGAGAGCGCAGTTTCTTATCCAGGGCTTGAATGTCATCCACCCCAGGGGCCTTGGCATCGGCCCCTTCCAGCTCTGCAGGTTGGGGCTGGCCCTGGCCGGGCAACGTGCCAGACTGGAGGGTCTGAGAGGGGGGGATGGATGCAGGAGCACTAGTGGCAGGCTGCTGCTCTGACACAGCCACCGCCTCTACAGTGCCCGGGGTACTGCCAGCAGCAGAGGGGACAGAGGCAGCTGTGCTGCCCAGCTGGGAGACGGGCACTTGGGGGAGGGAGGCTGGCTGGGTGGACTGGTAACCAGATGGGGGAGAAGTCGTGGAGGAAGGGGGGGGGATGGTGACCGCGGGAGCAGGCTGGCAGGGGGGCGGTGGTTGGGAGGGCTGGGCAGACGCAGATGGGGGGGCATGAATGGCGGATGCAGCAGGGGAGTGGGTTTGAACTGGGACCGGGTTGGGAGAAGCCCTTCCAGTTGAGGCGGGAGGAGAAGCAGTGGCCTCAGCAGGCAGGGGGCTGCTGGGGGCCGGAGGCTCCAGGGGAGCAGGGATGGTGGTGGAGGGGGGCTCGGTGTGGTGGCTGGAGGACCCTGGGCTGGGGTCTGGCTCTGCAGCAGGATGGTGGTGGCGGTGTGCCCCCCCGTGGGCCAGCCTCAGCTCACCGAAGGCCTGCTGGAGCGTGCCAGACGGCGCAGACAGAGACAGGCCGATGCTCCCAGGAGCAGCTGGCAGGAGAGCAACAGCAGAAATCATCTGTTATTATTTTTATTTTAGAGCAATGTGGAGCTGTAAACGGACCTCACTAAAGACAGTGAAGTAGCAACTAACGCAACTCAAGTGTGTCAACGTTAACCTATAGAAAGTAGTCCACTGATCAAGTCAAGTGTGTCAACGTTAACCTAAAGAAAGTAGTCCACTGATCAAGTCAAGTGTG
Source organism: Pollachius pollachius (assembly GCF_949987615.1). Taxonomy (NCBI): domain Eukaryota; kingdom Metazoa; phylum Chordata; class Actinopteri; order Gadiformes; family Gadidae; genus Pollachius; species Pollachius pollachius. Next base: position 13,040,981 of record NC_136942.1, read on the forward strand.
TCAACGTTAACCTAAAGAAAGTAGTCCACTGATCAAGTCAAGTGTGCCAACGTTAACCTTAAGAAAGTAGTCCCTCTTATCAAGTCAAGTGTGTCAACGTTAACCTATAGAAAGTAGTCCCTCTTATCAAGTCAAGTGTGTCAACGTTAACCTATAGAAAGTAGTCCCTCTTATCAAGTCAAGTGTGTCAATGTTAACCTATAGAAAGTAGTCCCTCTTATCAAGTCAAGTGTGTCAACGTTAACCTATAGAAAGTAGTCCACTTATCAAGTCAAGTGTGTCAACATTAACCTATAGAAAGTAGTCCCTCTTATCAAGTCAAGTGTGTCAACGTTAACCTATAGAAAGTAGTCCTACTGATCAGGGTTACCTTGATCCCGCTTCTCTCCAAAGGAGGAGGCAAGGCCAGACTGGGGTCCAAAGAACTGCTCTCTGAGACGGGACTCTGGCACGGGGCTGACGATGAACCTGCGACCCGCAGAGTGGACCACCTGGGACGCCGTGCTGGGGGATATTCCTGAGAGGACAGGGTGGAACACAAGGTGTTAAAGCTGAGCACCAGGGGAGGCATGTGGGCTAAACCAGGGTGTTGGGGGTTTTGGAGGAGACAGCTGGGTGTCTAGATCAGTACTTCTGCTTACAGGTTAACTTTTACAATTACAATTACTATTAGGGCATTTAGCAGACGCTTTAATCCAAAGCGACTTACATTGGTTAATACACACATTGACACACCGACGGCAGAGTCAACCATGCAAGGCGACAGCCAGCTCGCCAGGAGCAGTCTTGCTCAGGGACACAACACTAAGCTATGAGGAGCTGGGGATAGAACTAGCAGATCCCCAGCTCTACTAACTGCTGTACCTCCTGAGCTAAGCCGACCCCTTTAATTATTTTTTGTACATTGGGTTTTATGTAACACACACACAAAATGTCTGTCCTTCATTTGTTCTCTCCCTATGCCTAAGGCGAATGTGTCCCAAGTTCTGTATGTTTGAAATTGTGACCTTTGTGTCGTAACCCAAGAGGAGAGGTGTGTGCGCGTGTGTGTCTACCTGAAACCAGTGGCGTGGACTGAGGCTGCTGCTGTAGATCATTCATCTGTGGGAAGGAGAAAGTGTGGATAAAGACCAGCATGGAGAAACATCTACAGTGCTGCTATGACGGTTTTAACGTTGGAACAGAAAAGCGACGTTTAGGAACGTACCTGGTTGAAGCAGTCCTTTATGCCGTCTCCCTTCTCGTCTGCCATCTCTATGACCTCCCGGATCTGCTCGATGAAGGACTCCAGCTCGCTCTCAAGGATGAATTCACTCTGGACCTAATGACAGCTCTTTATTAGGGACGCCTTGATACAGCGGCCATAGTTTCACCAAAAATATAAATTGCAATAATGATATTGATATGACCGATATTGGTTTAATTGCAAATGGATATTTTGGAACAATTTGCTTGCTTTTTAAAACTTAAATATATTTTAACAATCTTCATCTTTGCTCCATGATGTCCCTCAGGCGTATTTGTCTAGTAGTTGCCTAAGAATATTGATAGAAACCTATATGTGCATCCATCGCTTTTTATGTTTCAGTAAGAGAGCACAAACTACAGAACACCAATATGAAGCCAATGTAACAGCTTTGTAGCACAGAGAAGATCCAGGACACGTACAACGAGTACCACCAAAGAACACTCCAAAAGGCCCACACTGTACTGCTCTAGAGCTGTGAAGGAGACGCACCATGATGGAGGCAATCTCCTCCGGGTTGTCCCCATCCAGGTCGAATTTGAAAGTCACCATCTTCCTATTGTGAGTTTCCAGCTGGCACTCTGCCACTCTGTCTCCCATGTTGGAAATCTACAAACAGAAACCATCAAGCACGGGTTAGGAGCACGACAGGGGGCGCCTGACGTCGAGAAAGGGAAACCATCTGGCTCTGCAGAGCAGTGAATGGGGCGAGAAGAGGCCACGTACGTTGAGCACGTTGAGCTTGGCCTTGCCAAACTTCTCGTGGCGCGAGCGGCTCCGCACCGACCGCCGCTGATGGCGCTTGAGGGAGCGGCCCTCGTGGCGGCCTCCGGACGTGGGGCCGCCTTCGTTCCCGTCGCTGAGGCCGGACGCTGCGTCCGACAGGCAGCTGAAACACAAGCCCGGGGTACACGGTGAGCTATCCGCCGAGGCACGTCACGGTCCTCTGTGATCAACCCCTTTGATTCTGATGGTAGGCTCATGCCAACCTTTCCACGGGGGGTGGCACCAGCGCAGGCCCCGTTGACTGATCCACTGGTGCAGTTTGGTAAATAACACTGGTAGGGGCCTGGAAAACAGAGAACACACCAACTTACAACCGGGGTAGACCATGGAGCGAGCCACATAACACACAGGGAAGTTGTTGGGGTGTTCAGACATTCAGAGGTGGTTAACAAATGGAAGATACTGAAACGGTAACACTCAGTTATTACAAAGCTATGCGAGGATGTCGTGGCTGTTGATGACAGACACACTCACACACACAGACACAAAGACACAAAGACACACACAAAGACACACACCTGCAGCTGAGAAAGGCAGGTGGCCTGATAGAGGAAGTACAGATGCTCAGCGTTGATTGGAGGAGACAGGAGCGGACTTGGCTCATTGGCCCAACACTTAACAGTTATGGCAGAAGGAGCAGCATGCGGAGCAGAGAGGAACGATAAGAGAGGAAAGCCATGCATGGCAGAAATGAGTGCACATTACAGATCACGTGCTCAGGTCACCGTGTTCTCAATGGAGATATGTGTGCAAGTGAGAAAGGCTCCAGGGTGGGGGGTACCTGTTGGCCTGCCTGTGGCGGAGTGGAGCTGTGTGGGGCAGGACTGGCCTCAGGCTGGCCTGGCTGGACGGGTTGGGAGGGGGCAAGCGACACAGACTGCTGGCCGGACATCTGCAAAGACAGGAGGGAGTGGCAGAGAAAAGGGAAGAAAAACCCCATGAATATTCAAGCTACTTTAACAAAAGGGACATGGTTTGAATTCCAACTACCCCCATCGTTTGTTCAGGCATAGTCTTTACATATTTTCCATGGCGGCTTACATAAGCCCTGAAAATGTACCATGTGAGACAGAATTGCGAAGTTGAATAATTCACCTTCAGGGAGGCACTGTGCAAGATCAGTAGCCTCAAAGACAAATGCTGTATTCCAATATCCATACTATCCGTACTTACTAGCCTTAGTTTGAGTACACAGGGCGTTTCAATTCAGATCGGGCGAAAATAAGTGTACTGAAAGGACCCGGACGGTGTACTCAAAACGGTCAAATCGCGAAGTGTGGATTGATGTACACTTTTCGTTCTCAATGGCAGCAATCTTAGCTACGTACCGGAAGAGGGCGGAGCCAGGCTGAGCCAACGTCAGCGCATTTTCCACATAGCCTGCATTAATAGTCATTTTGTAGGTTTTATAGCTTTTAGTTTTTTTTTTATAGCTGCTAGGCGTAAAGAGTTCACCGTTCAAAGCGGGATGATTATTGCGGGGGAGGAGCCGCGGCGGCAGCCGTGATCTTAATTTCCGGTTAGTGCCCCACGGAGTGATCGATTTGGATCAACACTGACACCTGAAAATTAGCGCACTTAGTGAGTGCGGATAGTCTACTATGATTAAGTGTACTCCTGGAATTATGGATATTGGAACACAGCATAAGACCCTGGAAACGTTGGGATACATACATCTATATGTAAAAAATGAAATTACCCAACACATGAATAGATTTTTGTTGTTTAGTCTGCTCTGTGTAATTTTAAGTAGTGTTATTAGTCAACCAGCATACTGTGGCTTCAATGATGAGTGACACCTGGGAGGGAAGGATATTGTTCAATCTATTACTCTAACAGTAAAATCTGCTTCTTTAATTGCATGATCAGAACTGCAAGTAAATGCCTTCTTTTGGGAGCATAACTCCATGTTCGGGTTTAAGAAGTGGGTCTAATGAAGCATCCAGGAGAGGTTAAGAGATTGGGGACAGTTTATCTTCCTGAGGGGGGAGCGCTGTTGGGTAGTAACCTCCTTGCTTTAAGAGACAAAACACAACACACCATAAGAAAGACAAGCTGAGGGGGAGGGAGAAAACCTGAATGAAAGAGGAGAGTGGAGGACCCAGTGGATAGTCTTATGAGCTTCGCTTTAGTCGTCTAAATGTCTAAGAGGAGGTCCTAACCAGTGTCTGTAAGGAGAGACACTAGGAGGTCCTAACCAGTGTCTGTAAGGAGAGACACTAGGAGGTCCTAACCAGTGTCTGTAAGGAGAGACACTAGGAGGTCCTAACCAGTGTCTGTAAGGAGAGACACTAGGAGGTCCTAACCAGTGTGTGTAAGGAGAGACACTAGGAGGTCCTAACCAGTGTCTGTAAGGAGAGACCTACCTGTGGTGGGGTGGCCATCACGGTTGACAGGGCACCAGGTAATCCAGGGAGGACCGCGACTATCTGACCTCCTTGGACCTGGGTCTGGGCCTGCTGTGATCCAGAGTACAGATTGTATTGATAGTAATTAGGCAACTCAAGACGAAACAACAAAAGCTTTTTAAATTGAGTCGCAGCACTTTAACTAGTACACCTATCTAAAACGGATGACCACAAGTAATTACCGAGACCTGTTGATTTAATTGGTCCGTTTGTGGATACAGCAGCGGGGTTTGCTGCTGGTTTGGGAGGGAGTTGTATGACATCATAGGCTGGGTGTCCAGTTGGACGGAGGTCGCCCGAGGCCGGTCTCCCATCTGATTGACTGAAGTGGTAAAGAGATAGGAAAAAGTTGCTTTATAATGGCTTCCAGAATACCACCATCTTGTCGTTTCCATAAGGAGGAGGGAACACAAACCTCCGACGCTGAGCGTTGGACGCTGCTGATTCTGATCCGCCTCTGGCTCTTCAGACGCAGACTGGCCCGGCGGGGCCACCTGTCCCTGTCCTGTAGACTGGGGGACGTACGGGGCCACCTGGCCGTGTCCTGTAGACTGGGGGACGTACGGGGCCACCTGTACCGGGCCAGGCAGCTGGGCCGGTTGAGGACTGGCGTAGTTGGTGATCTGCTGGAGGGGCTGCTGACCGGGCTGTGGGGGCTGGATGTACGAGGCTGGCTGTGGGATGGACTGGGTTGAAGGCTGAGGGGTGTCCGTGGGCTGGCTAAGCTGCTGCTGCCGGCTGAGCTGCTGCTGCTGCTGCTGTATCGAACCCTGCAGCTGCTGCTCCTCTGAGAGCCTCCTCTTTTCCTGCTCCTGTCGCACCTTCAATGATAGTCAATTGCAAATGGGTCATTTCCTCTCCTTGAGAAGGCAACAGGAAGAAGGAAAACCACATGATGAATGACTACAGACCTGCAGCCTCTGCTCTCTCTTGCGGCTGATCAGAGCCACTCGGTCCTTGATGGCCTTGGCCATGGTCTTATGGTCTCCTTCACACACGTAGCCCGACTCCACCTGGAGAGCAACACACAACTTTGGTCAACATTGGGGGAGAGGGGAAGTGATTGAACTTCATATATAGCTACAGCCACTTGGTAGTCTTATTGCAAATCATATAATTATGTTAAGAAAAACAACAGAAAACCCAGCCATCTTCAATGTACACGGTTATATCTGGGAGGTGTGATTTTAAGCGAGGTCAAATCACCATTTCCTGGGCCACGTCCTCGGGCACGTCCTTGCTGAGGTCGAAGGAGAACTCGATGGCCTCGTTGTCCTTGTACTTCCCCTTGAGCTTCTTCACGTCCTCAATCCTCAGCCAGAGCTTGATGGCCTCCATCTCCCCGTCGTCCTCCTCCGCCAGCTCCACCCTCACCCCCGTCTCCTCTTGGAAGAAGGCGTGGTTCAGAAGGTCCTTTATCGAATACCTGGGGGGGAGCAGAGTGACTGTGAGCCACAGTACTATGTGGCCTTTAACCAGGTCAGAGCATTATGAGTGGGGGGGCATCATTGAATATAACCTCTCGTCCTTGTTCTGCCGAATGCATCCCTCGATGATCTCCTTCACCTCCGGGATCGCCACCTTGTCGAAGCTGCCTGGCTTCACCCCCTACAGGAAACACAAAACACCAAATGAGACTTGATCTCCGGACGCCTCGTCGTCCATTTTGATACTTTGCTCTGCAGTATAAGCATGCTACCGTCTGTATCAAATAACCAAATCAGGCATTTTATTTCTTGCCCTGATGCTGAGTAATACTAACGCTTATGCTAGCAGTATCGCATTACATTGAAGAAAATGCTTATCTGCTGCAATAAGATCATTACATAATATATAGTTGATGATATAAAACGATTTACTGTAAAAAATAAAAAGTGTTGGATTTGCAGTAAAATGAGATTACCAAATGCCTTACTGACTCTTAATAAATGGTGTTTTTCAAAGACACAAGGCTTAGTTAAACAAATACAGGTTAAAAATAGCTAAAGTGTTTATGCAGGATTGATCCAATGCATCTAGCTGCGTTACAGGAAGAAAGGTGTGAACATGGACGGCACACACCCTAATCCATCATCAATGACAGGTCTCACGTGACAAAAATAAAACAATTACGTTCGACGAGAATGACTGGGTATAGCTTCAAAGGCCAATGTAGAACCCAGTTTAAAGTACAAAGTATGAAATTGACAAGCAGTGACAAGGGGGTAGTAAAACATTGAAAAGCAACAGTGAACTGAAATTAGTAGAGATAAGTAGAGGCAGGCAGGGGACTGATTCTCAAACTACACCTACACATATTTATCTACTTTTCCTCTGGTGGGAGATGATGGATGGGGGGTTAAATCTAGTCTCTAGTTAAAGTGTTGGACACAGGAAGCAAGGGGCAGCTGGGCAGAGGGCTGGAGGGAGGACTTACGCTGGTGACTCTGCGGTAGATCTGTGCAGCGTTCTGGCACTCTGAGTACGGGTACTCGGAGGTGGCCATCTCCAGCATGCACATTCCAAAGGCATACACATCCACTGACTCGTCGTACTTCTCCTCATACATCTCAGGCGCCATGAACTCAGGGGTACCTTAAATCAAAACAACTATTCAGAACTCTTCCCCTGACTGACTGACTGACTGACTGGGCCTCCCATGGCCCACTGCCCCTCTGCTCCCCAAACCCGCCTGAGGGGTTGGGGCGGAGGAGGAAGAGTGGCCGGCCATGTCGCCATCCGCCGGAGAGTAGGGGACCTGCGAACGGAGAGGTGTGAGAGAGAGAGAAGACAGGAGAGGGGAAGGAGTATAAAAAAAAATAAAAAAGGGAGGGAAACAAAAAGGAAGGGGAAACTGAGCTCAGTTAGACTGTGGAGAAAGACGCACGTGTTTGTCTGTATAAGACCCTGACAGTCTAAAGCATAAGGCAAGGGTTTCATGTGAAGACGCTGGTGTACAGAACACATTCAATAGCCAAATATTGAAAGAAAACCCCACATTTGTTTGCCAATGATTTAAGGGGACAAACAAGACTAGCTATGGAAGTAACCTCTGTCAAGACCTCACCTCATAAGGTTTTAAAGTGTACATTTCACCTACCTTTTAGTGAGGACTTACCGTCTTGTCCTTCACCTGGAGAAGAATTGCACAAAGGTCAGGTCTGAGTGAAGCACATCCCATAGCTAGACCCTGTACTCATCAGTATGCCTCTGTACACCAGCCCTTAATAAACAAATGCTTTGAAATGTAGGTCTTACACAGAAAAACCCAGTTGGTTCCTTTTTAAAGATTTTTTTCTTTAAGTGAGGTGTGTCACAGCACACGGTAAAGACTTACCAGGCCCATTCAAGTGTATACTTACTCAAAGACAGCAGTACCCTATTCATTCCATACAGCAGAATGAGGCACAGCTGAAGCTAGAGCCTATAGTTTAAAAACATACCCAGGAATGTGAAAAAGAAATAAAAAAAAGAGGCTGATAAAAGAGGACTGCTGGGGCATTCACTAGAGGAGGGACAAGATACACTCTTAATGCTGAATGATTTTTTTAAAGTCTAACCAAAACCTGTTGAGGCAAACCCATGGAAAGAGAGATGTTAAAGATCATTGGCATTATTGTCAAACAGACCACATATTTCCAAACCACAGAACAAAGACCAGTCTAAGACGGAAGCCAAGGGAATACCTTTAGCCCTGGCCAGGACAGCCTGCAAGTACAAGGCATGACATTTTTATTAAATCAGGTTTCTAGTCAACAGCAAGGAAAGAACACTGAGGCGCTACTTACTTTCAGTAGGTGCCTGGAAAAAAAAATCCCTTTTTGAAGACACAGAGAACAGTAAGGTTCTGTCACAGTAACGTACTTGACTTGCTGTGAGAGTGGGGAGAGAGCAGGGCTTGTGTTATCTAGCCCAAGACATCCACAATACCTGGCCTCCGTTTGAGCTGTGGTTTGAGAGTTAAGCTGAAACACTGTGGTCTGTTTTGGTTTTTTTTCAAATCAACCACATTGTCAAAGAAACAAAAAGAACCTCTCGCAATTCAAATGCAGTTGAATACACACATTTGAAAAACCCAACCCAACAATATCGCAGCCCTGGTCGGATCAGGGATGCAGGAGGTAGCGGTGACTTTGAGGTCGTACCTATGACACTCTTGGCAAATGAGGCCCTCTTAAGCGTGGCAAGGCCCAGGTCTCCGATCTTCACAGATCCCGTGGGGCCCGTGATGAAGATGTTGTCACACTTAAGGTCCCTGTGGATGATGGGAGGGGTCCGAGTGTGCAGGAAGTGGAGGCCCTTCAGGATCTGCCTGCACCAGCTACGCAGCACCTTGATCTTCATCACCTTGAACCGTTTCAGATATCTAGGGTAGATAAAAACACCATAGAGGTTTAGAACAAAACTCTGAGGAAAAAAAACATTCACTGTAATAAAAATACGATTTTAAGGTTCATCTCTCAAAAGAGATGGACTAACAGCAACAATAGCCATGAGATTTACTGGGCCTTTTGGATTGCAAGTATCACGGTTTGTGTATCGCTACATAACACTCACGTTTTGAGTGTGCCAGAAGTCATGAGCTCCGTCACCAGTGCAATGCACTTCCTGCCTTTGGAGGGCCCCTCCCAGGAGTCATAGAAGCGCACTATGTTGGGATGCTGCAGGCCCTTCAGCATCCCAGCCTCTTCCTTGAAGCGCTGCCGCTCTGACTTGGACAGCTTGCGGTCCTGCACAGGACACAAAGGGAACACACCGTTAACATTGCTTACCGACCCAGCCGCCTTGTTAAAGTGCTAAACTATTGAACTGAAAAATTCACTTAAACTATATGCTGCTATCAAGTGAGTGCTATAATACGTTCAATATAGTTTGCTTTATTCTCTTTACCTATGCATGTTCAATGCTTGTCTAAGCCCAATAATAAGAGCAGTCAAAGTAAGCATGACACTTTGCTGTACACATGTGACTTTATAGCTGACCAATAAATCTTCTTGGATTCAATCTTGCCTGTCTATTAGAGGTGTGTGGACGAAACAGACTGCAAACGGGTCACTTTGACACATTGATGTAGCAAGTTCACCGGCGCCTCATGTTAAAACTAACCCAGCAGATGTGCTTAGAACAAGACACTGAACCTCCACTCCAGCTGGGCACTGCTTCATGCCCACGTGGGAGGATAAAGCTCAACGTTAATAAAGTGAACTATTAATGAATATTAACAGTTATTTTATCAGCTCAACAGTTGCTAAAATATACATTAAAAACATACGGCATGTAAATCTTGTAAGCATTTAAAAAAAGTTAGATATTGAAAAAAAAAAACAGTCATAGTTGTGTTGCGTCAATTGTCTGTGAGGCCCGCGTGAACCGATGCACCAACCATTTAAAATCAAAACAATGATGCTTACTAAACCTCATTACGACCAACTAATGCCATCAGCTATGTAATAAGCATACGATAAGCATAAGCACATAGCAGAATTATCGGTTAGTGTAAAGTGCTCGCAGTGAAAACATATCTTAACGGCTCTGTCGGTCTTGCAGTTTCTCCAAGAGGGACAATGCACTAGCGGTTACCACATAATCTCAGTTGAGGAAAAAAGCTGAGGCTGATACTTAGGTGAAGCCTGGATTTATGGTGTTTAGAGTAATGTTATAATGTCCAACAGCTTTGATAACCCTCGGGTGTTTGCACACGTTTTATAAATGATCCCAGCACTTAACACACATCACAGCCAACCAGAATAATACTGCCTGGAAACATGGACAATATACTACTGATTTAAAAATACATTTTTCAAATGGTTGTGTGGGGTAACAACTATTATTTATTTTTTGGCGGTATGAGCAATCCGATGGATTGAGCGCCAATTTATCACCGTGGTGAAAAAAATAAATACCGCCACAGCCAAATGTACACATGCATTGGAAGGTAACTATTGAGGGAGATGATGGAAAGAAATGTCTAGGAACCAAGCAGCAGTTAACAAGGTTTTGACATAAAAAATAAAAAGGTTTTGAGATCTACCCATCCTTGCATTACCATTGTTTAGAGCACAAGGTAGAGGCAAGGGCCGTTTATCAAAGCAAAGGTCACAGTGTTGTTTCTGGAAAGTTTCCTACTCAATGAGAAGTTCACAAGATGACATATGAACTGGACTGATCTATACACAGAGAGTGAATGAAGTTTAGATTTAATACTTTTGTATAATATTACCAATTTATAAAAAAAATAATAATGTAACGTTGTAGTTAAGGTGGCAGGCGTGTGTTGCTAAGGTGGCCGCCTAAGATGTAAAGGGCTGTGGGAAACCCTGGATATAGATATGCAAGATGCAGCCCCCCCCACCCCGCATTTTTCCATTGCCAACCATCCCCAACCTAACCCGTTCAGATGTCAGACTCAAATGTCATGCCAATGCCAGAGCTCATGCCAAGTCATGGCAGACTTGGATTGAGTAAATAACAAGTATCAACACATGGTGAGGCGATGAATAATGCCGTAATCTAGAAAGAGCCTTGACACTATTCCAATTAACAAACTTTGTCACAGGGTTCAAAATGTGTCATGGGGCGGTGTTGAAATGCTGATAGCGATGTGTGTCAATGGGGAATTTAAATGACAGAATTGGGTCAAGAGCAGATGCACAAGTAATGACCAATAGCAAGAGCACCTGTCAGATACAATGTCTGCCTATTCGCACAAGCACAGATCTCTTGTTGGAACTCTGCAAATCCCGGCTTGACGTACACTTATTTCGCACTGTGCTTTAATGACGAAGCCAAACCACAGCCGTCTGCCAAGTTCAAAGAAACCCTACTCTGACTGAGGCATAGCAAGACACAAGCCTAGGGTTTTGCCTGGGCAACCCTCCAGGTTCTCCAGGAAACTGGAACCATTGTTGTGGAAGGGAAGTATGCGTGAGGAATATTATCCATTTTAAATTGTTACTTGAAAAGTAACTAGAAGTCTAGTTGAGTGCTTAAGTCAAAAATGCTTATAGTGTAAGTGAACCCTCTGTTTCAGCTTGAATTCAAAACAAAATAAAATGTTTTGGCAGTTTACAGTTCTAGGAACGAGGGGGCCTGATATCCCCATGATTAAACCCATGCCAACTTTGTAATACTAAGCATTAGTTTGATGAAGTATTAGAACTTATGACTAGCACTTAAGGATTAGTCATTCTTTGCGTCAGGCCCCTGCAAACGAAGACCCGTTTAGACATGACACTCTGCTATCCTCCCTATCATACTTTTTGGAGTGTGATCCTCTCCCCAGAGGATCTCTGCTCTACAAGCCTGCAGAGATTCAGAGAGCCCCCTCCCTTGGCTGTTCGAATATCTCCAGGCTTGTATGGCAGATTTACGGGCAGCAGGGAGAAAATGGATGAGATCAGAATGTCCTGATGATCTCTTGCACTTTCGCTACCTTCACCTCTCAGACTGATTTCTGATTCCAAAATCAACTCCTCTGCCTCCAACCCAAGGAAACAGTTTTTCATGTTCACTTCCCTCCTCGTCCTCACCCCTTACCTTCTTTCCTCCCTCACAGCTAATACATTTGTAACCAACTTGACCAAGAAGGGGAAGGATATCTGCTCCTCTTTTACCCGTGCCAACATCATCCCTCCCCCTATAGACCCCTCTGTTTTTACCCACTTCATTTCCCTCTCCTCTGAAGATGTCCACAGAATAGTAACATCTAACAACACCACCTGCCCCCTTGACCCAATCCACTCGTCCCTTCTCCAGGCCGTCCCGAGCAACATCCTGCCATTCCTCACTCCCCTCATCAACTCCTCCCTCCCTTTAGGCCTTATTTCAGCTTCCTCAAGCCTGCTAGAATTAAGCCGCTCCTTAAGAAACTGACCCTGGACGCTGCTGACATCCGGAACTACAGACCGGTATCTCTTCTTTCATCCCTTTCTAAAACGTTGGAACGTGCCACCTCTTTGGCACCACACCAGTGTTGCATCACAGTTTCTTCTATCACTGCTACGCTGATGTCACACAACTATTCCCCACTTTCCACTCCTCTGACATCACCATGATTGCAACACACATCTCAGAATGTCTGGCAGACATCAGCAGTTGGATGACTGCCCATCACCCTAAGCTTAACCTTGACAAGGCTGAGCTCTTCCTAGTGGCAGGGAAAGAATACCCTCACATGGACTTACTGGTCACTGTCGAGTAGGGATGATTTATTCAATACCCCCGTCTGGAGGGTTAAGATTACCGGACACCTATAGTATATCGCTATGGTGTGAGGTACATGTCAAAAACAATATCACTCATTTACATTATAACGCTCATACACAACAATGCTAATGTTATTTTTTTTTTGATTTGTTTGAATTCCCACTGAAACCGAGGGTTCTCTGGCTCTTTAAACTGTTACGGTATTATTAACTAGTCGTATCGGTACTCCGTATTGGCAGTTTCCCAAATAAAATACTCATACTTGGTCTGAGAAAAAGTGGATTTGATGCAACCCTACTGTCGAGGGCATTGCGGTATCTGTTTAAGATTTCGCCCAGATGGAGTGAGATATTGTTGAGATCTTTAGACAAGGCAAGTTAGGCAATTAACAATGGCAGAGAGTGTGATCTGTATGAGGAGGGGTGAGCACGAACAACTAGTGGTCTTCAGCTCTCTGACCAACTGACCTACTTTTCACAGATCCTCATGCCTTTTCTTCTTCTACCCACCATGTGCGACCAGTCATGCAAAACCTGCGCAGCCGCTCTGGGTCACGAGCCGTGTGCCTGAAAGGGCATGGGCTGACGATCACAAGCCATACACCCCCTGTCCGTTTTCGCTCCCCTACACTCCTCACTCTGGGGACTTTGAGCAGCTGTCCCACACTGCCTTCCTGCTTCCCATTATGGTTAAAAGCCAAAATGAACTATGTTATAACCAGCAGATTGAAAGATGGCATAATAAATGAACAAGAGGCTTTATCTATAAGTGTCAATGAAACAGTTGCAGCTAACTCAACATCACTTTACAAATCACTACATGGAGACAGCCAAGCAGAATCCTAAATAACATCTTCCATAATATTAAATTAATAATTTTTTATAATTAATATTTATAAAAAATACATAATAATGAAACCGGTTGTATTGAGAGGAGAGAACAATCTTATCACTTCCATCAAGTTATTGCAAAGGTAATGCTTACAGGTTAGCTTATCTTATAAAAGGGATGTGGTTAAGATTGTTAGCGGTGCCTTACGCCTAGAATAACTATGCCCTAGGAGATAGAGTACGAACAGCATGTACAGAAGTTCAGTTCTGCCATCATGTTAGGAACACAGTAACTTTCCTCTCATTAGGTGTTTGTAATGGATCAGATTAGAGATAGGATAGGGTAGCGCACTCCTACACAGCACCATGAAGGCTATTATCAATAGGCCTGCAAGTCAAGTGTTGTGGCCCATAATCCCCCCCTATTGATATCAATAATGCTAGCTTCCCCGATCAGTCAAGTCAGTTATTGTGAATCAGTGTGTATAGCATTTAATAATAATAATAATCAAAAGTACATTATAAAACATGGTGTCAATCACAATCACAATAAGGTATCATTGTAGACACCAATACTCAACATGACCACTGCACTGTACTTGTAGGACATGGTGGAAGTAATAACCAAGCCTATTTACGTTTCTCAGCACACAGTCCATGGTGGTAAACTACATCGACTTATACTCAATGTATAATAGATTGCGTGAGAGTGAGCCTACATTTAGTTATGGAACAGGGAAACAACCTCTAAGACTAAAGCCTCTTTAAGGCTAAATACAATTATAAAACAAGACTACAATAGTGTGGCTTTCTTTGCAACAACACTAATGATAATATCTTAAAAATATTATTTATCAAATCAGTATGATTGTCTTAGTGTAATCAACAAAACTAATAATTGCATGCAATTTATTCATCATGTCAAATGTTTATTCAAGTTTGCAATTTGCAATATCTGGGCAAGCTGTTCAAATGTCTGACTCTGTATCCCTCCGCTCATTTCGGAGGGACCACTACCTCAAAGAATGCCTCAAAATGGAGTCATAGGGTGTAGGGAAGGTAATGGGACAGGGCTTAAGATATCTCAAACACATTCCATACCTGGTTTCATAAATCCAAAATATTTCTGACAGGGCAGGAAATGAGTCACAGTAACTCTTGACAGTACAAATGATTAAGGTCAAGCAATGGTCATGACTGATGCATACCTTATATCCTTTGGCATTCATAGTGCATCGGCCTCGTTTTAAGTGGTTTTACATGTCATGAGAATATAAAACGAGTTATAAACTGTAGTCAGCAAAAGCATATCCTGAAAGATACAAATACTCCTCACCATTTAAAAAACAAATAATGAACTATGGTGCTGCAAAGAATCTAATTGAACCCATAGTGATTCGACTGTCACAAAGCTACAGAGAGGGCGAGCTTGGAAGGGGCGCATGCTGCTGCAAGGCAGAAATGTCCATAAATAACCAAGTGAATCTAAAAATGAACAGGGTGAGGAAGGTCTGTGATCATGCTTTGGGCGGCCTACGTCAGGGCCCTGTTGTGAGGAGTACTGAGAATTAGAGACGCTAGCCTTGAATAGAACCATGGTCATGGAATTTTCATTCCAAATTTTTAATTGGTCAGGCGAGAGAACACGGTGGCTTCGCTTAAGTTTGATCTTAGTAATGTGATTATAGGAATATGGTTAAGTGGGAAATGAAGGTGACAGACTCAAACATCCCAAATTAAAGTGCATAGTGTTTGATTCTAAAAACATCTCAAACCATTGATTTGTTGGTCCATCACACTAGAAGAGTATATTCCACAAGAGCAATTCTTTCAGATTTTTATGACAAGAAGAAGCTCTACCACGTGAAAAGCCAGTGGATTGAGATAACCGAGGTATGGCATTCAGGGAATGTAGGCAGTCGCTCGCAGAGCCACAGCGTCCAAAGGATGCCTGTGGTTTCACTGTTCATCTTTCAATGCTGGTCGTCTGCCAATTTGAGAAGGAAGGGGGCTTGGCAGACAGAGAATTGGATATGACACGGTTTGTTAAGGATGGATGAACGAGGGGGAAAGGGGGAGGTCCCAAAATCCAACGTTCACTTCCTCTGCATGCTGACCTACTTACGGCTCAAACATGGCGGCTAAGCGATATATGAACCAAACCAAAGTGGTTTCGCATGGTGAGGTAGAGCAATGGATGCTTATGAATTCCAAGAACCAGTGGACATAAAGAATTGTGTGCTTTGTTAATGCATAATAATTAAATAAAATTTTAAAAATAAATAAATAAATATTGTCCTATTGTTGTTAAGGCCATACAGTGCTGGGGGAAACACTGCTTTGTTTTGGTGTCTATTGGAATCCTTAGAATGTCAAACTTCTTTGACAAAGAAATTATGCATAAAAACCTTTACTACAAGTTATGTCCGTTCATTGAATGTAACACGATTAAGATATCCCCTGTCAAAAGAGCATAATCGCGCATTATGGGTACTGGAGAAGACCATCTGGTTGCAATTGGAACGCCCACCAGACCGGTTAGCTCACAAGCTAAAACTTATATTGCAAGCTAATATTGTTGATCTTATACGAGGTAGGCCATGTGTTTTAAAATATACACGACATGGATGCAGAGTCGTAGTTAGTACAATAAGTTTATCTGACATGGACCACATTAAAAAAAAAAAAAAAAAAACCTTTGCTTTCATGCAGTTAAGCATTAGTCACCGTTGCCAAAGGAAACTATTCTGGAAAATAAGAGTTAGAATTTCAACGTGCACTTTGTGCCCTTGGGAACTGGTTTTAAATCCATGTGACACAACTTCTTATCGCGTTAACAGAAGGGCAATACAAGTTTCCCTAGTTGGAGTTTGAAGATGTATAGAGGCAAATTCCTCTCCATTAACTTGTTAAAATAAATAAAAGTTAGTTTGCTCACCTAAAATGATCAAATAAACATGTAAGGACCAAAAGACTGCCAAAGGCACCATACAAATACATGTAGGCAAACAATTTACACAGTGTCCAATAAGCTTTTGCTGGCTGGAATACTAGATGCTGGTTGGACTGTTGCACCAGTTAAAGTGAAGTGTTGACAGGTGTTCGAGTTCAAACATGACTCAAGGAAACCAGAAATCGCCGAGGTGGTTTGATTATTTTGAAATATAAATAATCCAACCACCTTGCCCTCATAGTCATTCATCTAACCTGCCTGGAACAGCTGAAAGACTTCATTTAAAAGAGATCACAAACCAGCATTTTGATGTGGTAAAATACCAAAGAAATATGCATTCCTTTGCTAACAGAACAGATAGTGAGCCAATTGAGAGAAAAAGGAAAAAAAGAGTGAGAATAGGCCAAACCAAAAGAATATGTGGACAAAAGAAAATTGTAAAAAAAGCAGGATTTCAAAAAAGTTCAGGACCAATGCAGTGCTAAAAAGAGGAATATTATGTGGAAATATCAAGACGACGAGAGAAGAAACATGCCTTGGCAGGCACCTCTGCTGCACTTTACTTCACACAGAGGATTAGAAATTCCTGGTTGTGAGGTTGAACCATTTAACATCCAGAGGAGACGTGCATTGGCGGAGCATGCTCCAGATCCTCTCCATGTGAGGATTGAGGGGCCACAGTTATAAGCTCTAGTCCTGACATTGTGTGTGTGTGTGTCTCGCCAACTGCACTCCTAAGGCACTGCTGTGTGAGTTGTCTGTCAGCTCAGACAGGAAAAACGGAAAAGGCAAACACAACCTTCAGTGAATGTCAAGTCGAATGTTACTGAAGGCAATGTAATCGTTTCAGCAACGTTGCATATATATTTTTTAAATGGTAAAGTAAATAGTCACACTTATATAAGCTAACCCCGCAATTTCTTGCTTCTGCTTTCAATATGGGAAATAATTAAAACATGGTAAATATTCCCATAGCCCATTTAAACCAAAGGCTGGCCCTTTAGAATACGAAGAAGCTTTGCCTTTTTGAACTATCCTGAACTAACATCCATTTAAATAGACAATAGACTTTAAAATGTTGCAGTAACTCCAGTAGGCCTCACATACCACAACTATAAACAGCTGCAGCTCTGTCATTAGATAAAGATTGTGTTAACTAAACCCACAAAGGATGTGCTTATTGGTGGTAATATATACATCAATGGCAGAGAAAAAAGACCAGGTAGATCCTTCTAAAATGCCTTTCTCAACCAGCAATATGGCCAACCGTTACAGGTGTTAAGGCATGAGAAGGATGACAATTATGTGAAATGCGTAAAATGACCTTCCGCGGGTGCAGCAAACTCTTAACCCGGCAACAATATGATGCAAAGTGAAACAAAAAGAGGAAATGTGAGCCATGAGTGAGCCGGAGTTCTGAAGGGAAATGACAGAGGCTACAGCTGAAGGAACAATCAGGAAGGAAATTACTTTGGCACTTTTCCATCCAGCCAACGGCTAATGCTAAGGTTCAAAATAATAATATCCCAATCATGGCTTTGAATAAATCAGCTGTTGCTCAACATTCATCAATGCCTTCTAATTTTATTTGGACTATCTGATTGGATTTTATGGTAGACTATAAACTACACTTTAATGGCAATTTAAAGGCTGTATGTATAGCTCATTTCACGTCTATGATTTAACATAAATCTTCTATATGGCAGCATTTTTGTAAAAAATTGTATGTATCTCAATTGTGATAATCAAGCCTCTTCCTTAGAAGGACGATATAAGGAGAACATTTGCAGTGTACACGACGTGTTTAAAATACACGTTGGCCTATAAAGTCATATTAAACAATAGCTACACGTTTGTTATAAATAAAAGGGAGAGTTAAAAGGTGTGTTTAGAACCATCAGTAATGATGATCAGGGTATTGTCCTACCTGGAGCTCACACCATGCCACCTCCACTGTCGTCTCCGTGTCCAAACCCTTGTATACAGTCTTAAAGGAGCCGCGCCCGATCTCAATATCAAACTTTAGAAAACGGCCGTCTGGTGATGTGCCCACTGCTTTCGTCTCGGCCTCCTCTATGTCATCTTGTACTTTCTTGTACTCCGCTTCCCTCAGCACTGCCTCAGCTCTTGCCTTGGCTGATTCTTTAACTTCCTCCTCGGCGCCTGGCTCCTCTCCCTCCCGCTCCGACTTCAGCTCAGGCCTGTCCTCCACTTCACATCTACTTGGTGGTTCTGTGTTGATGGTGGGTATGCAGTGAGCCGTTACCAGTACTCCTCCATCACAGAGGTCTTGTACTAAAGCAACCGTCTTCTCTGCCGCCAACTCATTCACTTTTGCCTTCTCACCATCCCTGCCTCGACCCTCGCGCTTCACAGAGTCCTCGCTCACGGCCAGCACTACATCCACCTGGAGGGCGTGGGCAGAGGAGGCCAGGTGACACTGTGGGACCTTGTTGGGCAGAGGAAGGTCCAAAGCTGTAGCATTGGAGTCGCTGATGACACTGCGGCGTAGAAACCGATGCTCTTGGTTACACCGCTCCCGCTCCATAGTATGGTGGCGCCTCCTCACTTCTGTTGTCAGCCGATCAGCCACCATGGAATCAGACCCAGACCCAGTTCCCATCTTCTGGGGGGGAGCCAAGAACTTCACCATGTTGTCACCTGACTTCTCCGACATCCCACAGCAAGCGTGAGCACGTACACTTGGCTGCGGAATTAACAAGACAGTTCCACTATCTCCATTCAGAAATCAATGAAGCACTATCAATTCCAGAAATTAAACAAAAAAAAGAGCAGCAACAACGTGCCGCAACTCCTCTCGTCTTGTCTTCTTAATGCTTAAAGAGCATTGCTCTGTATGCAAGATAGAGATACAAGGCTTTGAAGCGGCGGTGTTCTTTTATAAATAGAAAAAAATAGAACACCCTTATAAAAGCGAGAGCCCTGATGATGACACTTAAGGCTTTTTAAATCCACACCATCCATCCTGTGGGACAAGGAGACCGTTTTCTATTCAACATAAGGAATCACTTGAAAGCAGATAGAAAGTGGCAGCGCTTGCTCCAGCGGCCAAACTCTGCTGTATAGTCAACAGCTGACAGGTCGCACCCACTCGATTTGTTCCAGTCTGATATCCCTGCAAGAGAAAACCATATATAAAAATGATTTGCAAACTGAATAATAAAAATGCTATACACATTCAATAATTTCAACGCCATAATGATTTAGTGTGCTTCAACAGTAGCTAAATTGCAAGTCAACAAGTAGAAGTCAAATACTTGCATTCTTCAAACATAGTAGGTTTACAATTAATATCCTCAAACATATCGTGTGTGTATTATATATATATATATATATATAGACACACACACACACCTTGAGTGAGTATACGTGGCCAAATTACAGAAATACCATAGCATACACAACATCACCAATTGTCTAGATACTCAAACGGGTGTGTTTGAAACTACTATAACAGCAAGTTATAGCATGCATTCCACGTCCAGCTCATCACTTCGTAACCCTTATTGGGCGGCATGTACTCCATCCCTGGTTTGAGCTAATAGGTAACGTTAAACATTTGATTAAGGGATTACTCAATATAACTGTTGATATTGAGTACAGTTTGGGTTTGGCAATAATACGCAACTACATCCTACCATCATAAATAAATTACAGAACACTTTCTACTAAGTTATGGATATAACTGTCACTGGCAAATAGTTAGGCTACGAAAAACCATAACGCAACTGGGTCACCGCGAAAGGTTCTGCTACAGGAAACCAAACTAAATAATAGAGAATAGAAGCAGCTTATTCTTCAACCCAAATGTGTCTGTGTAGTCAATTTTATGACCATAAGGCCCATGTTAAGAAGGAATTGGGATAGCAACATCCTTGAATAAAAAGCACGGAAGACCGATGGTTCTTTGTTAGCTTGCTGGTTTAACATAGCTAGCCACTGACGTTAGCCAATTGGCTAACGTAACTGGTTGACGCATCAGTTCTTGCCTTAACACTTTAATTCGTTGCGATTTAAAGAACATTGCTACATTTAAGATTTAACGAATCAATTGTTGACAACTCATCTTACCCTCTCGATATCGAAATTCCATTATCATAGGACCACAACCGTTGCTGTTAACACCACCGGACACGTTCGTCTGGCATACCGGTTGGAATGCTACCAAACCGTGACAGAAGCAATGCCACCGCTAGCAGGCTGTCTTACTAGCTAGCTGACTAGCCAGCATTAGCAAGGCGGGTCTTCCTCATGACCACCAAGATGGCCCAGATCTAGACCCGCCCCCCAGCCCCGTGATCATGTATGCTGAGTATTGTTTTTGGTCTTTTGACGTCAATCAAAAATAATTAGCTCACAGTATTCACTGGATTCTACGTTATCATAATACGACCGTTAATATTTTCTCCCGTTTGAATTTGAGCCTGTGTCGCAACACAACTACCGTTAACTGACTACAGATAAGGCTAACATCTAGCAACTACATGATGTAGCTGCAACGGCACCGGTTGGACGCGATGTGACTTACCTCAGTATTGTACACTCTCGGCAAAAATGTTCTTTAGTACCAGCTCTGTCGCCGTAAACTCCGACCACATAATGCCAATGTCTAAAGCATACAAATATACACGAGGTAGACTAGTCCATTTTAAAGATAATGAAACCCTTAATCACAATCCAAATTCGTCGAAGGAAAGGTTTCTTTTTTTCTGAGCTAGAACAACGCATGCGCTAGACATGGATTCGCCTACACTAGACACAGGTGTATTCCTTTACTTCCTACGCACATGTTATTGCCATATATATATTGTATAAATATATATATATATACGTACATATGTATGTTTGTATATGTATATATATAGATATATTAAGATTATCACATTGAACTATCTATCGACCTTTTATATATTCACAACAAACAGTTCACAGATGCACATATTCAGCCCTTCAGCCCTCCCATATTAATTAACTCGATGTCTTGATCATTAATTTAATAACATCAATGTAGGATTAGTAAACGTGTGCTTATTCACTGTTGGTCAGGGCAAAGTAATATAGTAAATGAATTATCCAGGATCAGGTAAAAATATGTTTGAGTAAACAGTGCTCTCTGCTGGCATAGTTTCAATATCTCAATATTTCATTGGCTCATATTTGATCAATATATATGCACACACACACACACACACACACACACACACACACACAGTGAAAAAATGATATTTATTTTCGGCGTGCGTGTTACAAATATTGCGCGTGACTCGCCCTAAAATCCAAGCGTGGCGATGACTGTAGTGAACGCGCATCGCGTGTTTGACGTCACTGAAGCGCCTTGGCTCTCCAGAGCCGCTGGTACTGCTGGTAAAAAGATGGGAAAATATGATAGCTATATAACGAATAACTAAGAGAAAATGACCGTTTGTGTTCCTGATTTCAATTTGTCACACGATTCTATACAGACGCCGAATTGACCTCTACAGGACAGACAATAAGGTAGTTTTGACAGAATTTCTTACAAGCTATTGTGTTATCGAGAAAAATGTGATTCTGCCTGACCACAAAATTACGAGGAATTGCCACATACAGAAAAATAACTTATCGAGTGGAACCCGTCAGTTAATATTTTGTCAGTCTCATCGATAATTTCGCAATAAACCATGTAAGTGGGTAGTTTGAAAATGTAGCGTAACGCTATCTTAAATGGATTCTTTAATCGGGAGGACAAACGGAAAAGGACTGGGTGTCTCCATGGCAAAACCTGTGTACGTTACCATTACGTTGTTACAGAAATGCAAACGTTTGCACAATATCTATCAAACAAGAAAATACATTTTCACATGCACATGAAGGAAAATGTATCGTGTAGTCTGTTTTATGTCCATGCTCAGACGAATTGCTCAGAGAACGATTTCTTCCACTGAGCGACTGTAATCCAGTTTTTAATCCGCCTCGACACACATTCGTCCCCCGTACACTGCTGAAATGTTACGGATGCATTTTGTGTCAACCATGTTTGGGGTATTTAAAAGCGCATTTGACCCGTTCTAACCTAGGCCGTTGTATGGTAACATTAGCTGGATGTTAGCACTACTAGCTAGGCCACGAAGACGGTCACTGAAGTTAAATGCTCCATAACGTTTTCGTGGTGTTTGGTCGAAATTCGTTATCCTTTTATCCAAACAATTTATTTTGGACGCCCTGGGAAATGGGAATCGCATTTTCTCTGTAATGTATATTGGCAAGATATTGTAGTGATAAGACCAAAATTACACTTTAGGTATCTCTGCGTTTTGAACTTGTGTGATCGACTGATTTCAGTTCTGTTCTCTATCCATAGCATGTGAAACTACCTTACCGCATTAAACGGCAAATGTCATTATTTTTCTTTCTGATTTCTCTCTTACATATACAGATTGGTGACATACGTTTGGATCACTGAAAGGCAGCTTTGGTTGGAAGACAAAATATTACCGGTTGTTTCTTGTTGAAATATAAAGTCTACGATTTAAACCAAACTATTTACGGAAACATCAGTCAAGCTTTAGATCTTCCATTCCAAGAGTTCCATTCTTCTATTTAGCAGAAGATGTATGGCAGTGCCCGCTCTGTTGGCAGGGGGGAGGCCAACCACAGTGGTGGAAGAGATGGAGGAAGTAGCACTAACCAGGGATCTGGCCGTTCACCTCGCCTTCCTCGCTCCCCACGAATGGGCCACCGTCGCACCAACAGTACAGGTGGTAGTGGAGGCGGCCCTGGAGGTCCTGGAGGAAAGACCCTTTCCATGGAGAACATCCAGTCCCTCAATGCGGCTTATGCAACTTCAGGACCAATGTACCTGAGTGACAATGAGGTTGGCATGACAGACCACATCCCAAAGAGCGGTGGGACGATGACGACTATGGGGAGACAAAGGGTGACCTACGGCTCAAGGAGCAGCAACAGTGGAGGCGTGGCAGCCAGCACCCCCAACATTGCCACCTCAGTGCCCACAAATCCATTGCTTCCTGGTGGGATGATAAGCGGCGATGCACTTGCTTTTGGGGACCACCATATGGCCTCCACTGTGCCCCACTCTCTGAGACAGGCCAGGGATAACACCATACTGGACCTACAGGCTCAACTCAAGGAGGTAAGGTTTATCAGAGTCCTTCAAGATATTTTGAGCTGATAACGGTTTGAGAGACTGCCGTTAGGGCAGATTTGAGGACTGAATTTTTTCCCCTGGAGATGTTCCTGATGAGCTTTTATTTTTCATTGGTAATTTAGCCTGTAATGCTCTTAGTCAGAATAGGAATTAGGTGGCTTTATGTCCAGTTGGGTTGCTGTGTTTGTTCCTAACCTGTGCTACTCTGTCAGGTATTGCGTGAGAACGAACTGCTGCTCAGAGAGGTTGAAATGAAGGAGAGCAAACTAAGCTCCTCCATGAATTCCATCAAAACCTTCTGGAGCCCCGAGCTGAAGAAGGAACGAGCTCTGCGGAAAGATGAGGTGTCCAAGATCTCTGTGTGGAAGGAACAATACCGCATCATTCAGGACGAAACACAGGTGTGTCTTGTGGCTCTACTTGATTAAATGTTTAGGCAAGACATTTTACCATATGATTGTTAAGGTTTCACATTGAAGATTTCACATTAATTTATGCATATTCATGTGTATTACAATGTATTCTTCCTTGAAATTAATTCATTCTGCCTTTTTATGATTTGCTACTGAGTCCATAGTGATAATCTGAAGAGCCGCCCAGAAAGTGAAGTATACATTTTATAGTAAACCGAAGGGAAGAAAAAAACAACAGGATTAGCATTTGTGAAACTATAAGCAGTTAGCTGTTTGGCTTGATACTTTATCAAAACATTGAAGATAATAATTGTATTATAACCATGATCATTTCACACAATACAAAGGTTAGTTGCAGCATCAAGCCCTCTAGCTAATCCTTTTACGTGTCACTATAAAATAATGCCTTACATATTACAGGGTGAAAGTGTAATGCCTGCATTAGTTCCGTATCGAGCAAAGCAACTTACAGAAACATTTAAATGCTACATAATCAAAAATCTGGATATCTATTGGTCTTATGGATATAAAATTGTTGAAAGGTGCAGCATTGGTGACATGATGAATTTTACATTTCAAAATGTCACTATTTCCCTGCCTTAATTGAGATTTATTCTTGTTGATGCTGTTTTACTGTAGATGTAATTGGTAAGTCAGAGTGCTTAAAGGTGGTTGGATCAGAAGTAATGACTACTTAAGATAAGTCTAACTGATATGAAAACATTTAGTTGTCTCTTAAGAATACATTGACTAGCTTCCTAGTTGCTAACCACATTTTTCGGGTATGGAGTTCAACCCCTTCTTTCCATGATCCTTTGACTTTAGTTATGTCCAAAGCAAATCTATGTCTAGGTGATAGCCCCTTTGCAGCTAAAGGGGCTTATCTTCTTGTGACTGTGCCGGAGTGGACGGGCAAGCATGTATAATAAGCTGTTTGCCTGTGCTGATTAACACAATCACACTGCCGATTAATTCCCTGTAATGGTCGGCTAGTGCAAGGCTAATAATTGGGTGCACTAATTTTAAGATGTTTTCATTGCTAGACTTCTCCTCCCACACACACAGGAACACACACGTGCAACACAACAGACACAACAGAACTGCACACACAGTCATCTGGCTAATTACCCCTTCCAATTAAGTGTGTGTTCTTGCTTTGCATTCTTATATTTGCTAGTGGCACTCACTCCCTCCCTCATTCACTATGGGAACATCCCATTCCCATAAAGACCTACGTTCCCATCATTGTCTGTGATGAGAGCTGTATGACCAAACATGTCTTGTTGTGAAATGACCGTCAAGTTTAGTTTACTGCTGAAGCAGGGCTGCTACTTGTCTAATTATTATCAGGGGATGCTCTCTAAAGGCTTTCTGACGTAGCCAAATGTATGTTATGCGTTCTGCCTCATGGACACCCTTTAGGAAAGCATGGTGAAAGAGGAGGAATTTACTAAGACAGAAGACGTTCAGAATCAGAAAATGTTGATCCATAGGTGCTCATGAGATGTCATTCAGACATCCTTGTTCGTTCTATGTCTGTCCAACCCTTTACTTCTCTTGTGAGCATGGTCTAAATAATTGCTACACTGTATATGATGGCGGTTATAATCGATTTATATGGGGCTTCTCATTTAATTAGCTGAAAACACCTTCCTCTGTCAGCAGGAAGAATACATGAGAATATAATCAGCAAGAGAAAGGTGTGTGTGTGCGAGGTCATACCGGAGGATCAATGCATTCACGGCAGTGAGTCAACCTTTATCATGTGGAGGGGGAGGTGTATGAACACGAATGGTTAGTGTGAAGAGGGAGACGGCGAGAGAGAGGCAAGCGTGATGGAGGGTGTGGATTAGTGAGGCAGATGGGACAGAGGGAAAGGAGGAGAAGAAGATGATGCTGGGAGAAGAGGAGGAATGGATTTGTCTAAGAAGGACGACGTGGGTGAAGCGGAGGCAGACACTGACTTCCCTCTTTGTTCATCTAAAAAGGCTCACAGCTGGATTTCACTACACAGCACAGAACAGTACAAGTCATTCTATCAATGTAGCGCAGACAAGTGCCCATGGCTCCGAATGCCACAAACGATGCAACTCAACACAGGGCTGATTGTGTTTCACCACTTGTGTTTCTTCGAAGCATGAAATATAAGACTGTCTACAAGGCATCCAAGATTAAGCCTTCACTAAATCCTCGTTGATAATGAGATGCTGATTTTTAGAGCAGTTGTAAGCCAATATTCCACCTAGGCCCCTTTACATGAGAGCCTGTTTCTTCGCTGGTCCTCTGTGACTGACTTGTGTGATGGGGGTGTGATGCTGATGAATTTCCATTCCCCCAACCAGCCATAGGCAGCTTTTCATTTCTGACCATTGTGGTATATTCATAAATGTTTTCTTCTTCTTCTTCTTCTTCTTCTTCTTCTTCTTCTTCCACGTCGTCATCAGCATCTCCAGATGACTGTGCAGGCCCTCCAGGATGAGCTCCGGGTCCAGAGGGATCTCAACCAGCTGCTCCAGCAGGACCCGGCCCTCCACGGCCGGGATCTGGCCCTGGTGGCGGAGCCCACCGAGGAGAACTACCGCCGGCTGCACACGGAGCACGAGCGGCAGGCCAAGGAGCTCTTCCTGCTGAGGAAGACCCTGGAGGAGATGGAGCTGAGGATCGACACCCAGAAGCAGACCATGAGTGCCAGGGACGAGTCCATCAAGAAGCTCCTTGAGATGCTGCAGAGCAAAGGTGAGCCGACGACATGATGTGGCAGAAGGATTCTGAAGAACCAGACGATGGTAGTGCGTATCCAGCAATTATTTTAGTCTGAATGTTTTCTCTTTTTTTTTTTGCTTAAAGCTCAAACATGTGTAAGTGTGTGTGTATGAGAACATAGAGAAATGCAATAAACCCTAGCTAGTTAGCTAGCGAAGGTATACATATATATATTGACATCAGTCAATATTTGGTTGACTATTGTTTTAGTGTTCCGGATGGTCCAACACAGTGCAGTTGGTCTTGTCCACTTCTTTATGTAACCTTCAGTTCATAAGCCTGTGGCTGTTATTTGTTCTGTTAACTGATTGAATGTAACATATTGGTTGAACTACCTGGCCACCTAAGGAGCTAACTGAGGCGGTGAATGACCTAGTGACTGTTGACCCGGGTTTAATGAACCAGGTCCATCCGCCAAAGTCTCGGAGGAGGACCAGGAGCGGACCAGGAGGCTGGCGGATGCAGAGATGCACAGACACCACCTAGAGAGTCTGCTGGAGCAGAGAGACCGAGAGGTCTGCGCTCTGAGAGAGGTAAGGACCACATCGACCCAGAGGGGGGCAACGATAATGGCTTTGGCTTGGCTTCTTGCGTCGCCTCCTTGTCGCGAGATCTCTTCTTTAATGTGGGCCCATTTCCATCACCGAGCCCGCCATATTCAACTCCTTCCACCTTTAACCAGGAGTTACACCGTCGGTACGAGGGGACTCCTGAGTCCACCAAGACCAAGGCCCTCCAGACGGTCATCGACATGAAGGTGAGGTCAGAGACCATGTGGACCAGAGTGGATCTTACAGGACACGAGGGCGGGTCAACATACAAGGGGATGAGATTTGATCAATCATGTTTTGGTTTCAACGCCCTACATCGCTGTTATTGGTACAAATGTTCTCCTTATTAGATGAAGGCTCTGTATACCCATAACACACATGAACTCAGTTTGCGGCTTGCAGTCTTTCCCTTCGGGGTTTTAATGATGCATACATTCTTGGATCACGTTTCAGGACCCAAATTTAGTTTTGAGATCCCCATTGTGCAAAAGCTCACAACTGTTTATTTTTTTTTTGTTTTGCCTGTGCTTCGGCTGAACCCGTCTTCCGTGCGGCTCGTCAGGATGCTAAGCTGATCTCCATGGAGCGCAATCTGCGGGACATGGAGGAGGAGATGCTGATGCTGAAGTCCAACGGCTTGCTGAGCTGCGAGGAGCGCCAGGAGGAGATGAAGCAGATGGAGGTCTACCGCAGCCACACCAAGTTCATGAAGAACAAGGTACGCCGCCGGGCTTACTTTGCTTCAAAGAAATGCAGCCCCATGCTCTGACCTTGCAGTGTTAGTTGAATAAAAGATTTGACGTAGCACCTTCCTTGTTTGACCCTCTCCAGATGGAGCAGGTGAAGCAGGACCTGTCCAGGAAGGACACAGAAATGCTGGGCCTGCAGACCAAGCTGGAGACCCTCACCAATCAGTTCTCAGACAGCAAGCAGCACATTGAGGTTCTCAAGGAGTCGCTGACCGCCAAGGAGCAGAGGGCTGCGATCCTGCAGACAGAGGTGTGGCCTCTATCCAGTGCACTACAATACCTCCATATTATACCTCATCACTTTTCAATGGAGAGAGACCGGGTAGAGAGTAGGGAGAAGGGGTGGGAATGGCATGAAGAATAGGCTTCACTGCAAACACCCCTAAGTGTGTCTGACTGTGAACCCTTGTTCTTGGGGCTCTGGTCTAGGTGGACGCCCTCCGCCTACGTCTGGAGGAGAAGGAAGCCACGCTCAACAAGAAGACCAAGCAGATCCAGGAGACGTCTGAGGAGAAGGGCACCCTGAACGGGGAGATCCACGACCTCAAGGACATGCTGGAGGTGAAGGAGCGCAAGGTCAATGTCCTACAGAAGAAGGTGAGTGAGGCCCGTACATCTGTGTTCCCCACCAGAGAGAAGTGAAACGCCTCTGCATTGGACTGCAGAGGGAGGGGAGAAAGGCTGACTCTGGTTCTGCTTGTCTGCTGCCCATAGATTGAGAACCTGCAGGAGCAGCTTCGGGACAAGGAGAAGCAGATGGGCAGCCTGAAAGAGAGGGTCAAGTCTCTGCAGGCAGATACCTCCAACACAGATACCGCCCTCACCACGTTGGAGGAATCCCTCGCTGAGAAGGTGCGTGTTTGGGGGAAATACATTGATGATGATTTTAATGAAAACGTTTGGCAGTGCAATTGTGGCCATGCACATCCAATCAAAGATTTGGGGTTTGATCCCAAAAGAAGACAGTTGATCTTTAAGAACCTTTGTGTGTCATTTGGATATACTTAATAATGGCCTTTCGCGGCTATAACTAGGAAATGGGGTAAGGTAGAGCCTCCTTGTAAGGAAGAGTGGATGGGCGTAGTGGAGGAAATCTATGTTATGGAGAAACTGACACACCGCCTAAGGCTACAACAAGCACAGCTTGAAGAAAAGTGGGAGAAATGGACAATATTCAGAACCAAAACTGGCGACGAGGAATGTAGACAGGATCAAATTGCTTAGATGAAGACACGAAGAGAAAAGAAGAACTGCTAGAAATATGACTCCCAAGCCGAACTTTTTGTTTGGTTTTTGTTTTGTCTTTTGTTTACTGTATTATTTTTTTATTTTTGACTGTTGACTGTCTATGTGAGTTTTGCAATAAAGATTTAAGTGAAAAAAAAATAAAATAATAATGGCCTTTCGCTGCACCACTAGGAGCGTATCATCGAGCGGCTGAAGGAGCAGAGAGACCGGGACGACCGGGAGAAGGGTGAAGAGCTGGACTGCAACAAGAAGGAGCTGAAGGAGTTGAAGGAGAGGGTGAGCGTTCTCCAAGGAGACCTGTCCGACAGAGAGGTGAGAGATGACATGCACGCCCGCGCTCTCACAGGAAAAAAACAAGCACGTTCGCACACACTCACATGAACACACGCACACACTCACATGAACCATCTCACACAAACACACGCATTCAGTGTCTATTTTTACAGACACACAGTATGTACCCTTTCGTTCAGATTGCCCAAAGTACGTGATGTGTTTTTTAATAACTTGATGCCACGTTAATCATTGAATGCATTTTAAGAAACTGTATCGATGGAAGAGAAATGACTCTGTTGACTCATGTGAAATTATATTATTGATGCTTAAAACGTGTGAGGGTCTCCATTTAATGACTTGGTCGTTGTTGACATGGTTGTAATGCTTGTTAAATCTCATGAATACTATGCAGACCTCTCTGCTGGACCTGAAGGAACATGCCTCATCACTGGCCTCCTCTGGGCTGAAGAAGGATTCCAAGCTGAAGAGTCTAGAGATCAATCTGGAGCAGAAGAAGGAGGAGTGTCATAAACTGGAGAGCCAGTTTAAGAGGGTGAGACCCCAGCAGCTGTCTGTGATGAATGAATGAAACTGTGACCATATTAGCTTGTTGCTCAACTCAATCCATGTGGCAGAGTCGGTGCGATTGGCATTGACATTGGCCGTTCCGAGAGCTATAATCAGAACAGGCACAGCTCACCTGGTAGTGGTAAAAAGCAGGCCTGGCCTCGTGTCACTGGATTGGTGGACTGCCCAGTCCCTGCTGGTTGACTGTAATGGGCTCCTGCTGGTCCTCCACCAGGCCAAGAATGCTGCCCTGGAGGCCCTGGCCAACACGGAGCTGGCCGAGCGCATCAGCTCCCTGGAGGAGGAGGTGGCCCGCCACAAGGAGGACTCAGGGAAGGCGCAGGCCGAGGTGGACCGCCTGCTCGACATCCTGAGGGAGATGGAGAACGAGAAGAACGACAAGGACAAGAAGATCAACGAGCTGGAGAAGTGAGTGGAGCGGGGAAATGTATCTTTGTTCTGACTTCTGTCTAGGTTTCCTGATACTTTGTCTGTGTCATTTTGTGTACGTTTAAAAAGAGAGGTTTTACACCATAAAGGCTTAGTTATGGTTCCACGTAGACCACGCAGACGCTTCAAAGCAGTCGTGAACCTGTTTTGGGTTCTGCGTCGGGTTTTAGTTAGCGGACCAATCACAGCCCTTTTTGCTGTGTCACCTCGACTTAAGGCTGTAATTTTTGGGAGTCGCACGTCAGACCCTTGTGGTGGACGTAATGGGCCTGTAAACCCCCTTGCATTGCGTCGACGTGGAACCATAACTAAGCCTTAATTGAGTTTTGTTTTACTGAATGTAAAAACATGAAGATGAAATATATGTTTTCATTGTGAGTGTTGGAGGAGCTTCTTGAGGGAGCTCCACAAACGGTCGGATGATGCCTTCTCTCCTCTCTCTCTCTGGTGTCTCACTCTGTTTCTCTTTCTCATTCCTTCCTTCTCATTTTTCACTGGACATGCTTTCATCTTCCCAGTCTGGCCTCCAGGTTAGTAATTCACATCTGTTTCTCCTTCTCTTCACCTTTTTTGAGAGGAATTCTCTCGCTCTTGCTCTCTCACTGTGCCCAGCTACTTTCTCTCCTTCTGTATCCCCACTGGGGGCCTCGGACTTGTCCTCACACGCACAGCTTGACCTCCATGTAACTCTCTTTGATGTCGTACTTTTAAAGGGGTCAGTCGCCTCCTTCTCTACCTTTCCAGTTTCATGATCAGTTGAAGGATTTTTTTTTCTGTAAAGGTTTGTTTCATTTGGAACCATTTAAAATAATAATAATAAATGTGTGTTTATTACTATTTTCTACAGGCAGATGGCAGAAACCCAGCTCTGTTTAGCATTTTAATCGTTGTCTCTTAAGACATCAGGGATTTAGGACCTAGCTAAGATGAGACGACATTCCTTACCCTGAACCCTATATCATAGTGGCTGCAGCCCTGGTGTAGCTAACAGCTTTCTAAAAGTGATGTGTTTATGGCCCTTGCAGGGAATCGAGGAGGTCTGAATAACTGTAACCACTTACTGTTATTGAGCTGATTAAAACATAACAGCCTTCTGCTCACTACACACGGCGTTAGCAGAACTGCTGTAACAGCAAATATGCATAGGGATCAAATCCCGTTACTGGAGAGGATGGAAAAATGTAAAACCTGGGAAAAGGAGAGACAATAGCCACCTCTTCGACTCTGGGTACACGCCTCTTAATGTGTGTGTGTGTGTTGCATGTGGCGTGGCTGCAGGCAGATGAAGGACCAGTCCAAGAAGGTGGCGTCGCTGAAGCACAAGGAGCAGGTGGAGAAGAGCCGCAACGCCCGGCTCATGGAGGAGGCGCGCAAGAGGGAGGACAACATGTCGGAGAGCTCCCAACAGGTCAAGGTAGAGGAGTACTGCTGGAGGGCTGCGAGCAATGGCCTTAACGTTGGTCTTAACAATGTTATGTCCTCGTGTTCTTAACATTGGTCACGCTCAACAATACTGCGTTGTTGTCGTTGCTTCACGATACTTGCAGAAATCTCTTTTGTACTTCTCTCTGATGATGATTTGGGGCCAGGGCCTTGAATGCCGGCCACAAAACCCTTCCAGGCGCTCCATATAAACAGAAAAGATGAAATAAAAGACTCATGAAGATGGAACCATCACTGTATGCTGGTTAAAGAGGTGTTTCATGAAATGACACGGAGCGGGCTGCCTTCGTGCTCATAGGGTCCCCCCCCCACCCTCTGAGGGGTTGCCCTTGTGCGGTGAGCTCCCTGTGACCTCCCTCCCCCCCCCCCCCCCCCCCCGGTGCAGGACTCCCTGCGGCACAAGGCGGAGCGCATCGAGGAGCTGGAGGAGGCTCTGAGGGAGAGCGTGCAGATCACGGCGGAGAGAGAGATGGTGCTGGCCCAGGAGGAGTCCGCCCGCTGCCTGCAGGATAAGAGGGTACACGCCTCTGCACGCGCTCAGACCTGCACGCACGCTTTAGAGACGCGCTCACTCGCACGCAAACACTGATTGACTTTCCTACATTCTGTAAGGCAGCAGCGTTCCGTGACATTTTTCCTGGCTTAAACACTCCTCTATACGCACTCTTACTGCTGGAAAACAACTCGGATGTAAATGTTATGGAGTTCCCCCCCCCCCCCCCCCGGTTTGGTTGTCGTCTCTGTTCCCTTTTTTCTTTTCCTTTTTCCTGACTTAAGTTTTCTGTTGTGTCTTGGCCTCTCAATTTCTCTCTGTTCTCTCTCTGTTGAACATTGCCTGTCAGATGCACTCATTCAAACCAATGCATGAGTCTCACCTCACCCTCTTACAGTGGTCCAAGGTACGAACCCAGGCCCATGAGCAGATATACTATATTACCAACTCGTCATTGATCAGCTGTGCATTATTTCCCATCTTCATTGTCACCACATATACTGTATGGACCACCGTTAGTGATCACCGTTGGTGAGAGACTATGCTGTACTTACCAACTGGTTATTTATAAAATATACTGTATTATTCACCATATTAGTGATCAATGTTACTGCTGGATTTACCACCTTGTTGGTAATAGCCAAACTGTGTTTACCACAGTTTGGCTATTACCTAGTTTGGCTATTTGTGTGGGTGATAAACAATGCTGTGTTTGTCAGGAATCAACACCCCTATACTGTTCTCAGCACCTTGTTAGTGATCAATAATATTGTATCAACTATATTATATTTACTACCTGGTTAATGATCAGCACTAAACTCTATTAACCACCTTGTTACTTCAACTATACGGTGTGTATATACCACCCCATTACTGATCAACACACCATTGTGAGGTAATTGATTCACCTTGCAAATCAATTGGTATCAAAACGCTGTAGCGGTTCTACAATCACTTTTTATTCCATCAAAAGCGAATGGCCGAGGGAACCCTCGTCCCTCTCGAACCATGTCACCCCTCGTCCCACTTCATCATGGACGCGAGGTCCGTGATCTACTAAAGCGGGGACCCCCTATCTTTGTGCGTTCCAGATGGAGGAGCTCCTGGGGGCCATGGATAAGGTGAAACATGAGCTGGATTCCATGAGGGCCAAGCTGGCCTCCACCCAGCAGTCCCTGTGTGAGAAGGAGTCCCACTTGACCACCCTGCGGGCCGAGCGCAGGAAACACCTAGAGGAGGTGCTGGAGATGAAGTGAGGAGCCCCCCCCCCCCCCGCACACAAACGCATGCGCTGCAGCTGTCTGGCCGGGCCTTTCTGATTTGTGACAGACGTGTTAATCTCAACGAGAGCCGCCTGGGTAAAGGTGACATTTTGTACCACCAGGTGTGAGTGTGATTAGCCGTTACAAGCCGTGAAAGTCTGCCTCTTCTGACGTCACAAGTGGGCGTGTCCACCTAGGTGGACACGCCCACTTGTGACGTCAGAAGAGGCAGACTTTCCAAACGGCTAATCACACTCACACCTGGTGGTATAATATGTCACCTTAAATAGAAAAATCACACCCACGCAGGCCTGAAGTCAGAATGAACATACTGTAGATTATTAATGTTTCACCTGCATAATATAAAATGTCAGCCACTTATGGCCCTCCCCCATGGACTGGGAGATTGATTGCCATCAATAATAAATACGTGGTGAGGCCTGTTACCGGTGTGTGGGTATAAATTGTATCTTGGGTCAATGCTCCGCCCCAACAGACAGGAGGCGCTGTTGGCTACCATTAGCGAGAAGGACGCTCACATCGCGCTGCTAGAGCTGTCCTCCTCCAAGAAGAAGAAGACTCAGGACGAGGTGGCGCAGATGAAAAGGGAGAAGGACCGGCTGGTGCAGCAGCTCAAACAGCAGGTAGGCTGACATGCTGCCTCCTGCGTCTCCACTAGAAAGACTTCACAGCCTATTGTTTGTGGGGTCGGAGCCCAATCGCGTGGTCAAAAGCTCTGATTGGGTCGTATGGCTGGAGAGGGTCAACGATCCGTGATTCCTACCCGTCTTTGACGTCACACAATGTTTTATATTTTCATTGTGGGTCTTGTAGTATGAAGACAGTGGGGGGATTTGTCACACTGGCCAATGAGCATGCAGCATCAATCTGTGACGTAAACAATTGAGCAGTGTTTTAGTGTGTGTCCGACATTATTGTGATCTTAGCCGCTCACTGTAACTGAAAACAACGGCTTCTTTGTTTAACTCTGACGAGGAGGAAGATTAGAAAACAAAAGTTAATCCGTTGTGTATTTACCGTTGTAGAAAATACTTAAACCTGGAGTTTCTTTAGCTTTCTTTCAAAAGCAAAGAGGAAGTGTTAATCTTGACAGAATAAAATTTGATTCCTCACGCTCCTCCTCTTTCTAACTGTTCTTCTGTTCCGCTACCCCTACAGACTCAGAATCGAATGAAGCTTATGGCAGATAACTATGACGATGACCATTTGAAGACGGCCCCTGATCAGACCAATCACAAACCTTCTCCTGATCAGGTACATCAGCTTCCCACCATTGAGCTCCCTCAATTCCTTTACTGCTTCACTGTTACAACTTGTTTCCATTCGCTGCACAGACAACGGAGTATGTTGTATTGTATTGTTCCAGTAGCATTATATGGGTATGCATGTACAGATTGCTTAAATATGTCAACATCATCTAGAAAGTAACACAAGTTTAGGCTTTATTAATCAATTCTGATATAAGGTTCTATACTAGCAGGGAAGGAAATACGTGACATTTTTATGATTTTCAATATTTATATTGATAGATGATCTTTTAAACACTTTAAGTGGTTCCTTAAAGTTTCAGCAGACCCAAATTAGTGTTTTCTGATCATGAACATAGTATCAATGCCATTTTGTCCACATAACTCAAAAATTACCGTAATACAATTATCACAGTAGCATAAAAATACAAACCAGTTTGTGAATGTTCCACTCCGCCCCAGAATCTGGTTTCGTTGTTTCCATGACGTTCAAATCTCTTCAAATTTGAGCTGACACATCTGATTCACTAACCCTTTAACTAAAACTGGTTATTTTTATATCAAAAAGGTGGTTTGGGTTTGTTAAGGTTGTAGTTAAAAAAAATCTTGATTGTCCTCTTCTCTACATGCACTAACGAAGTGTTCCTCCCCAATGCTGCGAATGGCTTAACCTGTTATTAACAGGATGACGAGGAGGGCATATGGGCATAGCCAGCCCTGTGCCCCCTCCCTTCCTCTCTCTCTCAGCCATTTTGTTCAGGGTGAGAATCAACCTCTAGAGACACTTTCGTCAAGTCTCTTCATCAGTGTCTGTGGCATGTTTGTTCACCTTCCTCACTCTCATTAATTTTGCACTCGTTTCCACTTTCTTTCTTTGTGATGTTGTGAACTTGTGACGTCTTGTCTTTTCTTTTGTTATCGACATTGATCATTGGTGCCTGAATTATTTTGGTGTGGTTCTACAGAGATTCAGCCTCTCATTGAGCAAATCTCCCCTCAATCATTTGCGCAAACTCACTTCTTGATCTCTACGCAAAACACTTCTCACCTTCATTAAGACCTTACTTACAAGAGAGGAATGGTTTCTACGGCTGCACAAAACAGATGAAGAACTATTATTATCCTTGTTCACACAACTTTCTCATGACGCATGCCCAACCTGGCGTCCATTTTATAAACATGATGAGCCACTTTGATCCCATGTGCAAACCTTCTGCTTATACGCTGTTTGACGTTCCCAAGGGCTTCGACAGTAGGGCAGGAGTGATGGTTTGTCTCCTTCTGAGAGGCTGTTTGCATGCTGTGCTGTGCTATCATTCTCTCATTGTGTTCCTTTCATTCTTTAAATCCATTTCAGTTGGAGTGCAGTTACCTTTTGTTGATTCACATTGACCCCATTACAAAGGAGGGGACTAAAAACATGGCCAACGTCTCATCTCTATACCCCTACGACGGCCCTTTCACCTTTTTTCTCCTTCAACACCCCTCATTAATGTGTGTTTTTGCCCCTCACCCTCTCTCTCCCTCTCTCACCCTCACTCTCGGCTAGGTGATCCCCCCTCTGTTAGCCCTCGCCCAGAACCGCAGTAAACTCAAGCTCTACATCGCCCACCTGACCGACCTGTGCCACGACCGTGACCCCAGCATCCTCAGCCAGCTCACCCCGCCCTCCCACTATCACCATGCTGACCCCCAAGCATGGGAGGAGGAGCTGAAGAAGATGACCCTCGACCAGGTACAGCTCGCCACAGGCAGCTTCACAAGCCTTCTGAGGTGTCGTTGATGCGTACCCCCAGATCCACACTCTTATCTCGTACCTGGATCCTGATATTAACTTTATGCATTAACTGAACTATCCCTTAATCTACTAAATATGCAGAAACTGAAAACTGATATGCTACCCGTTCTTCCTCGGCGCTATCTACACACCAGGCGTCCGCTCTCTTTAGATGAGAACACCTGGGACACCCATTCCTAACCTTCCTAACCTTTTACCCAAGTTACTACCATTTCAAATGTCCCACGGAACAATGGATCATTGTGGTGCACTAATGGTGTAAGCACCAGCGCAGTCCCACCTGGCTGTCGCCCACCAGTCCTCCCTCTGACCTGTCCTTCTCTCCCCCAGCTGGAGGGGGAGCTGGAGGTCTGCGAGAGGGAGAGCGGGGAGCTCCAGGAGTACGCCAACGTGGTTCTGCAGCAGATCGCCGACTACTGTCCTGACATCCTGGAGCAGGTCGTCAACGCGCTCGAAGAGTCGTGCTGACCTCTTGACCCCGATCCCGGCCCACCTCCTTCAGGCTTCAGATAAACCCTTGAGCTCAGTCCCTAGCACGGCGGCAGTAGACGGAGACGTCCAATGTCAACCGGGGCCTGGTGTGGGGTGGAAAGTGATGATCATCCAAAAGCCTGGACATGTCTTTCCTCTCCTGGGTCTCCCCTGAGTGTTTCTGGTTATTATCTACATTTAGATGAAGAACTTGGAGGCTAATCTAGGTTCTGGGTTCCCGTCTTCATACACCTCGCCGCCACTGTTCCTCTCGTGATTATGGATGATGGCGTTAATGTTGAGCACAATTTGTTTTGAGGCATGCGGTGTCGTCCACGGTCACTCTTTGAGTCAGTACGTGTGTTCCAGTGTGTGAGTAGATAACGGAGACCTTTAGGGCCTAGGGGAGACCTATTGGCTCTAAGGGAGACATCTAGGTCCTACGGGAGACCTCTAGATCTTAAGAAGAGGGAAGATCTGGGCTGATTCTCGGCGGAGTGTTGGTGATGTGATGCTTGAGGCTTTTGTATTTAATCTTTTTTTAATAGTTCATTTCAATTATTTTCCTGTGTTCCTAAAGTATTACGTAGGAAGCAGTGGCTGTTCATCGTAATTTATACTATCTGTCGAGACTAGTCAGAAGTCAAGATATTCTTAGATGATCATTTAAACACTGAAACACAAATCTATGCTTTAAACCAAAAACAAGTATGTTTTCCAAATGTCCCCTTGTGATATTTGGATCTTTTTCTTGCCAGAATTATATTTAATTTAACTGGAGTTTTGGGTTTGGGCTCAGTTAAAAGCAACACTACAGGTCAGGGGCGTGCACGGGGTGTGTTGGGACAGCAGTCTGGCCACTGTAGCCCCCCCCCCCCCCCCCTCTCTCTCTCTGCACGCCCATGCTACAGAACACATGAAGCCCACACTAGATTTAAAAGAGGGAAGAAAATCAGAGCGAGGCTGTAGCTCTGCACTAAATGTCACTAAATAAAGATTTTACTCCTGAAGTTTTTGCACACAATGTCCATGTGTTTTATGAGGTATGCAACGTTGTTGAGTCCCAGTGGCCTTGGAGCATGCACAGTGATCTGTTGTGGACCTAATGCAGGGATGTGTAGTCCTCTGTACCAGCGCTGCTAAGGCATGATGGAAGAGTTTGCTTTTCCATCCAACCTAGTAACCGTTTGACCACAATTCCTACAAAGTGTTTTTTTGTATCAGCCCCACTTAAAAGCCCTAGTTTTTTGTTTTTATTTGAATTTGTGAAAAGGCGAGGGATGTTGTTCCTGTTATGGTTTTTCTCCCTAATCATGTGTAGGTTCCAGTTGGGGTTCTTTCTTGTATTTCCAGAAAAATGGTTGACCTTAATACCACCAGGGATTCGTACTGTTTAATCTTCAGGGCTCATGTTTTGATTGTGCTTTGGCATTTACAGCTCATGCAAGTCCGTTTTTGGCAGATTTTGAATTTTTAGATCAGTTTGTAAATAACTTGATAATTAACACGTTAAGTGACTGGATGGATATAGATGATTAAGTGGATGATTTGCATTTTAAAAAAATATATATATGACAAGTTAAAAGCGTTGCAGTTGTCCTTTTTGTTTGTATAATTTTGTCTCCAAGACAGAATGTGTGACAGTACTGCCATGAATTGCAGAAGTCATGATCTATAGATATACATATATAAAAATGTTAACCATATGAATATGCATTGAATGTTTGCACAGAATCATGAGTGAGTTGCTCTCAATAAAATGGCTGTCAAGTGTCGAGAGAAAATGTGTCAAAATACAACCTTTTGTGTCAATACGTGAACTGCAGATGTTTCGACTGTGATTATGTGATGGAAAAGTAGTATTCGTGCATTATCCTCTTTAAGTTATACATGTCATTACCCCAAAATATATTTTTAGTTTGTTCGTATTCCAATCTTTTTCCTGACCCTAGTGTTATATTTGAGAAGGCTGTACAAAAATAAGTGTCTAGTGTGGCCTGTCTGTTAGGAATGGAGGTTGTGTAAGATGCATATTGGTCCAAGTTCTAAATGTATTGAAAGATGTAAGAGTCTGTAATGTTTCATAATCCGTAAGAGGAGACAATAATTGAGCCAACCACATCAACTGGTCTGGCCAAAGTTTGTCAGCTGGGTTAGATTTAACCTATATTACACACCTTCAAAAATAATAACACTTCTTTGTTAGGCCTTCATTTTCCTGCCCAAGCCTTAACTGTTGCCTCATTGTCATGTCGTTTTGTTGATGTCTACGTTTGTAAGAGAAATGTACTGCCTTGTTTGTGTTATGAAATCAAACCATGTAAAAAGAAAGCTAAACAGACATGTTTGAGTATTTTCATTTTGTATGTATGTAAATAAATATATCTTATCAGTCTTGGAATTTTCTTTTTCTTTTGAAATTGTAAATCATGAGATCTTAATAGCAAATTTCAGTAAATGGCTCTTTTTGGGGAAATCCTCTGACTACTGTTCCAGAACCTGTTCTTGACTAAAGAAACTCCAACCTGCTAATTGAAACATAACTCACTTTATTCATAAATATTACTACAGTAGGAATATAAAAACGTTAAATTACTGTTTTTAATCATACTTTTTATGGTATAGTGGAAGCTCCTTAGGAGGAAAAGGACTGGTGCGTTGAGATATTGCATATTAGATTGCCAGCTGTTCCTGGTAAGCATGTCCGCTCTGCACAATACGACTGTTAAAAGTAACATTTAAAAATATCTGATATCTGGCATTCCGCAGGAATACAAAACTGCGCTAAACATTCTATAATAAAATTAAAGAAATAAATGAAAAATACAATCAAATCACTTCAATTTGAAGTACAATTTTCTGGACAACAGTCATTCGTTACAAAAAAATATGTTTTACATAAGGAAAAATACATCGGCCACAGAAGGCATTTTCTATCAAAAATGTTCTTCCACACAAGGTAGTCCTGTCTTATTTCTCTCCAAATAATGAAAGTGTTTACGCATTATTGTACGCAGTATAAAACAAAGGAATAGGACAAATAAAATGCGATGTCTTGTTTTAATTTCAATTTTAGTAGGCACTCCTGTTTCTTAAATGAGTGTGAGGTAGCTAGCTATTAAGAACTTAACGTAGGCCCGAGTTATAGACTGCTAAGACAGTGGACTGGAATGAAACCCTATCAAAACAAGGAGACATCGCAGAGGACCTGCTCTTTTCCAGTGATTAATGTTGGTAACCTCTGCGTTTTAACCCAAACATGACAGTAACCGCCGTACAATATATCTCCGCAGTATAAAACAATGCTCACAACTGAAAGAGACCGCCCTCCAACCCCCAAGAAAATCACAACAAAAGTGTTATTCTGTCATCTGCCATAGTCCCAGGTTTAACACTTTAAGGCACGGGAGCTGCGTTATCCTCTCCAGCCCTCTCTTGGTGATCTTTGTACACCCATACAGGTCAATCCCCGTCAACTGGGTCAGGTGGTCAGCTATCAGCTCCAGACCTTTGTCCGTGATCCTCACACACTGTCCAATGTTTAGAGTCCTCAGCTCGTGCATCTGGCGGACCATCCGGTTGATGCCATCGTCGCTGATGTGACACGAGCACAGGGAAAGGGACTTGAGCTGGTAGAGTCCCTGGGCAATGTAAGCAAGGCTCTGGTCACCTATTTTGTCGCAGAACGATACATCCAGGCCAGAAAGCTTGAGAGACCCCATCGCCAGATGCATCACTCCTGTGTCGCTGATGTTGTCACAGGACCGCAGGTTCAGACTGCACAAGTGGGTCATGTTGGAGAGATGGATCATCCCCGCGTCTGAAATACCTCCGCAGAAGCTGAGATTGAGCACTCTTAGCTTGTTCAGGCCCTTAGAGACGTGTTTGAGGGACAAATCAGTCAACTTCTGGCAGTCCTGGAGAGTCAACTTCTCCAAAGATAAGCAGCCCTCTGCAGCACTCCGAGTCATGCCGGACAGATGTCCGATGCCCACATCAGACACATGCCTGCAACTGCGAAGGTTAAGGCTTTTAAGTCCGTGGAGGCCCCAGGCAATAAGCAACAGTCCTGTGTTGGTGATATTGCTGCATCCACCGAGTTCAAGCACCTCCAAGTTCTTTAGATACTGGGCTATTCTGCCCAGGCTAGAGTCCGTTATCTGTTTGCAAAGACTCAAGTTGAGCACTCGCAGGGATGGAATATCCTGTACAAAAGCATGTCCCAGTCCGTTGTCCGTGAGGTTGAAGCACCCACACAAGTTAAGGCTTTCGATTTGCGGCATCCCCTGAATCACGTAGCTGAGACTTCGTCTCAGACTAAGGATCTGGACCTTCTTGATTCCCCGGGTCTGGAGGCTGGGGAACAGGGACGGGTTCGCTCTGCGGAGATGGAGCTTGGCTTCGACTCCCCTCCACACAGACTTGTGATACGATGCGTCTCTCCAGGCCGCGCAAACTTGGGCCACTCGTCCTTTGTCCTTAACTTCCAGATAGCTGAAGATAATTGCCAATATCTCCGGGAAAAGGCATGATATATGCGTCTCCATTTCAAACATGATTACAGACACAGCGGCTCTATCCACAGCAGTAGTTTGTTAGTGACCGTAATTTAGGGTTAGCTTGCCGAAACTGTGGGTTGGCCAACACAGGTTAAGTTGCTAACGTTAGCTAGCACACAAACAAGCCAACTAGCAACTACTTGTTTGTAACATTAGCTCGTTAGCTAGACGGACTAACAACTACACTAAACCAAAGGGCCCCGCTTTAACATCATTTGCCTCGAAGCTGGGTGAATATAGATGAGAATAATCGACGTTTATGAAACTGTCTAAAAGATAAAATACGGATAAGTCAAACGTAGTTAAAATAAACGCTCGCAAGCGTGCTAACTAGGCTAATAGCATTATCGGCTAACTATAGCCTAGCCTAGCCGTCAGCTAACCAAACTTGTAAATCGTTGAAAGCGTCACAACCTCATCCAAGCAAACGCAGATCCACTTATAAATCGCGATCACGCAAAAGTCACCGATGTTGTATCAAAGAGGTGTAAAATGTCCGCACCTTCTCTTCTTTCTATAATCCGAGATAAAATAGGTAACTGCGATAATTTTGAATTTAGCGAGTTACAAAAGGAACTATCGCGGCCCCGGCCATTTTTCAGCAGTACCCGTGGATCCACAGTACGCACCGCAGTGCCCGAGTTGAATTCAGTTGAACCGAGCCAACCAATGGCAGACGGGTCTTGGGGATTGGCTGCCCCCTAGTGGACACGAAGGGTTCTGGAAAAGTGCCGTATACATTCTAAACCTCAACCCATATCTGAATTGAATGGTTAGCTCCTTCCTAAGTTCTTTGAATGATTGCCCCACTCATATTAATACTACTTCTACTACTGCTATTAATAATACAAATAATTATTATATTGGCATATTTCGCTTAAAATCCGCATCGCCACTATCAAATACTTAAAAAGTGTATTTTCTTTTGTCGAGTATGTCAGCGGCCTGTTTTGACTCTCCATTCACTTGCATCGAACAAGCTAACAATGCGTTTAGAACGCGGCAGTCGCGCAGGTATGTGAAATACTTCAGGCTAAATAATGCTTGAATGATATTTAATTTAATTCAAAGCCTTTTATTATTTTTGTTTTGTAATTGTATTACCTAATAGCTTAATTTGTCTTGCGATGTTTAATACGAAGGCCTATAATGTATAATGTATGTAAAGTAGGATAGCGTAGTGCTTGTTGTCATCATGGATCCTATTAAATAGGTTGACATACACCGAGGATATCCAGTAGAGGGCAGCAGTGGTTTGATAAACCATGTTCATCACTTCAGCTTTAGCTCTACATGAGCGTCACATAGCTCGCTATGCCTTAACTGCTCAGATCATTATTGTTATAATTGGCGATAATTGGTGATAAACAAAACGAAAATACCAAAAACGACTTACAAAATATAAACAATGATAACTTTAATCACAAAGGAGGGAGACGCTGGGGGATAATGGATTGTATGTAAAAAAAAAAAAGAGAGAGTAGAATAAAGACAAAAGAGGTAGGGTGTGAGAAGGGAGTCAGAACAGTGGAAACAAAATGCTGACAGAGGGACTGAGGGAGGATGAGTCCCCTTTAGCTTCTCTTGTGGCTGGACTTGTCTCTGCTAATGACCCTGTCTGCTAGCTCTCACAAACAGATGGTGAATTAACTCCAATTAGCCCACTCTCACTAGATCTCCTCTGACAGCCCGCCCGCCCGCGCGCGCGCGCACACACACACACACACACACACACACACACACACAAATAAACAAACAAACACATACACATGGTCACTCCTGGGATGAGCAGCGTTCTGTAAATCGCACATGGGCTCTACATGTGATGTATTATGTGTGTATGTAATTATGGTTTATGCATGGTGACCTGGCCATATGCTTGTTAAATTAGCATATAGAAGTGACATAGATTATGATAATAATATCTATGTGGCAAATAATAATAATAGACAGGAATGATTGTGATGCGATTGATGTGGCCTGATGGGGTTCTGCTCTGCATTTGTATATTTACCCAGAAAAACCCAGCTGCAGCAGTGTGTGGGATAAGCTTGTGACCTCTCACCTCTTTTGTAAAAACGATGGTCAGGTGGCTCAAATAAGGTCAGAGGTCAGGAAGTCAGCTGGGTTGGATGAGGACACAGTAAAGAGAGATACATGTTCTTTCTATATTCCTATTGGGTAAATAAATAAAAGGTTTTGTTTTTATTTTAACGCTTTTTTATGTGTGTGTGTGTGTGTGTGTGACATATTCC
Organism: Pollachius pollachius; assembly: GCF_949987615.1. Taxonomy (NCBI): domain Eukaryota; kingdom Metazoa; phylum Chordata; class Actinopteri; order Gadiformes; family Gadidae; genus Pollachius; species Pollachius pollachius. The sequence continues at coordinate 13,085,122 of NC_136942.1, forward strand.
CCATAGATCTGTTTTTCAGGAGAGCTGTGGGCCAGCAGCTGTGTGTGAATGGTGTGTGACCGTGGCAACTGGGAGCAGAGTGCAGGGTACAAAGGAAGATGAACAACCCCCATCACCCGTAATCCCCCCTGTGCAAAGGTGTGTGCGTGTCTTGGCGTATTTGTGTTGGTGTATGTGTGTGTAAAGGTGTTAGGTGTGTGTGTGTGTGTGTGTATGTGTTTGAAGGTGTGTAGGTGTGTATTTGTTTGTTTGTGATGGTTTGAGTGTGTGTGTGTTTTTGTGTGTGTGTGTGTGTGTGTGTGTGTGTGTGTGTGTGTAGGGGGGTATGCATGTGTGTGTGAATGCGCAGGGTCAGTAGTTTCAGCGCCCTCTAGATCATGATCGATCGATCATGATTTGACTCACACACACACACACACACACACACACACACACACACACACACACACACACACACACACGTGGACATACACATAACTAGAAACACACACTAATCATCATCCTCCCCATCCTTCCAGTTCCCTGCCTCTCCATTACACACCACACACACACACCAATGCACACACATGCATGTGCATACCACAGGCACACCCACACACGTACATGCACACAGACACATGCACACACTCATACATGCACACACTCTCATAAGCACACAAACACGTACAGCTGTAAATGCGCACTCATCACGTTCCTCATTTCCTAGCCATGTTGGTGGTTTGAGATTGCTCCGTGTTGCTCAGCTGGACGCAGCCTGTTGGCTTGTTTGTCTCTGTGCTGTGTGAGATCGTTCTCCTACCACGGCGTGTGTGGATGATGTGGTCTGCCTCCACAGCCTCTCTCCCCTGCCTGGTGTTTCCTCACCTCTCCGCTGGGCGGATGTGATGGAAGGGCCGCTTCAGCGCGCAACACTGGGCTGTTATTGGCAGGTTATTGATGTGGGCCATAAATCAGGCTGTCAGGACCCCCCCCCCCCCCACCAACACAGAGGAGGAGTAGTTGGACGATAGTGAGTGGGTGAATTCTAGCATTGTGCTCACGGGGGGCTCACGGGGAGCCCTGGGTGAGGGGGACTTAGAGGAAGGATGTGATGGACGTTGACTGGAGATGAGTGAAGACAGCCGGGGACAACGCTCTGAGGTGTTTTGCATAAATGTGAAAAATAGTATGCAACAATGGCTGAGATATATCCATACATATCTACCTCTCTCTCTCTCTCCCTCTCCCTCTCTCTCTCTCTCTCTCTCTCTCTCTCCCTCTCCCTCTCTCTCTCTCTCTCTCTCTCTCTCTCCCTCCCTCTCTCTCACACTCTCTCTATCCATCCTAGCTCTTCCTTCCTCTACCTCCAGTTGATGTAGACAGCAGTAATAAAACACCAGATCCTAGTATTCAAAGCATTACAACAGGTTGAGGATAAAAAACATTCATATAATTAGCATTGTTGAATAAAATATGAATCACTTATCTTTAATGCAGCTGATGCCTGTCAACCATTGCATCTGTGTTTGTTTGTGTTTCTTCTTCTTGTTTGACGTTGTCGTGGTGATCTGTCAGTTGCAATACATGGCTTTGTCTTCATCTTGGCAGGTTTTCAATCTTTGCTCTATTTCTGCACACCACCTAGCTGTACGTGGTCCATTGTTCTGTGGACCTTCTTTTATCTCACAGCCTTTGTTACTCTTTCTGCATCACACACACTCACACTCTCACACACACACACACACACACACACACACACACACACACACACACACACACACACACACACACACACACACAAACACTCACAATCCCTCTGTCTCTAGGTTTTTTACTCTCTAGTGTTCGCCCTCTCTCTCTCTTGCTTTGTCTCTTGTGCTTTCATTGCATTTTGACCTCTTTTTCTCTGTCTTCTCCATGTCCTTCTTGTTGGTACAGTACAAGGCTGATGGGACATTGAGTGGCAGCCAGAGAGACCCTGAGCTTCCTATCCTCTTCTTACTGATATCAGAGGCGGGGCCCCCTGGTATGCATGTTAAAATCATCCTGCATTTTTAGGGTGGTCTATCTCAGCCCTTTAACACAACCCAGAACCAATCTCGCTAAAGACTGACATCAGCCTTAAACTGGCGCAATCACACACACACACACACACACACACACACACACACACACACACACACACACACACACACACACACACACACACACACACACACACACACACACACACTCACACCAGCAGCCCCTACCACACACACAGCCACCACCACCAATCTCATTCCTCCACCCCCCCGGTCCTGACATCTGCTTTGTTGTCTGATTAATTGAGATGAGCATGTGTGCTGAACGCCTGAGGAAGACCACATCTACCCATCCTCCTCCCCTCCATAGTGTGTGTGTGTGTGTGTGTGTGTGTGTGTGCGCATGACTGTGTTTACATATGTGTTTATGTACATACAGACTAATGCACACCGGCAATTGTGCATGAGCCAGAAGAGTGTTAGTGTGTTTGCATGTGGGTGTGCAGGTGCATGTGCCATGCCTGGTGCTTGGATGTGTACATGTTTGGGTGTGTGGGAGCGTAGAAAAGGTGCGTTCGCACACACGCACCTCTTTCAGATTTGTTACTTCAAATGTAGCAGCAAATTAACATGCGTCTAGTGATTGCTAAACAATATTTTCCTGTGATATTTCCCTTCGCCAGAAGGAAGACTTAGTGCTCTATCTGCAGAAACACCATGATCCAACAATATGTCCCTCATCTATATGTCTGTTCATGCAGGTTTCTCCATGGAGATTGACAAGCTATCTGCAGCACTGAAACCAATCTTATTCCAATCTTTTCCAATAACATTAATATTCAAATATAAGCAAATTAATGAAAATGAAGAAAGAGAATGAATAACGAATGTGTCTTATAACCACAGAGAAGTGAAATTTCGCATGGTGACGATGTTGTCATCCACAGTCAGACACCGGTGATGTCATTACATAACCATACTGTAAGATAAAATCCAAATCGCCCTATATGGGTTCTGTGAATAACCCCATTAATGTGACTGAACATCAGGAGGCATGTCAATGAATTTCTGTTTTTTTTCATATGCTTTGGCTTCTCATATTCCGTAGAACTATGACTGTTTATGGTGGTTGGTTGTATTTACTCTTTACTTTTCCTATCAATGAGCCTCAGTAGCCATGTAGTGAGTGAGCCACCAGAGGGCGCTGCAGAAGCCTGAAAACAGAAGGTTCCGAAAGGCTAACAGCCGGGCCAGAGGTGAAGGGTCATCCGGGTGGGCGGGCACGGGGCAAGGAGAATGGAGCATGAAGTGAAGTTCAATACTCTCCAGGGAGAATCTTTGTGGAAACTCTGCGTGATCCTGGCCAATGGGAGGGGGAGGGGGTGCTTCCCTGGAAGACAAACAATTATGCTCCCAAAATGGTGGTTGGGTGGGGGTGGGTCGGGGGGGGGTGGAGAAAGGGGGGGTTAGGTAGTGGAGATGGATAAGAAGAGAGAGAGAGAGAGAGAGAGAGGGAGAGAGAGAGAGAGAGAGAGGGAGAGAGAGAGACGCAGTAGAGAGATTACCACTGAGGAGATATATACCATCTGGATAGAAGATAGAGTGGAAGATAACGACACACCGTGTTTTTACACACACACACACACACGTACACACACAAGCACACACACGTACAAACACAGGCACAATCACACTCACATACACACACACACACACAGCAGTATTCCCAGCTGAGTGTACACGGTGTGAGTGGGTAATGAGGCTCAGTCACATTCAGGGTCACTGACCTCACAGCAGAGAGAGGGAGTAGGGAAGTGTGTGTGTGTGTGTGTATTTGTGTGTGTGTGTGTGTGTGTGTGTGTGTGTTTGTGTGTGTGTGTTATGGCCTAGGGGTGGTAACAGAACAGAAGTATGCCATTTTTCATAAAAGACAGAGAGGGAGAGAGAGAGCATGGTAAACATGCAGCTAAACCAATAGAAAACCAATAGTAAAATAATCAATGTCCCCCATTAACAGCGGCGTTTAATTGCTGCTGCTCCAGTAGATCATCCACCAGACCGTGCCACCGATCATCCACCACTGCCTTTATACTCAGAGAACAGAGAGGAACTGAGAGAGACGGAAGCACAGCAGAACTATAGAGTGCAAAGATAGAAACACAAGACATTAAGGGGCAGAGAAAGGAGAGAAGAAAGAGAATGTGTTTGTTCCCCTTCTGGAACAACATGCCTCTAACACCGTAATGACACATATAGTCCCAGGGTGTGTGTCTGTGTTGTGTGAGTATGCATGAGTGTGTTTGTGTGTGTGTGTGTGTGTGTGTGTGTGTGTGTGTGTGTGTGTTAGAGTATGCATGCATGCCTTAGTGTGCGGGTTCAGTTTCAATAGGAAGCAGGCGTGGGGGCTGGGGAGGTATTTATTGACCACCTCACTCGTAAACTCCCATCTCCTCATCCTCTCATCTTGTTTTCATCCGTCCATCCAGGGGTGATAGAGATATCACACTTCCTCTGTGACATACATTCCCTGGCGTTTCCACGGTGATGAGGTCAGAGGTGAGCGCTGGTTATTGGCTGCTGTCTGTAATCATCACAGATCATGCTGTGTGTTTGTTGGCCGGTGGGCCGCCCTCTTGACCTCCCGCGACCTGGCGCCCTGCAACTCCTCGGGAAGCACAGCCCAAAAGGTCACGACCCTTGGGTCAGCTCAGTTTACATAACATTGGTATGTGAGCATTTTCTTCCCTGTGTGTGTGAACATGTGCGTCGATTTCTTTGAGGGTGTGTGTGTGTGTGCGTGTGTGTGTATGTGTGTGCGCAGGTGAATCTGATTCTGAATTCAAAACAGATATCTACACACTGATGTGTCATTGCAACCCTCTTACACACAGACAAACACACACACACACACACACACACACACACACACATACATACATGCAGACACACAGCCACACACACACACACACACACACACACACACTCACACACGTACACTGTTAGTATTCTTTATCTCTCCCCTCCAGTCTTCCCTCTGTGTCAGTTTGTGGTTGATGTTTCAAAACTCCTTTCACAGCTGCAGATCGCTGTGTGCGTGTGTGTGAATGTGTGTGTGTGTGTTTGTGTGTGTGTGTCTGTCTGTGCATGTGTTTATGTGTGTGTGTGTGTTTGTATGTCTTTATTTGTGTACTTGTGTATTTGTTTTGGATGATTTCTGTGTGTGTGTGTCTCTCTCCCGCTCCATCTGTTAGTGTCTGTGCATGCATAATGTATCTCTTCTTGTTTGTTTGTGTGCGTATGCTTGCCAGAGTGTGTGTGTGTGTGTGTGTGTGTGTGTGTGTGTGTGTGTGTGTGTGTGTTTGTGTGTGTGCACTGCATGTGCTTCTGAGTGTTCATCCTAGTGCAGTCTTTCTTCATTGATTGGGAACTGACAGTTGGGGTTATAGATAGCTTTTATAGACCATAACAATCAATCTTATCGCAAACACACTTCCTCCTGGCTCGGGGGGGCGGAGGGGAGGGGTGTGGGGGTTTGGGGGGGGGGGGATGCTGTGAGGAAGGAGGTTTAAGAGAGTTGATACTGATAGAATGAGGTCTAGTTGACTCATTGCTTCAAAACCAAAAGATGAATGCTAAAAATGATGCATGTAGTAAGTATGAGTATGAATAATGCCATATGTATGTCAAAGCACTTTGTGGACTTCAACCCTTAAAGGTGCTACGTAAATAATATATATTATATTATCATCATTATTATTTTGTGTTTTTGTGTGCGTGTGTGTGTGTTCGTTTAGGCACTCCGTGTGCCGGTGTGCGGGTGTGTCTGGGTGTGTGCATGCTTGAATGCTTGAGGGTGTGTGTGTGCTCACGCGTGTGTGTCCAGTGTGTGTGTGTGCAAGCGCGTGAGTGGCCAGTGTGTGTGTGTGTGTGTGTGTGTGTGTGAAGTGGGCTGCCGGCTCCAGGCAGTAGTGATAGAATGAGGTCTCAGTGACAGTAGATGGGACATTAGCTGGCTGTGGCCAGACTGTAATTGACGGAGTGCCGAGCTAACGTGATGTGGCAGACATATGAAGCCTATCTAATCAATACAACTCAGCATGCAACACTTTACTGTTCGGGGAACTGTGTGTGTGTGTGTGTGTGTGTGGGGGGGGGGTGGGGGGTGGGGGGGGTTGTGTTTTTGTCTGTAAATACATTTCTATAGCACCTATATGTATTTCTTCATGCAAGTTCATACGTGTAGTTGCTTAGGCATAAAACCCTGAAAATACAGGGATGTCATTGTTTGATAGTAAATATCCGAATGCATCCCTGCGTACAGCGTTAGAGCGGATGAGAGAGCGAGGGAGAGACCGAGAGTTGAGAGTCCAACAGGGGGGGAAGGAGGGATGGGATCTTACGAGAAAGGATGACAACTGAATGAAACAGATGCTTATGGACAGGTTTATAACCCTTCTCTCTCTCTCTCTCTCTCTCTTTCTGTCTCTCCCTCGCTCTCTCTGTCTCTCTCCTGGGGTCTCTGTCTCTCCCTCTACTTTGATGAATCAGCTGTCACTCAGGCTACAGTCCAATCTAGGGATAATGAGGACTCCATCAACACCGCTCTCCCTCCCTCTCTCACTCTCTCTCTCATCCCTCACTCTCTATCAATCTCACATCTCTCACCCATTAGACACACAAGCACACGCACACACACACACAACCATACACGCACACATTCATCTGTCTCACCTTCTTTCCCTCCCCCTCTCAATCTCCCTCCTTCGCTCTTTTTACATGCCTATCTCCTCCCTCTCTCTCTCCATATCTCCTCCCTCTCTCTCTCCATATCTCCTCCCTCTCTCTCTCCATATCTCCTCCCTCTCTCTCTCCATATCTCCTCCCTCTATCCCTTCAAGCCTAACTCCCCCTTCTCTTCCTCCTCCCTCCTTCTCTGTCTTCCTCCTCCCTCCTTCTCTGTTTTCCTCCTCCCTCCTTCTCTTTCTTCCTCCCTCCTTCTCTCTCTTCCTCCTCCCTCCTTCTCTGTCTTCCTCCTCCCTCCCTCCTCCCTGCTCCCTGATGGCCAAGGTGGGGGGAGAGGATAAAATAGAAACAGAGGGAATAGAGATGGGTAGAAGGATAGAACAGAGATAGAGTGAAGGATAGAAAGAGATAGAGAGAATGATATAATATAAAAGGAGAGAAGGCTAGGCTACGGATAGAGAGAAGGAGATAATAGAGAAGGAGAGAAGAGGGTATAGCTTTAGAGAATGTTAGACTAAAGAGATGGATAGAATAGAGATAGAGAGAAGAGGGTATAACCAGAGTGAATGACCCACTATAGGATGGGATGGAGAGAAGGGAGGGTAGAGATGGAGGGAAGGGGGGGAGAGATGGAGGGAAGGGGGGAAAGATGGAGAGAAGGGGGAGATGGAGTGTAGGGGGAGGAGAAATGGAGGGATGGGGGGAGAGATGGAGGGAAGGCAACATATCATTACACATCCATTGAATGAATGGGAAGGAGGGGATTACAACGCACAGGACCAAGAGAATGCTGAACACTCTCTCTATCACCCACTTTCTCTTCATTCTCTGACAACTCCTTACTCAATCTCTCTCTCCCTCCCCCCCCCCCCTCTCTCTCTCTCTCTCTCTCTCTCTCTCTCTCTCTCTCTCTCTCTCTTTCTCTCTCTCTAGCCATCCTTATCTTGGGGGAAAGGTTTTGTCCTCTTTCTCTCTCATTGCTCTCTCTATCGCCCGTTTCTCTTCCATTCTTTTTCCTACACATCTACGTTTCTGTCTTATATTTCTCCTTTTTCTGAGCTCTGAGTTCATGTGTTCATTCGTCTAATTCCCCCCCCCCTCCACACTGGAACGGGTTTCTTCGGTGCTCAGGGGGTCCCCGCCTGATGTCCCAGCACCAAGCCTCTTCCCCTGGACGACTCAAAGCCCAGACCCCTCTGACCGTTGTCACCTACTCTACCCCCGCCAACCCCAAGTGACCCCTGGGGAGACTCAGAGGCGATCCTGGACCATGTTTGGACTAAACCCATCACAGCACTTCCTCCCTGGTGAGTACCTGTGTGTGTGTGTCCTCTGTCACTTTGATTTGATTTAATTCAGTGGCAGCGCCAACCCAAATGAGATGTTTGCTTTATTCAATTATTATTATTGTCTTGTTACAACTCTTTGAAATTGACAGCAATTATTCCAGCGGTATTGTTATCAATGTGTCTGATATCCTAGAACCGAAGCATGTACTGAAGTACTGACATATATGTTCCTCTGTTCAGCTTTGTTTACTTTTGCAACTAAATCATAGAGGGGCAATATCTGTGAAGATAAAGTGGTTGATGGTCAGCTCTACACCTGGCGGTTGTGATCATGGTGAACATCACGTTATTATTATTATTTTAAGCATTATAATATAGTGAACAGGGGGGGCGGCTGAGTAGTCTACAGCTTACATTACATTATTGCCACTCAAATCATAGTTCAGGCAGATCTGTTAAAAACATAGTGTTATAATAATTATTTGTCATTAGTTGAGATTGGCCTCTTGCCATACAATTTAGGGTGAGTCAGATCATTGCTGTCCAGGCAGTGTGTTTCGTGGACCACTGTGAGGCTTGCAAGCAACTCAGTCATACACAAAACACACTGTGCATGTTGAAGGCAAAAATACGCATGGGTAAGACTGCACACCTTATAGAAGCTGATCCTCCATGGGTATATTGTTTACCGGATTTGGCTATGGATTTTTTCAATGTAACTTCCTGTGTGGATAGGACTTTGTGGTCAGCGTTGGCAGCATGACAGATGAATATACATGGCAGAAATACATTTGAAGACTGTTGCTCATATAGCAGTGAACCCTTTCACAGATCTCCTTGCCTTCTGTCTTTAACCTTTAACCTCTGATCTTTGACCCTTTGAGAAATCTTAGCCAGACGTTGGCCTGTGAGTAAAGACAGGAGGGGGAGGGAGTCTGGGCTGGGAGACATGGGTGTGAGAGAGAGAGAGAGAGAGAGAGAGAGAGAGAGAGAGAGAGAGAGAGAGAGAGAGAGAGCGAGAGAGAGAAACAGAGAGACAGAGAATGAAAAATACAGAGATAGAGCGATAGTTGGATAGAGAGAGTGAGGGAGAGAGTGTGGGAGCATTAGAATTAAATTGTGCATATTCAATATTGCTCATTGCTCTCTTCAGATTTATGCCCGCGTATGAATTCTACCCCATGCTTTCATAAATGATTCAGTTGAGGTTACAAAATGATCCTTTGTAAGTGTTTATGTGTTTCTTTTGGTTTGTTTGTGTGTATTGTACTCTATGTATGTATGTGTATGTGTATGTGTATGTGTGTGTGTGTGTGTGTGTGTGTGTGTGTGTGTGTGTGTGTGTGTGTGTGTGTTGTGTGTGTGTGTGTGTTTGGTTGCATGTGTGTGTGTGTGTCTGTCTGTATCTGTATTTGTTTGTGTGTGTGTGTATTTGTGTGTTGAGACAGGAAAAAATCCTCTCCAGGATGCCAACCTCCCCCCAATCGTATTTTTTTATTTGCTAGATCTCATTTACAGTGTTTGTGCCTGTGTGTGTGTGTGTATGCACATGTGTCTCTGTGTGTGTGTGTGTGTGTCTGTGTGTGTGTGTGCTTTTCTTCACGCTGAGTGCACCCCCCTCCATGTCGTAACCGCCGTTGCTGTGGCGACAGGGTCCTCCACACGCCAGTTCTTCAATGATTATTTGACAATGGAGGGGTGAGGCTGTGTTTGTGTATGTGCGCACGTCCATGTGTGTGTGTGTTTGTTTCTTCCTGTGTGGGGGTTTATATTTGCATACATATCAAT